>NW_011333040.1:8235357-8240277 GCF_000735185.1 Notothenia coriiceps
GGCAGAACAAACAATGGTATGTTGATACTTGACCGTAAGCCCCTTACCGGGAGTGCACAATAAAAGTCAGCTTCACTTTCGCCCTGTGTTGGATAAACGTCTTAACGCGATGGAGCGCTGAGGCCGCGCGGGCTGTTAGATGGAGGGGCTGTGTCTGGGGATTGGGAGAAAGAGCAGCCCGCGAGGGCGGGACAGTCTCAAAATCAGGCCAATCTGGCAATGAGTGTGGAGGAGGAGTGAGTGAGGGCAGTGGCGGTCGGAATTGGCGGGGTGGGAGAGGTTTGAGAGCATGGCAGAGGAGGTGGGAGTTCCATGAGTGTCAGTTTGTTGCGGCAGTCATCGAAGGAGGGGGTGTGGGGGTGATGATGAGGTTGTTAGCTGAGGTGGTGGCTCAAAGGTGAGAGGGGGAGTTCCCTGTGGCGGCCGCGGGCGCGGGGTCCATATTCCCGGGGCCTGTCATACAAGATAATGCGAGACGACTGGAGGAGGGGTGAACGGGGGGGCTTGTGCTACCACTGCAACAATAACTATTTGGTCAGGTAGCTAGAGGAGAGGGAATGTTGTCAAATTAAGGACAGAAGGAAAGGAGGTGCAGACACTGTACCGAGAAGTGTGTCCTGCAGGGATGGGGCGAGCTTGGTAGTCGGGCGGTCGTTGTGGGAGCGTGAAGGACAAATGCTGGCGTGCGGTGGATTGCCTGAGTGGAAGTTGGAAGGCACCATAGTCGTGAGGACCTGTGTCAAGGTCACAAGAGACAACATGTAGAGAGAGGTAGCTCGTCTTTATCAGGGAGACGCAACAGGCAACGAGCAGGGGCGAGCGGGCGAGAAGCGGCACAATAGAGCAGTTCAGGGTAGGTGTCAGTGGCGGGGGCGGAGGGGTGTGTGGATTAGGTCGGGAGGAGGGGGGGGGGGGGGGGAAGGTGGTGTGAGGGGAGACAGAGGAGTCATGGGGTGCATAGTGTGAAGACATGGCGGGCAGAAAACGCATTTGTTTATGAAAGATTAAGGAAATATATACGAAATAATATATGTCCTTCCACTCTTCACCTAGTTCTAATGTATGGGATTAAAATCAGTATAGTTTATAGGCCATTTTCCCCCTCAGAAGCCAGAACTCTCCTTTTCTTCCTATCTATATTCTGAAAGCTTAACAGTTTTTATCATTCACAGCCTAATTTTATGTTTTAACAAGTCAAACATGGTTAATTTCTTTTTTGATGGTTATTTTGATTTATAATTTAGATAAGGGCCTCATTTGATATTTAACATAGATTTCCAGGAACCTGTAATAAAACAAATATTGTTTAATTAAGTGATGAACTGGGGAATGTCATGCTGATATCTATTCGACATTTATTTATTTATTATTAGTGTATTTGTAGACCTATTCACATGTTGTCTCCCTTAAGCTTGCTTAATGACACAACCTAAATGGCACAAAGAGAACATCTATTTCAAATTTTAATTTTTAACTTAACCTTTATTAACCAGATAAAAGCATTGAGACGATATACATCTCATTTCGCAATGCTCGACTGGCCAAGAAGGCAGCACGTTACACATAAACAAACATAGTAAAATCAGAGAAACTATAACTAAGAAACAAAAGACGATAAGAGTCACTACTTTGGCACATAGGAAGTAAGAAAAGGCACATACTTATTACTGCAAGAGCAGACTGGGTGTAAGGACTTCTGACAGTTTTCAATTAAAAACATGCTATCGAGACCATGTGGCCGTCAGTTTGAGGCGTGATTGAAGTTCATTCCAAGAACCAAGGAGCATCAAAAAAAGATTCCTTTCCCAGCCTCAGCCGCAACAGCAGAACTGAACCGTATCCAGGCACTGACTAGTCTGTAAGGCCACAACTGGAGCAAACTGCACATATGTACAGTGGAACTACCAAAATGGCTTTATACATGTAATAAAAAAGCAATCGCTGCATCTATGCTAGTAACGTGCGAGGACCATCCCTATTATAGTTACAGGCCTAATACAGTTTTGCAATGATTGAGTCTAAAGGGTGCATTTGGATAATATAACGCAGTGCAGCATTGTAGAGTGGAGTTCAAGTTTGGCCAAAATTGGGAACAGGGCAAATATACCTAAAGGTATCACGTTAGTACAGCTGGGAGCAAGACTAGCCAGACACCAACGCTTTTACGGGATAGCTTGAAAAATCAACATTTAAGTCTGCAAAGGAAGCCAAGGAGTGAATTTTCAATTTCTTGTTAGATCTTCAATATGGTGTTTAAGTTCAGATTACTGTCCAACCAACAAGCAAGATATTTGTAGGATATCGACAAACTCAACAGAGACGCCATCAGGGTGTCTGGAGAGGCAAGGAGGCAGGCTACTTGGGAGCAACCAAGCATTGCTGGTTGGTTTTCTACTGTTCTAATAGCAGTTTTGGATCAAAGTGCATGCTGAGCGTGATAAAATCAGTTTTAAATTGGAAACGGCACAGTATCCAGAGAAAGGAGCACATGATAGACAATAGTGTTATCAGCATTACATATGAATAGGTAGAAATTGCATCTGAATTACAAATATTGTTACATATAATAAAAAGAGAAGGCCCCAAAATAGGCCCTGTTGGAACTCTTCTCCAAGGTGAAAGGGTCAGAGACAGGGCTACCCCCCCCCAACCGCATTGAGTATGGTCCCGTTAAGATCACACTGATAACCAGCAAATGGCATTATGACCGAGAACGAGACATCAACATAACATTAGACATAATGTGTGATCTACAGTGTCACATGCCTTGGCTTAGGTCCCATAAAACAATGCAACAACAGATTTTTTATCCCAAAGCACCTTAATATCGTCTAAGACTTTAAGACGCAGTCACAGATTGTGGCTTTGAATCTGAACCAGATTAAAAAAGGAAGTTATAAATTGAGTGTCTTGTGGTTGAAAAGTAATTGAACGAAGAAAATGTGAATTGCAGGGAAGGATGGGGAAAAAAAGGGGGGGGGGCGGTTGATCTTCTTCCTGGGGTCGATCTCCTCTGGTGCGCATAATCCTTCCGGCTCGATGGAGGCTTAATGTGAGTGTGGAAAAGGGCAAATGTAATTAGGTCTGCCAATGGGGGGTTTGTGGTCCACTTGCATGAGCCTCCCCCATCCTCCCACCGCCAGAGCAACATCAGACTCTCATGTCCCCCCATCCCCCCACCTCCTCAACCCTTACCGCTCTTAATCTCATTTGCGCCACAACGCGGGAGAGTATTGCGTTTCTCTTTCGATTTTTACACGCAATAGTCCTTCGACATGAAATGTCCAGAGGAGGGCAACAGCTTTACATCTGGAATGGGGATTGGGGGGGGGGGGACTGATGTGGTGGAGCAGCCACTGTGTGAAGGATACAGTGTGGACGCAGCATGCAGGGAGGCAGTGATGGCCATTTTTATCTTGCTGCCTGTGTGACATTATAATAAACCGTCACAGTGTTCACTTCAGATTGTTGCTCCGCTTTAATAACGGTTTATCTAATCACAGTGATTCAACTGTCAAACTGCAGGGTGTGACATAAGTGTGGAGAAGATAGGAGCACAGAGTGGGACATTTGGGTCTATTCTCTCTCTTTTAGTTATCAATTTGGGTTGTCTTTTATTACCGTACTCAGAAGGAAATGGCCTCAATTAAACATTAGATTTGATCTTTGACAATATTTAAATCATGCTCTTGTTATTTCATTCTACACTGAAAAAATATATACGTTTACTTGAATGTATTATGTCATAATTATTAGGTTAGTTGAAAGCAATAATATTAAGTTGAACCCAATATGTTTTATTTAAAATGAATATTATTGCTTTCAACTAACCTAATACAGTTGAGTGAAATCTGTTGACAAAATACATTTAATTTAAGTCAACGTTTCAGTTCTACAAGACTAGACTGCATGTGACACAAAAGAGATTCATGGTGTATCATCTAATCTGTTTCTGTGGTTCAGTGTCATAAAAGTGTTTTATTCTCCTATATTATATTTCTAAACGGTTATATCCTTTCAACTTGAGTTTTTCTTGATAGATATTGTTTTTATTTATAGTTCCAAATTTAGTTTTGGTTTCTGGTTGGGACCCTCCACTCCACCCTACCAGTCTCTGTGCCCCGTGGACATTTTGCTTGTATAATGCAAAAATATGCAGATAATTAAATTATTAAAACCAATTTGAAACACAGGAACTGGTCTGTGCTTTGAAACTCTTTTTTAGTGATGCATAAAATTCCAATTAGTAAACACTTCATTTAACATTGCAAAGTTGGCAAATATTTAAAGGTGGGGTAGGTAAGTTTGAGAAACCGGCTCGAGATACACTTTTTCTTATATTCCATGGAATGCTCTTAACATCCCGATAGCAATGAATATCTTAAGTGCTATGACAAAAAAATCCATAAAAAAATGTCATCTGTGGAAGCCGTAGTGCTGTAAAAAGCACGACCAATAATTTTAGCCGGCCCAGCTAAAATAACTGGATGGCCTACCTGCCTGTCAGCCTTCCATCTGTGCACAAACTTATCTCGTGCCCTCATTGGTCATGTGAGCGTTCGTGTGTGTTGGAGGAGGGGTTCTGTAAGGAAGTGGCAGATTTTTTCCGGTTGTGTATTTTCAAATTCTAGCGACTCAGAGCCTGGTTTCCTCCAAAATTATACCACACCTGGTTAAGTATCCAACCAAAACAAATTAAAGCTCAAGCACAAATTTGATAGCCATGGTCAGTATTATTATCTCATGGAAAATCTGCAGTATTTTGCATCCTTTTGGCAAGGACTGATAAAAACTTGTTTTATCCAAATTGTAAAGGAACCACTGCAGATACACTCTCTGCAATGCAAATTAATTCCTGAGAAATATAATAATTCAAATAGTTTCATGCGTGTCTCGATATTAATATGCTATTGGAAGATG
>NW_011333040.1:8240318-8243579 GCF_000735185.1 Notothenia coriiceps
GCGTGCGTGCGTGCGTGCGTGCGTGCGTGCGTGCGTCTGTGTCTGTGTGTTATTGTATAGTATAATTTGTCTTGCATTACGTTTTCTTGTTGGCTTCAATTATGACTTCATTAGTGGTGTGAATCTTCTCTCTCTCTCAAATAATATATATTTTTTTGTATTCTTCAAATCTCAGGGACTTTAAGAATAACAACTTCACTACACTTCAAGTGCATTTCAAGTTATACAAAATGTGAATACTGCCTGTGAAAGGTCAGGATTGTGCCTGTTAAAAAAGTGGTAGACTTAGGAAAGCTGCCTTCTAATTCTCTGAAATTCACCAGTTTAAAAGTTAATTTGTTCATAAATGAATACTGTAAAACTGATTTTGTGATCATTTGTATCTAACCACACAATATGCTTCACAAAAAAACCATTTAATGTTTGATAGTTGTGAAATGATTCATAATATTACAATACAATAACAATCTGAATTTTTACATGAATAGTTTTTTCTACGATTCCTTACAATAATATAGCCATTGGAATTTTGAAACACCAGTTTTATGTAACCTAGATATCTACTAAACTTTTACTTTACCTTTATTAAGCCCACTTCTAACCCAGGCAGCTTTCAAACTGAACATCAGGGCTCAGTGAGAGGGCAACTTGAACATCAAAGTAAAAAACAGAAGATAAGCGTGTGTGTTCCTCTCTCTTTTTCAGACCTCCAACACTATCGCGTGGTCTCTGTACCAGTTGGCAAAGATACCAGAGATCCAGGAGCAGCTTTACCAGGAAGTGATCCGTGTGTGTCCCGGGGACAAGGTGCCTACCAGCGAAGACATCGCTCACATGCCGTACCTGAAGGCTATCATCAGAGAGACGCTACGGTGAGTCATTTGTTTTAATAGGATACCATATAAAGGAGCTGTCGGTTCTTGCAGTGAGCACTTTGTTTGTTCTGGCTGCATTGTCAGAAGTGCGAAGTGAAAATCTTAGTTTTTTATTCTAAGATGTGGTGACTATTGCCACTCAATATCACAGAGGGATTGGGTAAACTGGGTAAACTAATTGGACGCGTGTAATCTCCATTCACAACGTAGTTTTTAGCTTTTAATAGCATTTTATTACCAAAGAAAAACGGTTTGTGCACGGCTACACGGTCACATTTGTTTTGCTTTTCCCAGTCCTAGAACCCAGTCCTAGAACCCAGTCCTAGAACCCAGTCCTATAACCCAGTCCTAGAACCCAGTCCTAGAACCCAGTCCTAGAACCCAGTCCTAGAACCCACACCTGTGCCAGTGAGGTCACCTAAATACCCCGTGCCATTGCGCCATCTAGTGCTAAAAAGAAAAACATACAAATGGGGACAACATAAGGTGATGTCTTTAAATATCTTTTGTTGCTCAGGTTGTATCCGGTGGTTCCAGGAAACGCCCGACTCAACGTTGAAAATGAGATTGTGGTCGGAGATCATCTCTTCCCCAAAAACGTGAGTGACTTTTAAGAGCCAAATCCTGAAATGTTGAAAACAAATTCAGCTTAATTTGATTTTTTCTCCATTGTTTTTATTTAATACTTAACACTAATCACTGTCAGACTTTTATTTCAAAGAATATAAATCAGATGTCACGCTTTGTAATCAGCAGCATTGACTCGTGACTGTATATTTGTTTTTTCTCAGAAGCTGTGACTGATTATTTTGTAATTAAATCACGTAACTTTGTACATTTCTCCCAGACGCTGTTCCACCTGTGCCACTACGCTGTGTCCTACGATGAGAGCATTTTCCCCGACGCTCACTCCTTCCTGCCCGACCGCTGGCTGAGAGGATCCGATGAGAGGACCAAGCAGCATCCGTTCGGGTCGGTGCCGTTCGGCTTCGGGATCCGGGCGTGTCTGGGCCGACGGGTGGCCGAGCTGGAGATGTACCTGCTGCTCTCCAGGGTAAAAGCCTCTCTTTAATGTTGCTGCTTTCTAAGATTCAATCAATGACTTCTAAAAGTTTGTCTGTAGATTAGGAAATACAGTGGTCAGTGTTAGTTATTCCCAAAGACTACTACTACTACTACTACTACTACTACTACTACTACTACTACTACTACTACTACTACTACTACTACTACTACTACTACTACTACTACTACTACTACTACTACTACTACTACTACTACTACTACTACTACTACTACTACTACTACTACTACTACTACTACTACTACTACTACTACTACTACTACTACTACTACTACTACTACTACTACTACTACTACTACTACTACTACTACTACTACTACTACTACTACTACTACTACTACTGATAATAATAATACAATAATAATAATACAATAATAATAATAATAACAAATGTAAGCAAAAAAAGTGCTGTCCAGCTTTACAGAATATTTTCAAAATATGTGAAAGTGTCGATAAAAATGCTAAATGATACTAAAACTTAAAAAGCATAATAATGGAAATATATAATAATAATAATAATAATAATAATAATAATATAGTGCCTACACAATATAAAAATGCCATTATTAATAACCATGGAAAATGCTTCTTAATGAAATGCCTCTTTGATAATAAGGAACTCTGTTTGAAGGGGTTTTAGGAAAGGTATGAAAAACACATTTAGAGTTACAATGCAGTGTATGATGATATCAATATTTATTTAATTGATAAAAAAACAGAAAAGTCTTGATCCAGAGCAACATGTCAGCATTACCACCGTGTGTACAGAGAGAGTTAAACACTCTCACCCTGGAAATTCTGCTTTTAGTTGCATTCAGACAGCAGTACAGAGATCTGTCTGTTCCTCTGTGTTAGTGTTGGCAGTCGGCTGGATAAAAAAAACAATTTAGTCAAACAGGACACTAATCATTCTGGAAATCATTTACTGCAGTGTTGACGTTGCACACTACTTATGCTAATCATTTTCTTTCTTATTGCAAAGTTGAGAGACAGACAGACGAGTGAAAACGAGTGAAAATGGCTCAATATTTCGGAAAATGTTAAAAACTATCATTTTGAAGCAATGGCTCTACACTGAAGGCCTCATAATATAATGCCTTGTTGGCAACAATTGTGATTTTAATGGCTTTCAATAGGGATATATTTGTCGTTAAGGGTGTTTGTATTTTGGATACACTTTCAAGGTCCCATGTCATGCTTTTCCGGTTATTACCCGTCCCCTTGTGTGTTATGAAGGTTTTTCTGCATGTAAACGGTCTGCAGAGTCACAAACACTCAAAGTACACCCTGTAGCGAGTAAAA
>NW_011333040.1:8245372-8251653 GCF_000735185.1 Notothenia coriiceps
TGGTTTGTACTTGTTTAACTTTTGTCCAGTTTCTGAACAGATATGAGGAGCTATATAAATACATAAAATAAATAAAGATTGATAGAGCTGTGAGCTCTGTGTGCTAACTGGTAACAGATAAGGGCTGATGTTTTCTGGTTGAACGTCAGTGACGGCAGGCTGAGATCCTCACCGCTGATTGGCTACCGCGAGGTCGCGTCACACGAATATGACGCTCGAGTTGAAAAATTGAACTTGTGCGTTTGTCGTGGCCCCTTCAATCGCGGAATACGCGTCCAGCACTTCATGCTTGCCGTCGGAGCGAATTTGCGTCTGTCCGCGTCTCTGCATTGACTTTACATGTAATCGCGACGCCCCCAAACATTGCATCGCGTCCGATGTGAACGCAGCATTACTCCAACTGACATGCTCAGAGCAGCAGACTTCAGATAATGGTTAATGGTCCTGCCCTCAACAGCTCTACTTCAATTATGGGGTGTCATTCCATGGAAACGCATCCAAGATCAAGAGGAGAGAGAGAGGGCGATCAAGAGAAGAGAGAGAGGGTGATAGAAGAGTGAGAGGGTGATCAAGAGAAGAGAGAGAGGCCGATCAAGAGAAGAGAGAGAGGGCGATCAAGAGAAGAGAGAGAGGGCGATCAAGAGAAGAGAGAGAGGGAGAGCGATCAAGAGAAGAGAGAGAAGAGAGAGAAGAGAAGAGAGAGAGGCAAACTAAAGTGGAGACATGGCAGAAACCCTACAGTGAAGTGTTCTCCTGTGAGAGGGCGATCAAGAGGAGAGAGGGCGATCAAGAGGAGAGAGAGAGGACGATCAAGAGAAGAGAGAGAGGGTGATAGAAGAGTGAGAGGGTGATCAAGGGAAGAGAGAGGGTGATCAAGAGAAGAGAGAGAGGGTGATAGAAGAGTGAGAGGGTGATCAAGAGAAGAGAGAGAGGGCGATCAAGAGAAGAGAGAGAGGGCGAGCAAGAGAAGAGAGAGAGAAGAGAGAGAGTGCGATCAAGCGAAGAGAGAAGGCGATAGAAGATTGAGAGGGTGATCAAGAGAAGAGAGAGGGCGATCAAGAGAAGAGAGAGAGGGCGATCAAGAGAATAGAGAGGGCGATCAAGAGAAGCGAGTGAGGGTGATCAAGAGAAGAGAGAGGGCGATCAAGAGAAGATCGAGAGTAATGTAACCTCCTAATGTAATGTATAACTCCTATGAAAATGTTCAAAAAGTGCTCAAACTTCACATGTGTGCTAACAGTTTAGCCGTGAAGACATCTACTGGAAAGTTTTGAGATTTCTTCAAATGCCATTGCCATGGCAACACAATGCTCACCATGAAGCACGGTTTTCGCATAACTTAAGTGAAAATGCTCCAAACAGCCCAAAACTTCACAGGTTTGGTAACGATGCAGCCATCAACGCATCCAAGCGTATCATGGGATGTCATCAAATGCCGTTGGCATGGCGACAGATCATTCGCCATCAAGTTGGTTCAAAAGTTTGCAGTTCAAATATTCTGCTGCTTTTCCAAGCCTTTTTACTTTCTTTTCTTCTCTCATCAAACATTCAAGCCCCAGTGTTTATGCATCATTTAAATCTAAACACTTTCTTCTTACACACTACATTTCAGCATAGCAGTTTAGCGTCAGCTTTTCAGCATAAAGCATTCCCACTAGCAATTTCTTCAGGAATTGCATTCTCTAGTTATAAAACATATCATATACAGTATATTATTTTGAAATGGACCAATCTGCACAATGACTACTTTTACTTTTGGTACTTTAAATATATTTTGATGAAAATACTTTTACTTGATTAACATTTTGAATACAGGACTTTTACTTGTAACAGAGTATTCCAATACCCTGGTACTTCTACTTTCACTCAAGTACAATATCGGAGTACTTCTCCCACCTCTGAGCAATTGTTGCTTTCCATTTCACATTAAAAGGTTATCTATGTAACTGCACTGTGTGCACATTTCTAGAAGGGACCATACAATGTTAAATATTTGGCCAAATGCTTAAAAACAATAAAAAACATTAAACAAAATTGTGTTTTTGGTTGTTTTTTTAACTACACTTAAATTTCATGGAAGTTTTGACCAAGGGCGTGTGGAAATGCGTTATCGGAGAAACAAGCTAAGCTAACGTTAGCGGCTGCTAACAATTACAGTTGTGAAACCTTAAAACCAACTGCAGTCAACAGTGTAGAAAGTGTAAACTAGTTCCATCAGGAGAGACCTATTATAGTAAACTTTAGTGAACATTTGTCCTGATCGGACCAGTGTGGACTGATAGCTGCCAGTTCACTTCCTGGTCACTGGCAAGGTGCCCTTGAGCAAGGCATTGAACCCCCCCCAACACCGCTCCCCGGGTGCTGTACATTAGCTGCCCACTGCTCCTAGTATAGTTAAATGCAGAGGTCCAATTTTTTTCGCTATAATAAAGAGGGGTTTCAGTGTCTCCCTCCCCCTCTCTAAACTGCAAAGCCCTAACATTGAAAGGATGCATTTTACAACAACAACATGTTTGGATCATGACAGGTGATGGTGTGTTTACACCCTTCAGTGCGTAGCTGGTCTTGTAGTGCCACTATCACAAATTTTCCTACAGACAGTGTTTGACGTCATTTCATTTGACGTGTGTCCTGATTTATGGAGCAGGAAGCCTCCCTTCGTCCTGCTGTTTCTCATTAGGTGGAGGCTCTTCAAATAATAAACTCTTATGGGCCAGTTATTTGTCATTACTTCATGATTTTTGGATGCCGGCTGGACATCGTCAGACCCAAAGCACTGTATCATGCTGCGGTCACGCTCCACACCTCCAGGAGTGTGGAAGATGAACATCATTTATCTGAGCTGATGCACTGTGCATCTCTGGAGACAAACACTGAGCAGCTCTGATAGAAATCTGTGCAGTTTATTTGAATTAAATCCCAAGAGTTTTGAAGGTACTACAATGGTCGACACCAATGACTAGTATCAGTTTTATCTTAATTTGCAGCTTTAATAAGGCTACAATGACGACGTTTGCTATTTTCCCTTCATTATTAATTTGAGCTCAGCTAGACCATATGTTCCTCATTATGTATGAATAACACAGAAACTTCGTTTTACTGCTCTCTGTGGGCATGTTGCACTTTGGGCCACGTTCCAATCAATGATTTTAGAGGCTGACCTGGTGTGTAAAACAACACAGAATGGAATGGAGCCGCCAGCTTTTCCTTTTCTATGAGAAGTGTTCAATCCCTAGCACGGACTATATGGGTTGGTGCTGCAGAGGGCAGAAATACCTGGAAGAATAATCACATGGTAACCAATCAAATCTGAGTTCCGTAATTTTGAATTATGTTAAAACATTATTTTTTTACTTCACTTAATCTGAGATTCTTCACTTTGATTTGGAGAAGATTATCTTGATTTTGTCTTCAAACCTTTGGCAATCATCCATAGCAGCTTAATTTATAAACATATGATAAATGCATGTGAGTATGTGTAAGCCACCCAAAAAAACATGAGAGTGAGTTTAATGTGAGCGAATTCCAGCTGAAGGCAGTGGTGGGGTCGCAGAGGGGAAACACAGTCAGATTTCCTTTGGTAAAGAAAGAGTGGAGAGAGGAAGCCATCAGTTCATCAGCTGAATGTGTCAGCTGGGGGTCAGAGAACTTCAGCCCAGTTTGTGTTTGTTTCCAGAAAGTTAACAAAACGTGTGTTGAAGAGCTGAGCTGGAGTATTCTTCCTTCCTCCTGTTAATGTCTTGTGTTCAAATACAAAGGGACTCTTTGGTGATCCACTTTGCAACCTGCAACAGAAGGAGAAGAGCTGAGGAGGAGGAGGAGGAGGAGGAGGAGGAGAAGAAGGAGGAGGACTCCTTCATCATCTCTCTCATCAACAGATAAGCTGAGCAATCCACATATAGGCAAAAAACACCACGTAGATGAACATTTACTTTTTATTGTTGTATTTTTTCAGAGCTCTAAATGGTTTGTTTTGTTCCTTTTGGTTATTTCTCTTCAGCTTGAGTTAGTTTCAGGCGTGGAGAGACACTAGGTTTCACTTGGGTTGAATAAGTGAATAGAGACGAATCATGTGTGTCATGATTTTAGTTTTGTGTGTGTTGAGCTTCTTGTTTTATTTCGACATTTATTTATTTAGTTTTTCTTTGTCATCGGCTTTTTTTGAATAAAGGCTCACCTTTGTTAAGACTGCATGACCTCTTGTTTCGTATTGAGTTAGGGTCCTGCATTCCTACGAAACCCTGGCAATGTGTCTATTATCTTTAAGATAGATAGATACAGTATATGTTTATCTGTGTTCCTCTAGCTTCATTCTTCCACTCCTCCTTGAAAAAGAACCTTGGTTACTTGTACATATATCAATTATTATATTGTGTTTTAAGTAAGTGTTACATATTAATCTTGCATAATGTTTCATATCTAATTCCATAATCTAGATTTGTTTTTAACATTGTGCTTCTTTGTTCAGGAGTTGCTATCACAATTTCCAATTTGATTAAACATGGAAACAACTTGGACAACAAACAAATCAACCAGTAAAGGATAACGTAAAATGAAACCACATTTAGGAGAGAAATGTATTGCCAAAAGTGAACGTAGTAATGCAACATTACTGTTATTTATCAATGTGTGTGCATGTCTATGTAGCCCGGATGCATACATCCAAACATTGCCTTCACATCATTATGTAACATCTGTTCTTCTCCAGCTGTTACAGACAGCGAGGCTTAAATATCCACGAGGTAATTGCCATATCAGGCTGAGTTTATGTGGACTGCTGAAATAAACTCAAGTTATTTATTCCTGAGGGTACACAGGCCAAACAAGGCAGGGACGTCTCCTCCAGATGTGTCCCACAGTGGAATTTGACATCAGAAAACATTACAGCGATTAAAAGATCAGCTTTTTGGAGTGGGTTTCTCAGAAACAAAGAGTGAAAGATCGGTTTTTATTCTAACATGTTGTTCTGAAGTGTATACATCAGACAGGAATACATCTGTGTTGTACCTCAGGTTGTTCCTATACTAAATGTGTTAAGAATGTCACAAGGCTCAGGACCCAAACGCACAACACCAGAAACAGGTCAGATTAACAAGGTCTTTTAATTAAGGTCAAAACACAAAACGCTCACTTGGAGGATCAAAACTCTAAACAAAAACATCCACATGGACTATCAAAAATATACTTAACACGATCAAGGAATGACTGGCAGGCTTGACGAGACAAGACGAACTGGCACAGGACTTCTTCTTCTTCTTTTGTGTTTATTGGCGGTTGGCAAACCAACTTGTAGGTGCATTACCGCCACCAACTGGACTGGAGTGTGGACAAGAGACTAAGCAGAAAACAATAAACAAAAGAAACAAAAGAAAGAACCAAACTCTAGATTATTTTTAAATTGATCAATTTCTCTTAGAAATGTAATAATCTCACAATATATATTGCCTGATAGCGACAAGTCATGGAATTTTGCTTTCTTCAGTGTCTGGAAAAACACATTTCTCTATATTTCCTGCAAAGCAGTAAAACATGCTCAACAGTTTCTAGCTGGCTACAGTGTATACACTTTCCAGTTGGATGCTTTCCTATTATACTTAATGTATGATTGAGACCTGTATGACCTATTCTTATCCGAGAAATGACATTTTCCTCCCTTCTTTTAAACCCCACCTTCCTTCCATCCCCCAAATACCTTTGAATTTTATAAAGATGTCTTCCTGTATCACTAAGGTCCCAATGATCTTGCCATGTTGTTTGTGCATATTTCTGTATGAATGTTTTAACCTCCGCTTTACTGAGTGGAACTTCTATGTCTATGTTCATACTTCTGAGTGTTTGTTTGGCCAGAATATCCACCTGTTCATTACCCTCCACACCAACATGAGCAGGAACCCAGATGAAACGAGTTGCTATGCCTTTGATTTGCATTTTATATAAAATTAGATATATTTCATTTATTATGTCCATTCTAGATGAAGATCTACCTGATCGTATACTCGATAATGCTGAAAAGCTTTCAGATGCAATTACACTATTATGTATTTCTTTCTCCTCTATCCATTTCAATGACAGTACCAATGCCAACAACTCTGTGGTGTATACTGACACATGGTCTGTTACCCTTTTCTTGATATGTGTATTACTCACTGGGATGTATACTGCTGCCCCTGCACGCCCTGTCTCTGGATCTTTGGAACCATCTATGATTGTTGAGTCTGAGTGATATTTTGCAAAAATAATTCTGGACTATGCGCCATACTGGTAGTTCTTTCTTTTCCTTT
>NW_011333040.1:8253485-8255389 GCF_000735185.1 Notothenia coriiceps
GGGGGTGGGGGGTGTGTGGTGTGTGTGAGATTAAAATAGCCCAATTGCTTTTACAAATAAATAAACATTGAATGTGTTTAATTGAATAGTAAAGGGGTTTAACGTTAGTGGCAGGTTGTGTGTGAGAGAGAATAAATAAGACAGCCCAATATTTTAAAAAATTGTTATTCTTTTCCCCCGCATATTTAGCATATTTCGCAACTTTCTGCATATTTCCTAACTTCCCGCAATTTCACCGCATAAAATCACATAAAACCCCGCATGTTTAATCGCATAATCAAGCATTTTAGCCCGCATAATCAAGGAATTTAGCCCGCATAATCAAGGATTTTTGCCCGCGTTTTTCTGGAGGGTCTATATAATGATCATATAAACGTGTGCCTCGGAAATAATTGTTTACATTAATGGTGACCAAAACGTTTAGACCCACTGAGATAACACTGAGAGAGTCCTTTAGCTCACTGAGTCTCTCATTCTGACAGGAGAGGACTCTCCTCCACTTTGTTGTTGAAAAAACTCCTTATATCCGTTAGCATAGCTCGCTAGCACCAGAAGCTAACAACAACGATCTCCGGTACCGGTGCGCTCTCTCTCTCTCGCTCGCGCATACACACAAAATGGCTCGTTCCACACACAAACAGAACCGAGCTTTAATGAAACACAGAGACCCAGACATATAGTACTGTATCATATTATTTTCGAATCAATAATTTTTCAAAATATGATTTACTTATTTTTTTTAATAACCATTTTCCCTCCTGGTCTCTTGCCTTAAACATGATTTGTGCAATTTGGAATTCAACAAGATCTTCAATAATTTTAGCTCTAAGACTAATGGGTTTGTATGATCCCTATAGCCGACATTTTTAATAAGTCTTATTGCTCTTTTTTGTAGAATAAATAGGGATTGTGTTACACAGTAACTTAAATAAGGTAACACCAATGAACAGTAAATAATGTAGAGGGAATTTTGATCAAGAATCTGTTTTGCCTTGTTTAATATTGCAATACTTCTTGAGACTTTGGAATGAATATGTTTTATGTGTGGTTTCCACCTCTCCGCCTCTTCCAAGGGACGAGGGAACCGCGCGGCAGAGTTTCAGTTAACATTTTGTTTCGCCGGTCAACGTGTCCGTTAAAGTTGAAATCTTCCGGACAAAATTAGAAAAGTGCCGGTCAGAGGTCTTCCGTTTGCAGATCTATCCGCCTTGGGACCCGTTATTGTTTGCGGGGTCCGTTTCTATCGTTTTGTTACGGCTATGTGGATACAACCCGTATCGTCCTCGTGTAACGGGGGTCTAAGAGGCCCTTTTATCGTTTTTTGGGGTGTTTAGTGCATGTCAATGGTTTCCAAAGGCTAAGGAGTACTTTTACAGTGTGGTATCATCACTTTTACTTCATCTAAATACTTCCTCCAACACTACTTACATTTGATATTAATTACTGTTAACACGGAGTAAAGCTCTCACTATCAACACACACTCACTGCAGGAGAGAGGAAATACATGTATATACTGTGTGTAAAAGTGTGTGTGAGTGTGTTTTCCATACATGGTTGGTTGTACAGTATGTTAAGAGTGTGTGCATTTATCACATGTGACTATCCCTGGAAGGGGATGATACAGTGTGAGAATTTGGAAGGTTTCCACTCACTTAAAAGAGGAAAGAGAGTGATGCTGGGAGCCAAGAGAGAGTGTGTGTGTGTGAATGTGTGTGTGTGTGTGTGTGTGTGTGTGTGTGTGTGTGTGTGTGTGTGTGTGTGTGTGTGTGTGTGTATAGAGTGAAGGCTAAAGCAGGGATAGTGAGTCCAAGAAAAGACAGAACCCCAATTTGGCTCCGCGCACCTGTCTCTTTTTTTGAATTTTGACATGGCCTCCACCTTTGTGCGCTGATGGCATGTGGGG
>NW_011333040.1:8257783-8258051 GCF_000735185.1 Notothenia coriiceps
AGGGGATGATACAGTGTGAGAATTTGGAAGGTTTCCACTCACTTAAAAGAGGAAAGAGAGTGATGCTGGGAGCCAAGAGAGTGTGTATGTGTGTGTGTGTGTGTGTGTGTGTGTGTGTGTGTGTGTGTGTGTGTGTGTGTGTGGAGAGAGACACTGTGATGGATCGCTGGAGCTATGTGTAACTCAAGGCATATGCTCGAACGGAAGCTGCCTGGACGCTGCAATCATGTTGCGCACACTATCCGTGATGAGTGTGCTGACTTTTCGT
>NW_011333040.1:8258091-8260067 GCF_000735185.1 Notothenia coriiceps
TCATTCAGCAAAACAGTTCATTTTCTCATTTCGACATTCGTATACTTCAACTAGTCCCACATGAATTCGGAGGGCCTTTCCTCACAGGTCGCAGGGTAGGCTACTAACATTCAACAAACATCAATTCATTCCACTCATTTCACAAAGAAAATTCACTCAGCTTTCAACAAAGAAAATCGAGAGATATTTACCAAGTTTGAGGTAACATTACCGAGAGCTATTAACCCAGCTCTGAGGGACAGAGCTTACAGAGAGAGAGCATACCAGGGGAACCCCCCCTCTCTCTCGCTCTCTCCCAAAAAGCCGGTGTCTTTATGCTCAACAACAGGATATAAAAACCTAAAGACACCTCCTCCATACCCACATTTGAGCTCCAACAAGCCATTTAGGACAGAGAGTGAATACACATACTATACAGAGATGCTGTATGAGAAACCAATGTGAGTTTGGAACATTGAACAATACAAATCTATTCTAGTAGACCTCAACAATGGAATTATGATCAGTAGAAATGGCCATGACATGGGACCTTTAAAATAAACTTTATATAAGAGCTGAGGTAAACATTTAAAAATGAGAAAATACAAACTCATAGGATAAAAGCACTTCGGCTCCAGCAACACTTAAACAAATCCATTAAATACAAATAAATACAATTATATAAAATAGACATTGATTCCAAAAGAAAGGCAGAATTACCTACAATAAATGTATGCCATGTGCATTAACACAGCCAAAGTCATCCAAAAATAAACATAAAAAAAGACAAGACAACATTTTTGACTTACCCTAATATTATACAACTAAATAAAATATGAATAAATACATTTAAAGACGGGCATCGTTTCCTAAGGAAAGGCAAGTTTTGCACCATTTAAAGTTCTAAGATTTCCAAATTAAAATATAAACTCACATGAAGAAAGCATTCGAGTGTCCAATAAACACTCATACAAATACATTAATTAATTAATACAAAATTTGAGGTCTGACCAAAAGTGTATTTTTTGTCCCAGTTTTGACTCGAGTCCAAATTCACTTTTGGTCAGATCTCGAAAAAATATTTCGGGGTCACATGTGGCCCTAATCCTGCTCTGTACGTGTGCATTAACACGGCCAAAGTTTTCAAAAAAGACAAACCTGTCTCTGGTGAGGCACAAGGGTTCATCCTCACATGCCCTGAATGGTGTGCACGTGTTAAAGGTCCCTATGATACTGTTTTTCATCAATCTATTACAGGTCTCAGATATATACAAAACATGTCTCTGAAGTGTTTGGCTCCAAACACCAAACAGATCATTGCAGCATTACCCATAATCCCCTCTGTTTCAGCCCTGTTTCCAAAGTGCTGATTCTCTGTCTGTTACTTTAGATGAAAATAAGGAGCCCCTCCCCACGCCCCTCTGAGAGAGATTTGGTTACAAAGAACACAATGGTGCTCTATGACAGTGTTTCTCAAACTTTTTCATACTCACGGACCACTAGGGGGTGCTCACGGGTGTGGTCCGCTGACCACACTTTGAGAAGCACTGCTCTAGGAGGAGATTCAGGTGATAAGGTTGGGGGGTGGGGGTTACCTTGGTTGCTGATTGGCTAATGGTTACACAAGACAAAACATCGTTATGACATCATAAAGTGGGCAAAATCTGATCAGCTCATTTTCAGACAGGTTTTTATAGAAATGGATCAGGACAAAAAGAGAGAGAATCTTTGTTCCTGAAACTTTCAGAGTCTCTTTCCACAGAGGGGACACATGTTGATGTAGAAGAGACATGGAGAAGAGGGGACACATGTTGATGTAGAAGAGACATGGAGAAGAGGGGACACATGTTGATGTAGAAGAGACAGGAAGAAGAGGGGAAACATGCTGATTTAGAAGAGACATGAAGAAGAGGGAACACATGCTTATTTAGAAGAGACATGAAGAAGAGGGGACACATGTTGATGTAGAAGAGACATGAAGAAGAGGGGACACATGT
>NW_011333040.1:8262230-8266789 GCF_000735185.1 Notothenia coriiceps
TTTCCCCCACCCTCCCCACCCTCATTTTCCCTCCTGAGGACACATGACAGGGAGCAGAACAGCCAAACTCCACTTCCTGCCAACCCCCCCTTTCCTGACTCTCCTCCCTGTCTATTTACATCGAGAGGCGGACAAAATATTTACTAATCCCCAGTGCTGAACTGTGAGTGGGGGGGTTATAGTATATGAGGCTTGACAGCAAATTAGTGGCTGCCCTGACACATGGCTCGACAGCTCCCCTCCCTCCACACTTTTATTATCAGCCATGCTTGAATTATTCAGTGGCAGCCATTAGCATAACAGCAGCCATTTTATATTTAGCTCCCCCCGTGTTGACTGCATCAACATTTCACTCCAAATATTCCTCCAACATCCGAGAGCAATTAGCCACAAGAGGAGGGGTTCGATTCTGAAATCACAAGACGTCTAATGTCTGCCATAACAGAGAAGAAAGGGTCCATAATTCTGATTAGCAGGGAAAGTACTAATGGCATTCTCCCCCAAAGAAGTGTATGTGCAGTAGCCAATCACCAGGTCTCATTTTTCACCATTAGCTGAAATGTGAAGGAACCCTCATCTCGTCTCGCAGATCATTTGTCTTCCTGCAAAGAGAGCCGGACTGAAGCTGCAATGAAAGCTCACAAAGCTCAAATGAAAACCTTTGCATGGCAGCTGATCTGCTCGGACACTTTCTAAAGTATGTTTAATTGAAGAGCGTTTACTTTCTATGCAGGAAGAGGAACCACAATTATAAGAGCAGTGACAGAAGAAGATCCTTTACTCAATTCAGGTCTGAAAATGTAACTTAAGATAAGTAATAAAAAGTACTTTATTGATCCCAATTTGGGAAATGTTTGCGTTGCAGCAGCATACAAAACGTAAGTATATGTATAGAAGTATTCCCAGCTAAATGTACTTAAGGTATCACAAGTAAAACTACTCATTATGCACCATGGCTGTTTTAAAAGTATTAAATATTATAGAATATTCAATGATTCCTTCTTTTAATTGCTTACAAATACATAGTTTGTTACTTTACACCATGTTAGGTGTTTTATTCATGTATTGGTACTGTAGTATCGTACTGCATTGTATCATTAAAAAAAAGTAATGTGTTTTTTATGTAAATAGTAGCTGCCAGCTATAAGTGTTAAATAAGTGTAGTGGAGTAAAAAGTGGGAATACTACAAAGAAGTACTTAAGTAAAGGTACTTGTACTTTCCACCTCTGTATAAGTGAGAGTATATGTCCGTCATATACCGGTGTGTTTCTGTCTCTGCTCATCTCCACCAGCTGTAAACTTTGACTTTGTACACACATCCTTTCCTCAAGTAGAAGTACAGATACTCTGGTGAAAGTAGAAGTACTGACTAAACTTCTTTCCTCAAGTCAAAGTAAAGAACTTTGAAATGTACTTCAGTCAAAAGTACCCATAACTAGCAGCTGTTTTAAAGAGTACCTGACCTCCCTTTATATTAATAGAACAATAATGTCATTGTTAGCTAATGAATGTTTCCATGCTGAACAACGGCAACATGACAACGTTTTCATTGGTCCCTCTTCTTTAGAGAAGACCAGGAAATGATGGATACACGGATCGTGTTCAAATCAATAGGGTCGCAATGACTCTAAATAATAATGATCACGCCACCAAACACACATTCAGACTAAAGGAACCAGCCTGTTTGGAAAATGAGAGAAGTGGAAAGTACAGGTATTAGTGTTCAACATGTGAGAAGTAGAAAGTACAGGTATTTGGGTTCAACATGTAAGAAGTAGAAAGTACAGGTATTTGTGTTCAACATGTAAGAAGTAGAAAGTACAGGTATTTGGGTTCAACATGTAAGAAGTAGAAAGTACAGGTATTTGTGTTCAACATGTAAGAAGTAGAAAGTACAGGTATTTGAGTTCAAAATGTAAGAAGTAGAAAGTACAGGTATTTAGGATAGAGGTGGCGAGGTAGAAACGAAAGGGATAAACAAAAAGAAAACAACTAACAGCTATTCAATAAAGGAGACGCAAACCACAGCGGCACCCGGATATAAAAATATACAGATATAATTAAAACCGGATTAACGAGATACGTTTAATTGTTAATACCCGCCGAATGATTTGAAAAATTCTCAAAATTGCCACACTACACCAAACAGTTAGATCATTAACCAATGAAAAAGAGGGGTCTTTACATAGGTGGAAGAGATCGTCAAACTAATTTTTACCCCTTATCAAAGTGGCCATTGATTCATGAAAATAAATAAAGAAAAACCCACCACTTGGTGTATTTATAAGGTCCGTGATTGACCATGATTATAGCACTTTTTCAATAGCCCAATAAAAAATTACAAAAAAAATAAAAAGTGCACACACTTGACGAACAGGATATACCTACAAGAAAATCAATCACTCTAGTCACAAACATTCCACCCCCCCCCCCTATGGAAACTACAAACCAAATAACCAGATTAACACAAATAAGTTATTCGTTATATGTAGCAAATAACTGTAGTATTTCAAAAACCAGTTTATAAAACTAGATCGAGTAAAATCTGTCCAAAAAAATATATATTACTTAGGGCCTGTATTTCTCTACATCTTAGAAACAAGGAACTTTAGAAGTCTCTGAGAATGTGTCTATACCCTGTACAACTACATCTTTTCGTACTTGTGCACCTAAAACGTTATGATAACCACTGGAAATATATAATTTTCTATAATATTGTTAATTAAATTTTCATACAAGTGAGTATATCTACAAACAAACATTGACGAAGGAAGGAAGTAGCACAAGAATCAAAGTACGTGGCCTCTTTGGTTCGCGAGGGGCGGTAGACCTAGCTATGACCTTAGGTGAGGTCTCTCACCCATGAGTCCGGTCAGCCGTGGACCAAGCGGTTTTTCCACTAATTTTACAGGTGTAACGAAAATCCAGATAGAAGTCGACTACTGGTGTTTGGCACGACGAGGTGACTTATTGCATAAGAGATGGAAAGACACTCATCTAACACCTACTAAAATGCCTGCACTTGGGCGAGGAGTGGCGTAGGAGGTTGTTCTACCTGTAGATAGACCTCTAGCACTGGTGGGGCTACCGATGATGAAGGAGGGTGTGCTCGCACTCAGAGGTGTTTCGATTCTTATACAATGAGTGAGTAATAGTTAGACTGTATTTTAAAAAACACCGTGAACAGATTTTTCGCATTAGTCGCAAAGAGCTAGAACAAGACTAGGTTACTGTAATTCTCTCGACAAAAAACAACTTAAACTCGTACCAACCGCTCTATTCAAGAGGTCACTAATCTACAAAGGGTTTGTACAAAAACGTTACGGTAACTATAACCGACTCTGAACCACAAGAAGAGCTGTCGGACGTCGACACATTGAAAACATAAAGAAACATGGATGAAACACAATACGTAACCAAATCATTGAACTAAACTTTACTAACAAAACATTTCCACAGACAAGGTAACATATCTATAACGCTCGAAACCCTAAACAACGTACAATCGTACTAACACCACGAGACTAATTTATTACGTTTAATACATAATAAATTAAATACAAAAAACGACAGACGACTAGAACAAAGAGACATCTAAAGAGCATTACCGGAAAGTAAACATTTCAGATAAACCCTAAACATTCAACGGACAACGGAAACCGAGCATCCAATAGCTGATTTGAACAAATTCTACACATATATCAAAGTACACGTTAGTAATTTACAGATCACGCTTCCCATTTCGTCAATTCCCACGCAACATTACTAGTCCAAATTCACGCTGCTCACAATGCAGAGTTTTCTTCTCCTACCGCACTTATCTCAAATGTATGTTAAGTCTTATATATCTTCATTTCTTTATATTGGTTTATCAATTTTGACTGTATCACTACTTGATAGACTTACACACGAGTCTGGAACACTACACCCGCACCTCTCTTGAGTCATTCACCAACACACAGGTTGGGCCGAGGTTGACGTAACCTCAGCTACGCGGTATGTCACAATTGCCTACGACCAAAGCCTCAATTAGAACAAGGAGCTGATTTACGTGGTATACGACATTATTACCAAAAAAAGTAGTTTCAATTATTTCTAATATGACTAAAATAAGTTAGATAGTAAAATCTAACGTAACTTTAGTTATGAGTACATTACGAGATTCTGAATGTTGGTCATCGACGTATTTTTGTTTATACTGTAAACGCATTCATAAACAATTCTACTAGAAAAATCTCAACTACGCAGGACCTGTTTTAACCGAGACCTAATGTGTCTCTACGGTTTTTTACCGAAGGTTGTACGTGTGATTACTTTATTGTAATTTATTGTGTAATCCACCAAGCCACAACCGTCATCTCAGTGAACGATATGTCATCATAGGAAAACCATTGAATTGGCTACAGGGTACTTTATAATTATAGATTACTCAAGTTCCCGATCGTTCTAAGTATCGGTACCGTCTCCCCTTCATTCAACCTCTATGTTTATGAAAAATGCATGTAAAAAATACCATAGTCATAAAATGAGGCTGCTAAAACTGAAACTGAAGGAATGT
>NW_011333040.1:8266834-8269562 GCF_000735185.1 Notothenia coriiceps
GACAAAACATCGTTATGACATCATAAAGTGGGCAAAATCTGATCAGCTCATTTTCAGACAGGTTTTTATAGAAATGGATCAGGACAAAAAGAGAGAGAATCTTTGTTCCTGAAACTTTCAGAGTCTCTTTACACAGAGGGGACAGATGTTGATGTAGAAGAGACATGGAGAAGAGGGGACACATGTTGATGTAGAAGAGACATGAAGAAGAGGGGACACATGTTGATGTAGAAGAGACATGGAGAAGAGGGGACACATGTTGATGTAGAAGAGACATGAAGAAGAGGGGACACATGTTGATGAAGAAGAGGGCACACATGTTGATGAAGAAGAGGGGACACATGTTGATGTCGAAGAGACATGAAGAAGTGGATTTTGCATGATAGGGGACCTTTAATCTCCTAGGCACATTTTAACTAACGTTTCTCCTTTTTATTTCAAAGTTGATAAAGCAGTACGAGGTGCGTCCGGACCCTGCAGGAACCACCGTGGAGCCGATCACCAGAACCCTGCTCTGCCCGGCGACACCCATCAACCTGCAGTTTTTGGACCGACCCCGAGCGGGGGTTTCTGTCTGAGCCTCGTTTAGTATTCACACCGGGTCCCCGCCTGTTACCAAGCACGGAGCGGTCACATCCAGAGGACCGGCTGGAAGGCACCACACAACAAGCTGGGTCCAGTTGTAGTCGTTTGTTTGGTCAGGATTAACCTTTCCTCTAGTTTTTATCTTGTTTTAGTCCCACAAATGTCACTTTTTTACTTCAAAGATATATTCAAGAGATTCAACACAATATTGGTTTAGCCGTGATCACGTGTCCAAGATAATAGAAATATATTTAATAATGCCACATCTCTTATGCTGCTTCCCATTTGCATTGTCTCCTCATGTCTATGTGTGTTTCGGCTAGTTTTCCAAATTCCAAAATACAAACATGTAACTCCTTTAGGCAGTGTTGGAAAAAGTACTCAGATCCTTTACTTAAGTAAAAGTAAAAATACTATAGTCCTAAGATACTCCACTACAAGTCCTGATTTCAACATTTTACTTTAGTTAAAGTACAAAAGTATTATTATCAAAATTAAACTTGAAAAGTTAAATTACACACTCTGCACAATAGCCCTAAAGCTTAATGCACTTCAAATATCAAAAGTAAAAGTACTCGGTATGCAGTATGGATTTTTTCACAGTATTTTATTATTATGGCTATTATTTGATATTGTTGTTATAATAATAATGTAAGATTATTTTAGTGTTTTAGCTTGTCAATGTGGACAAAGTTACTACTAACTACATTCAAATACATGTAGTGGGGTGAAAAGTAGAAGTGTGAAATACTCAGGTAAAGTAGAAATATATCAAAAAGTGCTTTAAGTACAATACCAGAGTAAATACTTTCCACCACTGCCTTTAGAAAATGTCTTTGTGTTTTCTAATTTTGTGTGTGTGTCGATCCAAGGACATTTAAACGGCCCTCCCCCCCAGCCCAAAAATGCTCATTGAAAGTTGAACTTTAGGATAAGATCAGATAAAATGTACCTTTAATAATCCCCGGGAACTTCATGTGTCAGATAAGAGTTCACACAGGGATAAATACAAATTAACCTTTAAATAACAGTATGAAGAGAAAACTAACAACAATAAGATATGGTAAAACTCTGAGTATAATATACATATATACAGTAATGAGTGTAGATAATTATGAATGAACATAAATAAATATATATGTGCAGGTGTTAGTGGGATGGCACGTCTTATGTCCTGTATATACTACATACAGTGCAGGTTTTATAGTAATTTTTGCACAATTTGTAATAATTGACCATTTATTTTTGGACATTTTACGTTTTTATGCAGTTGTTTTGTGTCTATTTGTGAATATTTTGCATCTCCTTGTGAATATTTCTCTTGGTTGTTTTGCATCTGTGTGATTGCATTGATCTATTTTGTGAAAATGTTTTCTTGTTGACAACCAGTGGCCTTTTGTTGTACATTTTATTTTGTATTTTTCCATTACAATCTATTCCGTTTTAATAATAGTAGTTTTTGTCATGTTCCCATCTTAGATGTAAGAAACACTGCTGCTGTGATAACACAACATTTATCAGAACAATGTTCCCTACATTTGAAACAAATAATGTGGCCTCTTTTCTTCCATGATCGACATGTATCATCTGACACATAAAGGCTGTCTTTATAAAACTAATTATTTAATTATTCTTTCATTCTTCTGCTTTAGAGATAAACATATGTTGTTGTTGTTTTTAATCCCTTTGTGCTGTGTTGTTATTAGCCGCGTTCACACCGGAGTACTTTTCCCACTTTAGTTCTGATATTGTTCCGAAATGTCGCGTTCACACCAAAATGAGCCGGAACTAAAATTAGTTCATGAGAACCTTTTTACCCCATTTCCGTCCCTGCTAGAGAGCAGGGACTCTCATGCGGCTCTCTTGTGAGAACATTTCTGATTGGCAGTTTGTGAAGCCACCATTTTATTATCCTCGCATTAACATTATTAGCATTAGCCCAGCGCAGAAACGCAGAGAGACTAATTTATGGCAACAGAAAATAAAACATGGGAGCGGTGGTGATGTAGAAGAGGGGACACATGTTGATGAAGAAGAGGGGACACATGTTGATGAAGAAGAGGGGACACATGTTGATGTCGAAGAGACATGAAGAAGTGGATTTTGCATGATAGGGGACCTTTAATCTCCTAGGCACATTTTA
>NW_011333040.1:8271409-8271862 GCF_000735185.1 Notothenia coriiceps
GTTCAACATGTAAGAAGTAGAAAGTACAGGTATTAGTGTTCAACATGTGAGAAGTAGAAAGTACAGGTATTTGGGTTCAACATGTAAGAAGTAGAAAGTACAGGTATTTGTGTTCAACATGTAAGAAGTAGAAAGTACAGGTATTTGTGTTCAACATGTAAGAAGTAGAAAGTACAGGTATTAGTGTTCAACATGTAAGAAGTAGAAAGTACAGGTATTTGTGTTCAACATGTAAGAAGTAGAAAATACAGGTATTTGTGTCAACATGTAAGAAGTCAAAGTGGTCAGAAAAATAAGTAGAGGAGTAAAGTACTGATACCAGAAAAATGTACTTAAGTGCAGTAACTAAGTATTTGTACTCCACTACTTCCTGCCTCTGATCACATAGTGTGTTCGTTAACTTAATTAAACTGCAGAAAGGTTTTAGTTATCAGGGGAAATAAAGCCCACGCA
>NW_011333040.1:8271905-8284745 GCF_000735185.1 Notothenia coriiceps
GGCGCTGTCTCTTAAATATGTCCACGCTGTGTCTTAAAGTCAGCGTGTTGTTAACATATATTTAAACATTACAGTCGATGATCTCTGATGGGAAGCTTCTTGTCTTCATGTATAAGTTAGACCGAGCATTTCTGACGACATTAACGTATGGCTAAATAATAAATACAGTAGGTATATTATTTATGTTTTGTTTCAACGCAGCTCATAATTTATGGCTCATGTTGACCCGATGGATTTGACATTAACAAACTGAGAGGTTCGCCCCGACACAGGAGAAACACGGAGAGACTGATACTATATTTGACTCATTATTCACATTATTTGTTTGTCTTTTATGGGAAACTACACACATATAGTAAACCTTTCTTGATGTTTTGACTGGTTAAATAAACACTAAGATGGTAAATAACAGTATTTAGGGAAACACAATAAGCATACGCAGCATTTCCAGGATCAAAACCTTTTTAATTATAATGGGCAATATAAATAAATCCATATAACTAAGTACACATTTTAAGTACGTGTACTTCATTCGAGTATTTCCATTTCCTGCTTCTTCACACTTCATACTTCTACTATAAGCATCAGAAAGATACTTTACAAAATATAATAAATCAAAGTAAATATAATCAAATGTATTATCTGTTATTTAAGTCTTACAAAAAATGCATTCATCCCTTGGTTTACATCACAAGCTAGTATACAAGAAGTATTTGTAATCACTTATAATATAATATCATGTGAAACGAAAATAGGGAATATCCAAACGAGTACTTCTACTTTAAGGTACTTTGATACAGATACTTTTGCACTCAAGAAACATTTCTAATGCAGGACTTTTACTTTTTATACTGAGGTTTTCCTACTTTTACTGGGGAAGAATCTCTGTTGTATTGTTTTAAGTGTCGGACCCCAGGAAGAGTAACTTTTGTCGAGAGCAAAAGCTACTGGGGATCCTTAATAAACATAACATAAACATAAAATAAACATAACCTCAACGCGCGAGGAGGAGGAGGACATGTTCGCATCCATTATTGTTTCCGTCTGAAGTGTCAAAATGTTTTCTTGGAAATGAGAAAAAGATTGTTTTAAAAGCCCGACACATTAGTCTCTGAAACAACAGCTGTAATTACACCTCAGTCAGCAGAACGCCACTTTCTCTCAAGTGGAAAAGCACAAAGAAAGCTTTCTGCAGACGCTGTTGCATCGAGGCCTCTGAGCACAAAGCTAATAGCCACTGATCTCACGCTGATCCCTCGGTATATCAGCAACATATTCCCGCTTCTCTCCGGGAAAAGAGGAGAACGGTATATCAGCAACATATTCCCGCTTCTCTCCGGGAAAAGAGGACGTTTCTCTGTCTTACTTTGAACTTCCTGAATCAGATTTACACTCAATACTTCCTTTCTCTTTAGACTAGCACAGAAAAGGCTGCATTGATTCTCACTCCTCTCAGATGTAATCTAAAAAGTGTATCTTTTATGACAGTTCCATATTTTTCACACAAAAAGCTTTAAAATTAATAAAGAAAGTAAGAAAATGGGATCTTATTAACAGATGTGTCGGTGTGCATCTCTTTGGAAAGCTCCCTTACATCTTTTTAAACTTATTGGAAGAACCTTTTATTGTATACCTGACTTTTTAACGTCTGTAAATTATTAAAAACGCCTTTTATCCATCCCGAATATTATCAGACATCTTGGCAATAGTCTCCCAAAAGATCTGCTTGAATCCTACGCAAGAGCAACTAAGGGCTGCCTCACTAAAAAGTTAACAGCTTCAACTTTTCACCCCCTGCTGTTACAGGATCAGCGTTTTCACGGAGCTTCTCGCTGCAGGTCGTGCATGTATTTGTGTAGAATAAACACCGTGACAGTGATGCAGTGTATGACCTGTGTGGATGTGACACATGTCCTCTCCCTCTCTCGTCCTCTCTCAGTGAGGAGAGGAACATGCTCTCTCTCTGCGCTCCACAGCCTCCTTGTTCTCTCAGCATACTGTGGGGATCCTCCGCAGCCGCCCAGGTGTGACTGCATGTCAGAAGTCCCACAATTACACCCTCCTCTCCTCCAGACCCTGTTATTAACCCCTGCTGAGGTACACAGATGCTGTCATGCATTCAGATTTCAGGTGTGTAGCTGACATGCATGCAGGCCTCAAATGCCTTCTTTGAAACTTTTTTTAAATGTTATTTTTGTATTTGATTTGTTTATTCCACACATGGCAGTTATTTTAAAGCAAAGCATGTTTACTTGAACTGGTTTCTTGTTGTTGTTTTTATAGCACATGGTGGAAAGGAGCAGGGAGAAGAACATCTTATTTTATTTCCCTCTTCTTACAAAAAAATAACCATTAAAAAGTAAAATAAAAGCAAATTTCTTTCCATCACAGTTGCTTACAAGTACTGAAACAAATACGTGCAAAAACACATTCACCTTTGTGTCAATTCCCCTCAGTCTCTCTGTCTAGATCTGCAAATCAATTCTGCAAAAGTTCTCTTAATGCAGGGATATTATGATAGTTACTACAGAAATCAAAATGTGTTGGCCTCATATTGAACTCACTTTTAAAGACCATCATTTCGTTGCATTGTTTGGGAACTTTGATTTGCAGATTTGTATTAAAGGTCCCGTGTCATGGCCATTTCTACTGATCATAGAGAATAGATTTACATTGTTCAATGTTCCAAACTCACATTGGTTTCTCATACAGCATCTCTGTATAGTATGTGTATTCACTCTCTGTCCTACACGGCTTGTTGGAGCTCCTGATGGCCAACTATCATGTACCAGACGAGTACTTCTACTTCTAGGTACTATGATACAGATACTTTTAGTGTTTTATACTGAGGTTCTTCTACTTTTACTCGAGCAAAATCTAAACTCAACGTGTTTTCATCTGTTATCTTACCAAGTATCATGATGTTCCTAAATTATGTACGGATGCTCTCTTTTCTATTATGTCAAATGGCTTGAAAAATTATGCATATGGTGGTTGCAAATGGAAAACAAATGATGGCTGACGCCTCCAGACCGCTGTGTTTGGGTTGAGATGTGAATTTGAACGTCTGGCTCCGTCTATGGTGGAGACCAAAAGGCTCAGGCTCAGGTGAGGACAGGTGAAATGTTTTAATACGGCTGTCAGTTACATTATGACCCACTCACAGCCTTGTTTCCTTTGTCATTTCAATACACAAACTTTGTGATGTGTTGATATACTTTGCAAAATGTTTATTTCCTCTTGTTTTGTTGTGAGATTATTTCCTGGTGGGCGTCAGGTTTTGACAGACACTAACGTAACGTGTGCACTGACATGAAAACACTCATCTAAGTCACACAGAAACACAATAAAACAGAGGAAATGAAATTACAACTTCACACAGACTGTGATGGATCCTCCCGCCTGGGACATTTTAAAAGCCGGTCTTTTGTTTTGTGCAAAATGAATGGCAGCTTCACGCAGAGTGAGACTCCAACTGTGCTTAAGTGGAATAAATAAACAATTGGCTAAAGTAGAAAGAGTTAATTGTCTTAAACTAGAATTAAGGAACACCTTATCATCTGGTTTAAATCCAAAATGCTACTAATTATAGGAATTATTTTGCCTTCGCCCCTAATTTATTTGTTGTTTTGTCAGTCTGACTGTTTTTGTTCTTGTTTTTGTTCTTCTGTGAAGCGCGACCTTGGGTCCCCTGAAAGTGAATTATTATTGTTATTGTATACATACTAAGACCCTATATAGTTAACTTGCAGTAAGGAATATGGGCACACACACCATCTGTCAATATTGAACTTTTTTGACCTGCAGTAAGTAGAGTCCCTCCTGTTTTACCCACAATGCATTTCTGCCTCTAGGTCAGAGCAATCCAATAGGTCAACACTGCATGAGATGTGCTGCAGAGCGAACACGTTGTTTTAACATGAGACGTGTGCAGATCAGACACTTTGATTTCATTTAAAATAATAATATAACTCCCCAAACATGAGCCACTGAGGACCGGGAGGATCTGATCTGCGGCTAATGAAACGTAAAGCTTCATTTAGATGGATTCCTACCAGGAGAATTAGTCCCCCCAGCCCCTTTGATGGCAGCAGATCTGATGGCAGAGAAAGAAAAAGAGATATAATGATGTGCGGTTTCTTCTCTGAACCTGGGAGTATCCCTCGGAGCAGGCTGATCAGCGGGGTGGATTAAAGGGTGCTGCTTTTTACTCACTGCGAAGAGGGAAATACACGGCAAAACAAAATCGAGCCAAGTATTTTCGTCTAATTTCTGCTCAGAATATGCAGTTGATATCCGACAAAGTAACAATGCAGTGAGATACAGGCTCTTGCATCTTAAGTATCTCTTTAAGTCTCTTGCAAACGTGTTATGTTGAGTTGTATCTCAGATGAAACTCGTTTTTTTTAAGCTGCTGAACAAAAACTAATTTTTGAGCATTTCAGATTATTTTGTAATACAACATTGAACTGTAAAAACGAAATCTTGCCAAGTATATTTGTCTAATTCCAAGTCAGAATATGCACTTGATATCAGACAAATTAAGAAGTAACAATGCAGTGAGATATAGGGTCTTGTCTATAGACAATTCATCTTAAGTATATCTGGATAACCTCTGGTATCTCAGATGAGTTTTTTGAAGCTGCTGAACTCAGAAAACAGAACACTTTTGAGCATTTCTGGCTTATTTTGCAACACAAAAACTTGTAATCTTGCCAAGTATATTTGTCTAATATCCAGTCAGAATATTCACTTGATATCCATATAACAATGCAGTGGGATATAGGGTCTTGTTTTTAGAAAATGCACCTTGAGTATCTTTTAAAGTCTCTTGAAAACCTCTTATTTTGACTTGTATCTCAGATGAAACTAGTTTTTTGAAGCTGCTGAACTCAGAAAACAGAAATTGTTTGAGCATCTCTGGCTTATTTTGCAACACAACATTTCCTAATCCTGGTTCGAAATAAGTTGTCTAGCTTATTACAAGATCTAATTTATCTAAATATCCAATCCCATTTCAATAAATCTTATCAAGCTAATCTTAACTTGTTCTGATTTGTTTCCATATTTCAAGCGAAAACACCTCGTTTTTATTATTCTTTTCCTTGTTTTTGGAGCAGCATTTTTCCAGTGTAACAAAGGGAGATGCATGCAAATGAGGGGGGGAAGGATTGCATACAGTTAAGGTACATCGGGAAAGGGCTGGGAGGAGGATAAGGTGAGGTAGGGTGGAGGTGGGGGTGTCTGACATCGCCCCCACGGTCATAACAGCTAGGTCTGCATGTGGGAGCAGCTGCCGTGCCCTCTGCTTCCTCCCAGAGAAAATATGTTAGGAATATTAATCGTGCTGCTGACTCTGCTTAGGGCAGCTTTCTGCACTGAAGGTCCAGTGAGCTGCGATGATGACACAATACAGGGTGAACAGCAAAGCTTCATCTCTGGAAACTAACTGGTTAATTGGAGAAGGCACTCGAGACAATACCAGCTTATTTACAGAGGAGCATTTCACATTTTGTTTCTTAGCTGGCTCCAAAAACTCCTCGCTTCCCTTTGATGCTATTTCAGTATTTCTACCTTCGGCATCACCCCCCTCTCTGTCTCACATTGTCAGCTCGTTGTCTGACGGCTGCGATGTACTTCGAAAGGAGTTAATTTGAAGTACCAGTCGGCACAAGTGGCTGTTTTGTGACCCTGTTTGTGTTGGATGAGCACACCGTCCTCTCTGGGGAGACGCCTGCAGGCATCCCGCAGATCTGACACGGCTCTGCGCGCTCACACAAACACAGAGGAAGGGAAGGACAAACATACAGTTCCCCAAGAATCCTGCCTGAATACATTACTGAGAAATCAACTTTACCAACTTCCCAAAGCTGGGGTCCAAATAGGTAAATATGAAGCGTGCACTATACTCCAGAGCAGAGGTGGAAGGAGTACCAATAGGCTATTGTCAAAATACTTCATCACAAGTAAAACCTGCATTCAAAATATTGTATTATCAGCTAAATGTACTTAAAGTATAAAAAAGTACTCATTGTGCAGATGAATTGCCTTTTAGTGTGTATATAATTATATTTACATTTGGGACATTTGTAGATGATATTGTTGCATCAAGTAGCATAGAGACCAATAAAGTTCTGATTGACTTTTTGTGGATTATTTAAATGAATTCTGACTTAAAGAGTTAGTCCACAAGTTTAATTTGTAGAGATGCATATTAGGGCTGCTCGATTATGGCAAAAATCATAATCTCAATTATTTGGGTCAATAATTGTAATTGCGATTATTCATTAACTTTGAAAACATCAATTATTGGAGAGAAAAAAATGTGAACAGTATATTTTTAACAGTTGATTACCCTGAATTTTAAGTATAATTCAACTGAAAACCCCCCAAAAAAAATAATATATATATAAAAAAAAAAAAAGTAATAATAAAAAAATAATAGTTTTATTTCGATTACGTTGTTTTCGTAATCGTTGCAAGCCACAATCGTAATCGCGATTAAAATATGATTAGTTGAGCAGCCCTAATGCATATAGCTTTAGGTGTTTAATAAATCTAGAACAGTAAAAGGACATTATTTCCACTAGTAGAGAAGTGTAAAGTCATTCAAATGAAAAGTAAAGTACCTCAAACTGGTACTTAACCTGAGTAAATGTAGTAACTTCTCACCTCTGCTCAGGAGCATGCAGGAACGTCTTCTGTAATACAAATACTACCCCACCCCTCCCCCCGGTTGTGTATGGGTGCATAAAGAAAAGGCAGCCACCATGCAGCATTTTGATATTCATGCGCTCCTCCTCCTCTCACACAGGGATTTCTTTGCAAAATCCAAACCAGATTCAGGACCTTTGTGAATGTATACATGAGGGCCTGAGGGATTTTCGGGCTCCCCCCCTCATGCCACTGAAGCACCTCAGCACTCAGCGGGACCCTCAGATGACAGAAGGAGCCGAAATGTCAAAAGAGGGATGGAAGAAGTGGTGTGGAGGAGAGAGAGGTGAGGAGGAGAGAGAGGTGTGGAGGAGAGAGAGGGACCCTGGTGTGAGGCGGCGGGGAGGGGCCGGGAGGTCAGAGGCAGTGAGAGCCAGTTTAATCTGATAGGAGTTCATCCATGCAGAGGAGCACCAGCGATCTGCACACACTATTCACCAGGCTCAGGAGAAGAGGGAGACATGGTGATGTGTGTGAGGAATGCATATGATGTGAGTCAGGGGAGAGAAGAAGCATCATGGTGGGCTTTGAAAACATCAGGGCGCGAGTCATGCACAGGTAGATGTGGATATAAGAAAAGGGAGTACTTACATCTTCTACTTGAGTTATATAATAATACCACAGTGCAGCAATACTGTGTTCTACAAGTAAAAGCTAGAAAAGTACACAAGTATTACCATCAAAATATACTTAAAGTACCAAAACTGAAAGTTACAATACGGCAGAATGGCCCTTCTGGAATAATATGCACTTCATCACTGGATTATAATGAGTAGTGCATTTATGTGAACATCATGTCAGTGTTGCAGCTAAAGATGGAGATAACTTGAATGCCTTTCTATACTGTCAGGTATCTTAATCCATATTTCATTAAAAGTATGTACCTGCAAAATAACTTATTTGGTCACATTTATTTTTTACTGCAGTGAGAGTACAATGGAAATACTAAAGTACCTCACAATCACACTTCCATACAGTCCTTAGTTACTCTCAACACTGACTGCAGAAGGTACCTCTCAGTGGCTTGTAGCGTGACAGATTGAGACCAGGAGCTCATGATGTGGGATCCATACAGGTGAATATCGCCCCCTCCTCTCTTTCCTCTCTGAACAGCGAGGGTCACCCTGCTCTCCTCTCTGCTTCCGCCACACTGCACCCCCTCGTCATGCTCTGTAATTAAAACCACAGGTGGGCCCCGTAATACTGTCTGGATGCTCCCAGCATGCAACAGGCACCATCTGGTTCAGAGGAGGCTTGTTTTTTATCCCTACAAACAGCCAGGGGTTCAAACATCAAAGACTCGGATCTTTGATCGGACCTCAGCGGGGTCGAGAGCAGAGGGAATAATATCCTCTGTCTTTTGAATCTTTCTGCAACACAAAGCGTGAAATGGGAGAGGCGAGTCGGAGCTTGTGAGCCGACAAGTCGAGCCTCACCTGCACCGCCTCTCCTGTATCATGTCCTCCCAAAATGTCTGCCTGCAAACCTGTGAGAGTATTCTCCCAAGACCCCCGCGGCGCTGATTACTTTCGCTCCGGTGCACGCCTCGCTAAAGCCAACATGCTCACTACTCCTTGAAACATGGCACAAGTCATGAGAAAACATGACGAGGTCACAGAGCTTTGACTACGATCAAACCTCAGGTGTGTTTGTTTTTCTGTTGAATTTAATATTCATTTCCGTGTAAGGGTAAGCTGTTTGTAATACTTGCCAATTGGGAGCAAATGCCTTTCAAATCCGAATCAGAGATGAGGAGTTATGAGGGAGACAGAATCCCGTCTCAAAGCCTTCTCTCTCTGTGTAATACAGCCTTTAAACAAAGCAGCCGTCTCCAGACACGAGATGACAGACCAGTTTTGAGTTATTTTCTCTGACAGGAAAGTGTAACGGCTCAGGATGGAGCAGCTCATTTGAGATCAGAACAGAGAAGGACAGAGTTGCACCCGGGGCGGTGGCAGATTGCAGATGTCTGACTACAGTATGCATGATGGAGCAAGCGAGCGGCGCTCTTAGAACCGCGGAGAAATTCACTTAAAGTTCGGTCTCTGAGGAACAATAAAGACCCCCAACAGCGTGTTTAAATGTAAGCTAGCATGAACCCCCCCCCACCACCTCTTTTCTCTGGCTGGGTCCCCTCCTCCCTCCTCCTTTAGCGATGTGGCACAAAGTGTGCGACGCAATTTGTATTTGCATGTTAGTTTTATGCACCAGGAGGTTTAGAGCGCACCGTGCCGTGTGTGTGTGTGTGTGTGTGTGTGTGTGTGTGTGTGTGTGTGTGTGTGTGTGTGTGTGTGTGTGTGTGTGTGTGTGTGTGTGTGTGTGTGTGTGTGTGTGAGTGAGTTAACTGAATGTGTCCTGAGCATCTGTTGTAGTAGTAAGGGCCTAATAGAGGTGGGTTTAAAGTGGGGGGAGGGAGCACTGGTGCATTATATGACATGCTGAACCTTTTGATCAGAGCTTAAAATGCAGCTTGAAAACTGTGTGACGGCACATAATAAAGCATGAAAGCTCATTTAAACAAATGTCTGTTTAAGCGTCCCTATTAGACATTTGTTAAATTGTCACTACTAAACCCCTCCCCAAGAAAGAAGGTTATCCACTCACAGCATAGCAACCGTAACTAGGCACGGCAGGCCTGAGAAGCTCTGGATTTCTCAGAGGATGTGAAGTTCTTTTCAAACCCTTAGTACACAAATACAAAAGCACAGGTATTAGGATCAGCTTAAACAATATGTTTATCTGTGGGCCAGTAGAGGGGGAGGAGAGGGCATGCCACCCCCCCTTAGTAGCAACATATTATAGTATAAATGTTGTCCTGATACCCAGGTTTGTGGCTTTAACGATGTCTCAAAGTTCAACAAATATCCGAGAAATGCTCCATGGCTAAATCCATGGCGCTGTCCGTGGTGCTGAAAGAGAAGACGGATTTAAATGTGACTTTTTCCCCGCCCTCTTCTGTCAGTTTTGTCTTAGATTTAAAGTGTTTTCTCACCTATATAGTTAGTGTTGTCCCCGTAGTTGTTAGCAAACACAATTAAAAGGGTTGTACATGGGGCGTGTCGTTAGTAAAACATGTGATATTACTCATAGTTGCTATCTTCTACTTAAAGAGTGGGGAGGTGGAACTGTTGCGTCAACGAACACAACCAACAGACTAACACATGAAGAGATTTGCTTTTCAAACCGGTCTTTAGAGTATATTCTCTTGATCTTGACAACTTTGAGGGGGTTTATTTTGTATAACTCACTCTTTGGGAACTATATTAAGGCTAGTAAGGGAAAGGTTAGCATTAAGTAACACATCTGTGCAGTAACACGTCACTAGCTGCTAGTTGTCTTAACTAATTTCAACTCCAGCTGATGATCCACCCCTTTATCTATTTTCCAGATTAGTCAAGAGTGTCGTCGTCAAAGCCAAAATCGCGACAACTGGAGACACCCACATTGAGCTTCGACGTGACTTCACGGAGAGTATTCCCATGTTGTAAACAGTCTGCGATGCTAGCCAGTAAAATCACTGATTGCTGACTAAAACAGAAGTTTGATATTGTTGTTATTATTTAATCTGCCATGTGATTTCAAACCACATGGAGCGCAGTGTGAGTCGGAGGCGTATCAACACAACAGCTGGACTGTCGGAGCTACGCTGAAGATGCAGCTACCGCAAAGCATCTTGTTAATATGGAAGTGAAATAAGTTGCAATTCAGCCTTAAGGTTTGTAAATTATAAAAGGCACGCACCACCTGTGGGAAATCTGTAAAAATGATTTAGAAATAGCAAAGCCTTTCTGACTCAAGGAGCACTCGGAGCACAAACCTCTGATGTGATCGCTGACCTTGATCCAGATCTCTTTGTGGAGAGGGACCCACTCTCCCCCCGGTTTTTCACTGGAAGAGCAAGAGTGAAGCATTCAATGGCAGACTATCCATTACGGCCGGGCGCAGCAGGGGTATTATTTATCAAAATGCAGCGCTCATTGATGGATTGAGATTCATGTCTCGCGGTTCAGATATGATAACCCACTCTACTCGGCCTTCAATTCACATCTCTTTCTGCCTCACAATTCATCCCTCAACCCTCACTTTCTTCACACTCCCCATCTGTTCCTTACCCCATGTGTCATAAGCCCCAGCACCCTCATCTCAAGCTATTCTCCTTCCTCTCCCGTCCCCCCCCCCCCCGCCCCCCCTACTCCTCCATTTCCTCACCTCTCCTCCAGTGCCCAGCGAGAAACCGGCGGCAGCAGAATCCCGATCAGCCACTTTGTGCTCTAAGAAGGCTTGCCAAACCGCCTTTTCCATTAATCAATAGCTCCGCTGGCTGCGGTTAACACCTGTAACCTCTGCATTACATGGAGGGAGATTTCCAGTCCTGGAGCAGAATAGCAAACACCTAACTTATCCCGGCTGCAGCCAAACCCTGCTCGGTGCAAAACATTTCACCCGCTGAGCAGATAAAGTCCCCGGGATTAGAAACATGGACGTCTCTCATGTATTTTGAGTGAAGGAGTAAGTGCTGACCAGAAAAAAGAAGCCTATCTGAGGGCTGTTTCTGAATCCACACTTTGCCATATGGATGGAAAGAGAGGTTTACACTTAGATGCTGAGATAGAGGTAAATGAAATTCATACCGCAGTATCTAGGTCATTTGTAAGGCCCAAAGCAACATCTCCTTCCCTGCCTGCTTTTCCGTGTGCTGCTGGAGTGTGAGGAACATCAAGGAGATGAAAACACTCTCCACATCCTGTGTGTGCAGCAACAACGCTGCGCTGCGAGCGTGCCAGTGTGGAGTTTCTTTTGACAGTTTCAAGATAGAGCGAGCTATTATTGTTGCACTAAATGCATCAATGTGGTATTTGCTGAAACAATGTGCTTCGCTTAATCAGTCAAATAACTCTCGGAGTAAAAAACAATGTTATTAAGAATGAAAACAAAATATTAACACAACTATGCACACAAATCTAAACCCTACATTGTAGTTAGAGAAGGATGTACCACCGTAGCTAATTCCCCTACCGTCCAAACCTGCAATTAAGGATTTCTTTGGCCATTTAAGAGCATGAGAACGGCTATTTATTTCCAGTATAAACCCAAGTGACTGGTATTGTGTGTGAGATATTGACCCATTACAACTCGTGCAACTTACTGAACTTACATATATATCTAACAAACCTCTTTAAGAGCTCCTCCTGACTAAAAAAGTCAAATAAATTCACCGTAAAGACTGGACCTATAACCTTATGCAGAGTGTAACCTTTTAAGGGGCGAGAGATACATACAGTAGTTGTGTTTCCATTAAAAAGTTGCACCTGTTTGGACTCAAATCTGCCAAAATAGAAAATGAAACTGTGTGATTTTCCCGACAAGAGAATGCAAAAGTGTTTAAAAGTATGCAACAAGGCTACATCATTAATCAAGCTGCAGAAACCCAACCATGATAGCAATTCTTTAATGAATCATTTCTCTCTCTTCGTCATGTGTTCCTTTGGTGTTGTTGTACGTTAAAGCATTTGGATGGAGGTTACTATTAAAGTAACAGCTTGTACAATATCACTTTTATTCCTCTGCCTGTTTTATGGTTTCAGATATATTGTTTTGTTCCTGCTGGTAACCGGACAAACATATCCCAAAAGATCTTTCAGAAAGTTACTCTGGGGCATTTCAATATAGAAAGGTTTTAAGATGTCATTGAAATACGATGCTGGTGCGTGGGAATAAGGGAAATTCATCAATCATGCGTTCACTAGCCTTTTTAATGTAACGTAGTCACATCAGTGCATAGCTATTGCAAAGTTACTATCGATGATATGGCTTTTGATGGTACTAAACAAACTTAATGTCTTTTTCTGTTGGAGCACAACTACTAGAAGACTGTGAGGAAATGCATACAACATTGTCCTTACTATTTATGGCCTTTCAAGTCTTCTTAAATACAAAATTATACTTATTTTTGTAAATGATGGACGCATTAAGAGCAGGGTAGGCTTTAAGGCGGGGCTACATCGTGATTGACAGTTCGCTACAACAAGGTTTTACGGTGTGGGTATTGTCCGTCTTTTTTTACATTTTAAGTTACATTTTAGTCACCTTATAAATGTCTTGTTTAGGGTTCAGTTGTACTTTGCC
>NW_011333040.1:8287177-8297945 GCF_000735185.1 Notothenia coriiceps
TGTGTGTGTGTGTGTGTGTGTGTTAGATAGAAGACTGAGAGTGTGTGTGTGTGTGTGTGTGTGTGTGTGTGTGTGTGTGTGTGTGTGTGTGTGTGTGTGTGTGTGTGTCTGAGGCCTACCAGGAGACCTCGGGTATAGCCAGCGCACCGTGTCTTAAATCTTTACCCGAGTGTCATCTCATGTTCCCGCAGACAGCTCCAGCAGCTGGTAGTTACAGAGTGTGTGTGGAGTTACAGGAGTGTGTGTGGGGAGTTACAGAGTGTGTGTGTGTGTGTGTGTGTGTGTGTGTGTGTGTGTGTGTGTGTGTGTGTGTGTGTGTGTGTGTGTGTGTGAGAAGTTACAGGAGTGTGTGTGGATGGAAACATGCACTTCATGCTTCATCGCCAACACTGTCCTTCCTCAACTGCTCCTCATTGTTATTTCTCATGTACCAAGCTTTCAGTTACTTCTGCAGGAAACTTTGGTTATCATGGCCAACCAGAGAGTTTTTAAATAAAGCATGTTGGTCAGCGGCCTTTCAATCCAATGATACTCAGCTTACCAATCTGATATGAGTTTTGGACATTTAGAGCTGCCTTTAGTGGCTGAAGTTATAATCATAGGAGCACAGAAGGAAGTTAGGGGACATGGTGCAAAAAAGCAGGACTTGCACTCAAGAGAAAGCTGATTGTGTCCCGTGAGAAAAAAACATCGTATTAAGTTTGAAGCAAACTTAAGTTCAACTAACACAACATAATTTACTTGCACCACATATGCAACACATTTAACTTATGCAACAAATGCACATTTCTGAACCCATGTTTTTTCAACCTCAACCTAACCAAGAAGTGTTTGATTGTTTTCCATATATTCATAGAATGCATTGGTTTGCAGACACTTCTTTCAGTGGTCCAACATGTCATATAAACATCTGCGTTATGTAACAGTTTGATCTATTATACTCTGCATCCTCCTCAGACTTCTTCAGAGACAATCTCTTAAAGCTTCCTTTTCTTAAATGATCACTGGCAGCTTGCTTTAGGAAGTCACATGATTAGTTAATGAGAGATCACCTGTTTGTAGTTAAGAGTGTCATTAGATACACCTGTGAAAAGCCCATTTTCTGTTAAGCCAGTATTGGGTCAACACCTACAGCAAACTACAATAACTCACCCCTGAGAAGAAAAAAGGCCCAATAGCCGCGTTCACACCGGAGTACTTTTCCCACTTTAGTTCCGATATAGTTCCGAAATGTCGCGTTCACACCAAAATGAGCCGGAACTAAAATTAGTTCATGAGAACCTTTTTACCCCCTTTTCCGTCCCTGCTAGAGAGCAGGGACTCTCATGCGGCTCTCTTGTGAGAACTATTTCTGATTGGCTGGGCGGATTGCAAACCACGCCCCGTAAAACTAAAAAAAAGTGTTGTTTTATTAGCATTAACATTAGCCCAGCGCAGAAACGCAGAGAGACTAACTTATGGGAGTCCCAGCAGCTTCTACTGAAGCCAGTCCCCAACTCCGGGGACTTCCGGACGGGGATTTTGGGCGGCAGTATACGCCGTGAAGTTGTTTGCGGCCTGCCAGTAAACCCAAAGCAGAAGAAGAAGAAGTGACGTCGGCGGCTTCATTTGCCTAATCCACCCCCAGGGATTTATTCCGGTGTGAACGCGATCTGTACTTAGTTCATCAGAACTAAAGAGTTCTGATGAACTAAGTTCTCATGAACCTTTGTGGGAAAAGTACTGCGGTGTGAATGCGCCTATTGTAGCTTCTCTCTGTACAGTAAAAGACCAATACTGCTCTCTTGTGGAGAGTTCTGGCACGACATGATTTACCAACATGCTAATTTAGCTCTTATTTATTATTTCTTTAACAAAAATAATGCACATTTATAAATATTACTGTATTTATGTCATGATCCCTGGAAGATACTGACATAAAATATTGAATGAATTATTACAGCTCACTTCCAGTAGCTGCTCTAAAAGCGGTGAATTATGCATTTTTTTCATCATAATTACAAAAAGTTATTACTACACTTAATGTCACCTCAATGTCAATGTCAGTAAATTAACTCAAGCCATTTACTTAAGTACACTTTTGATAACCCTTTTGAATGCAGGACTTTGACCTGTAACAGAGTATTCCTACACTCTGGTACTTCTACTTTTACTAAAGTACAATGTTTGAGTACTTCTCCCACCTCTGCTTAATGTCACAGGATCATAAAGTTTAAATTCTGATCAGCTATTACAGATCATATTCTTTACCTTATAGGTTACATCCTTAAAAAAGCGAATATTGTAGCCTATTGTAAACAAACAATAAAATAGTCGCCTCTTGTAGTGGAGCAGAAGAAGTATAAAGTAAAGACAACATAGGTAGAACTAGTCTTTAAGTACAATACTTGAGTAAATGTAGTGTAGGCCTACTCAGTTACTTTCCACCAAGGAAACAGACTAAAGAAAATAACTATTTCACTGTAATGAGACTTGTAACCACACACACACACACACACACACACACACACACACACACACACACACACATAACCACACACACACACACACACACACACACACACACACACACACACAGACCGCAGTGAATTCGCCTGAAATTAGTGAATCTCTCGGCGTCACTGATCCGGTTAAAGAGACGGCTTGGCGGACTCTTGCAGGCCATGTTGACCCTCCATCAGAAACAACCACACTATTGTAGTTGCAGAGAAGCGGTTCCATTCAAAGTCATTTACACACATACACACTCATTTAGGCGAGACTTCAGTCTGTTTGGGAGAGTTTCTCACAGGAGCTGAAGTCTGTGGAGTCACACTGGAACTACACCAGGAACCAGTCCAGGTTTTATGGTGTGATATTAACTTTTAAGTCTGTTTTAAGAGGCTACACGGTCCAGGTTTTACACCCGTGTGTCCTCAGAGAGCAAAGTGGGCTGGGCTTGTTCCATTCAGGAGCTCGGTCTGCAGAGGGAAACATCCCAAATCTCTCCGGCAAATAACGCGATATGGCGAAGGTAAGCACAGGAGAGGGTTTTGTGCGGCATTAAAGTAGTCGCTTATTTAGTTCAGTTCTTAAAGTGTTTACAAAGTATGCATGAAAATCAAACGTTAAAAAGTTGTTTCTGCAACAGGGACGTTAGTGCTTCAAATGCATGCATTGGAAATGAGTTATTGTGTTTTTTTCCAAACTGCATAGGCCTACGTGTAAAACCAGTTTGTTTATTTCTGACTGGTTTCAGTAACCCGTTATGTGAGATGATGCAACAGGCGCTCAGGCTTCACTGTACATGGGATGGAGGAGTGTAATCAACACATAGAGAAAATGTCTTTAACTTAAGCAAAAGTAGTAGGCTAATAATGAAGTGTAGAAATCCTCTGTTGTAAGTAAAAGTCATGCATTCAAAGCGTACTTGAGTGGAAAACTATCAGCATTAAAATTAACTGAAAGTACAAAAAGTTCTAATTTTGAACATTGGTGAGAATAATATGTGAATTTGTATTTATTTATTATTGATGCATTAATATGTTAACAACTCTGCAGCTGGCAAAGATGGAGCTTATTTTAACTTTGTTTTCCATATTTAAAATGTCATTAAAAAAACATAAAATAAATACAAATAATAAAAGCAATAATAATAATACTATTTAAAGTGACTTAAACAGATACATTGGGTGTAGTAAAAAAAAAACGTTTAATTGTTTAATTCTGTAAGATGTAGTGGAGTAGACGGACGTATGTATACAATGGAAATAGTCAAGCAAAAAATACTTGCAATTGTTATATACTTATATTTTAAGGCTCATTTCTCACCCCCCACCCCCCTGGCCCCAGGGCGTATGCAGAATATAAATGCACTTTTCTTAATATTTGCCGCATTTTGGAAAAATCTGTCTTCAGACAAGAGCTTTCAACTGAGGAAATAGTCCCTCCCTGTGACAAAGCCTGACAGTGAGGTAGTGACTTATTTACAAAACAACCACACCTTAAGGTCCTTTCACACATCATATGATCCAAATAATTATTTACTCATTGTGATGGACAAGTTCGAAAGGTCAAATCGACATATTTGCTGGCCGCTGAAAGTCAATTGGAAAGCAAACTAAAATACATACAAAAATGTAAAAGGTAAAATCACAACAGGTGAAAGCAGCATATCCTTGCATTCATGTTGAGTAGTTCCTGGTGCAATCTTTACCAACACCTTATATATTACAACATAATTCAGTGTTTTGAATTGTACTTCCTTTGTTAATCAGAGGCTATTTAAATGAAGGAGTTTTTAACAACAGTACATCCTCATAAAATAACATTCAACATTTACACCCAGTTCAGCTGAGCATGATCATATTGAAACTCTTTACTTCTGCATAATGATTTACTTAATTAACATTATAAGTGATTGAGTAACACAGAATGCATCAACCACATTCCTGTCATTCCACGGCAAAAATAAATCACATCTTTTCCCAGATTGTGAAACCTGATTGACTCAGCACGTTTTTGTTTCGAGAATATACATGATATTGGATTTGTTTATGGTAATTAGTGTCTTATTCTGTGTGTTGTTGTTGTTGTGTTGAACCTAGTTTAACACATTTTGTTGTTTTTTTAGAAACTATGTGGGACCAACTACCCAGTCAGCATCTGCTTCATAGTGGTGAACGAGTTCTGCGAACGCTTCTCCTACTATGGCATGAAAGGTAAGCACACTTTTGTGTCCGAATGAGTGCACGTGACATAATGATATCAGTAAAAATGCATAAATAGGAAGTTTAATAGCATGAGAAAACAGAATGAAACATGAAATACTGCATATTGTTGTATTATATAACAATGTAGATGTGTACACTGTAAACAGATTCAAAGGCTTTATTTTCATGTGCGCAAAAGCCGGCCTAAGTGTCTTTTTTCCCCTTTCTTGTATGTATCGATTCCTTATGTCATGTGTGTTTGATGTTTCACATATTCACATATAAAATGCATGTAAAAAGCTTGTTAATCTGGTTAAGTGTGCGAGTCAATGGTGGATTTAACAGAGAGGCTATAGTGACAGATACATCTCTGTCCTCCCATCACATGACCTCACTTACATGTCTGTCACATTACTCAGGGCTGCCAACCTTTGAGTTCAGCTTGGAGTGAGTGGTTTTTTTGGTGAACCGAAAAAAGAAACGTTCATCAAATCAAATCAAATCAAGTTTTATTCATATAGCACATTTATAAACGATTTTTGGTCGAGCCAAATAACTGTACATATAATAAAAAATAGCCTACAGTAGAGACACTTTACAGCTAATACAACAGCACAGATTGTTCAGAATATCAGTGTGAGAAAAACGATTCATGTGTATAGTGTTACAAATGTATTGAACATGTACAAACTAGGGTTTCCCATTAATGTACCGGGCGCCACAGTGGAATACGCACATACACAGTGACTCTTACAATGAAGAATCGATAATCAGCTCACAGCATATAAAATGGCATATAGGTGTAAGCAGAGGTAAAGTGCTATTTTAGGGGGGTCTGGGGGTATGTTACCCCGGGAAGATTTTTATTAAAATATTGAAGTTAAATTCATCAATATGGTGCATTTTGAGAACAAAATTTAGAGATCCATGGATACATCTCTCAACATCCATATGAAACAGAGCTGTACACAGATTTTCTTTTTCTTGATGGATATTTTACAAATCACTCCTTTTAAACTGTATTCTTGTTTTACTGTAATATAGTATTTCATAACTGTTTTTCATTTATTCTCATAAATGGTGACCAAACCGTTTTAGACCCACTGAGATAACTAGACTAAAGTTAACTATCTAAACACTGCGAGAGTCCCTTACCTCACTGAGCTGTAGTTATCTCTCTCAGTCTGACAGGACAGAGCTCTCCCTCTCATTGTTTTAGAAACAGCTTCTAGTATCCGTTAGCGCAGCTAGCTAACCAGATGCTAACAACAACAATGCAAATAGTGAGTTTGGTGGAAATATACTGTATAATAGTAAAGTTATTGAAGATGATGCCATATTTATTGAAGATTTTACATTATAAATATTCCCCAAAAGTGTCCAAAAGCATATTCTGCGAAACTCTCTGCTGTCGTATGACCACCAGGAGACTATTGATGTGTGTAGTGAGTTTGGTAGTAATAAGCTGTATAATAGTGATTGAATATTATTGTATTCTCTTTTTTTGGAGTTGCACTTTGCAGACGGTCCCTGAGCACTCGTTTCTACTCCGGCTGCGGATAGAGACCAATGTAATGTGTCCAGCTCGGAGGACGGCGCGTATTGGCTTTTTTTGATCAAAATGTGAAGTTCGTCTTCAACCTTACCACGGTACTTAGGAGACGCAATTTGTGTCTGAATAACGTTTTGTTCATGAGTTATTGATCCGTGAAATCCAAATCTCCCAATATCGTTCCAACTTTACTGAACTAAGCCAGAAGACCGTCTCATTTCGTAGACCGCTCGGTTTGCTGTTTCTTCACTTTATTTTTATATTTATTTTATATACATTTATTTTGGACGAAAACTTAGCGTGAGGAAAGGCATGTGTGGCTTGAGATATGGGTTAATTGCGTGAGGGTTGGCAGCCCTGCATTACTTCAATCATTCACACATACACACATGTAAACATGCCATGAAATTGCTGTTTGCTCTTCAAGCAGTTTAAATTAAAACCTTGTGTAAAAATTCAATTTAAAGATGAGGATTGAGGCAGATGTATTGCAGCAAGTGAATTTAACTTGATCGTTTTTAACGGAGTGTCTATTTGCACCCGGGTGTAAATAGCATCTGCCTTATTTTAAAGGAGACCTATCATGCTATATTTGAATAATATATTGTAGGGCCATACCTATATAAGGTATATTTATACGGTTTTTTTTCAAAATACCAAACAGATCATGCATTTTAGCCATGCCTCATTTTGCTCTGTTTTCCTCTCCTCCGCCCTGTCTTTGCATGCGCTGCAGCTGACCACGCCCCCCTGCAAAGGAGGGGCCGAGTTACGAGCGTCATGTTAACATGCTGTTACCATGCCACGGCAACCTCTCATTCCCCTGATAGGTGTAGAGTTGGCCATGTTGGAGCTATATATATCTCTTTATATTATTTAATATTGTAACATTTATTTTCTTGCTGTTTATAGTGTTTATTATTATTATCATTTATTTATATGTATTCTTAGTTAGAGTCATAAGTTAAAGTAGTTTCTATGCTTTTATTTTGAAGGCATGTTTTGGGCACTGGGTGATTAGAGCACCTGGTGTCATTGTATATATTGGAGATAGGTGGAGGTGGGAGCCAGAGCACTAGTAGGCAAACGGTTTTTTACCAGGCTGTTTCAAGCCACATAAGGGAGAGCCATAGGAAAGGCTTAAGGAAAGAGATATAGGAAACCTGTTCATTGTATTTTGTTATGGGAATAAAATGCACAACGGAGAATCTTGTCTGGACCTGGATCATTGCCCTGCGTAAGATCCGCTAACTAGTGCCTCAGCGGCTGTATTATTTAAAGTTAATTATCTGTTTTGGTTCTATATGATTTTGGCCGCTACAGGCCATATAGGCGGAGCTCCTCGTCACTGACGTCAGACTATTTTCAAATCTGTATCAGTCTGTATCAGACCCGTTCCAGCCCCGTTTTTAGAGATTTGGGTATGGAGGAAAAGAGAGAAGGTTGTGTTTTCTGACACTTGGTGAGTTCCCTGACACACCGGGGACATATTCATGTATAAAAGACGTACAAAAGTGCATTTTGCATGATAGGTCCCTTTTTTTAAAGGGAATTTTAAGAAGTACAATTAATACAAATATTAAGAATAAATCAATAGAGAAAAGAGCAAAAACCTAATCAAGAGTTTTAAATAAATGCATACCTTTGCACACAAAAGTCCTGGTCAACGCAATTTGACCATTTGTTGCCAAAGACTGAATAATGGCTCCCAATGAACACCGGATTAGTATGCGTCTTTTTTATTGCTTTTGTTATTTTTACTACATTTCACTGTGATTTTTAGAGCAGTAATTTGGTTTTCAGCATTACAAATTATTATTAATATTACTAATATATCAGAATACCTGAGATGCTTTTATCCAAAGCAACTTACTTATTCAGTACTGTGGGCAATCCCCAGAGGAGCAATTTGGGATGAAGTGTCTTGCCCAGGGACANTGAAGCTGAGCTGGAAGCGTCAGCCAATCAAATCCCGTTTATGCAAATCTGACAGGGTTATAAAATCCCCAGGTTTTTTGCTTTGTATGTCGGGGGCGGGAGATTCATGTGATTGGTTGTTGGTCGCGTTGCTCGCCAAAAATCCCCAAGCTCTCAGACACGCCCAGCTCCAAGATTTTCTCAAAGCTGCTGTGTGGACGTACCGTTACTCCTCCTCCACCTCTTCCTCCTCCTCCTCCTCCTCTTCCTCCTCCAATCTTCCACATATCCACCCCAACCCATCCTCCATTCCTCCCTCTCTCCACGTGAATCTCCAGTTCTCAGGAGTCTATGTTTCTCTGGCCCTGACCCTCAAACACTCACACACCGACCTCGTACACACACACACACACACACACACACACACACACACACACACACACACACACACACAGGGTGTTCCCAATGCACAACTCTTTTTCCAGACATACGCAGAATGTGCACGCATTACCACAATCCCATTGATGTCCTGTAGTTTCTGTCAGAACTGGACTAGGCTGTCCAGAGTGTTCCGGAAGAAGGGAGGTGCAGCAGGACCAGGATCACTGAGATTATGGCTGTCATTGACAAGGTTTGGGATTAGTTGTTTTGCAAACTGTTTCCGTTGTACTGATCTTACACTAGAAGTAATATTTCAACACAGTCTCACAATCTGTATTTTTTAAATCTGTTTTTCCTTCTAATTTGTTATTATTTACATTGCTTTTAAAATCATTCTGTGTGACACGACAAAAAATGGCGAAATCGTGTTGGTGAACACAAATCAATAGATTAATTTCGTGACTATAACACGAAATGCTGTGAGACTGTGTTGAAATATTACTTCTAGTGTAAGATCAGTACAACGGAAACAGTTTGCAAAACAACTAATCCCAAACCTTGTCAATGACAGCCATAATNGACTTATCCTAACCCTAACCAAGTCTTCACCCTAAAATTAATGATTCCTCTCATGGGGATCTCCATTATGTCCCCATAAGGGAGGCGAGTCCCTAGACGTGACTGTGTAAACAGATTTAGGTCCCCACAAGTATAGTAATGCTAGGACACACACACCTCCTCCTCTCCTGCATGCACACACTCCTAAAATATGCATGGGGAATCCAGTCTGCTGAGAGCTGTGTGCGCCGGCATTAGGCTTGAGTGATATAATTTATATCGTTTCAGGGAGAGGATAGGAAATCAATGAGATATAGTTGGCAGCAGGGCCCGATAATTAATTCTCAAGGTTTGGATAAAATGGGTCTAATGAGGGCAAAATGTAAATGTTATGAAGTTTTACTCTGACCCCCACTCAGAAATAAAGTGTCTTTAGGATTGATTTTCTGCTTTATTTTGTGAATTCATAGTGTTTCCTGTAAAAGTCGAAGGACAACAAATTATTTAACTGAGTGGGCAAAAGTGAAGCCAATCCAGTAAACTGCATTATGTCTCATAAACAAACGCAATTGTATAGAAGTCTATGAGAACATTCCCTTCTTGTGAATTGATTTAATACATTTATGGTCGTCTTCTTCAAAAGCCTACAGCATGATGCCCATTTAGTAAATGATGCTCCCATCGACAGTCAAACACACAGAAAAGATGTGCTTTAGGGCGGGGGTAAAAAAAAGATGGCGATGGACGAATGCTTCAACCCACAAATAAATGTGATGTCTAACAACAATTCTCCAGACAAAGCACATTCCTCTGACGTTAAAAACGTATAATTAAAATCTATTTAATGGGACCCCCCCCTCCCCCCCTCTCTAAGTGGCTTGTTGAAAAGAACCACCATTAATGAACACTGTTTAAAATCAGGCAGCTTTTGTTGGGCTTTCATCAAAATAAACAGTTCAAATGAAAGGGGTAAAAACAACTACTGATGTTTTTCGCATGTTATTTTCTTGGATAAATATTAAAAGTCGCTGGAAAACTTTGATCTGGGTTCTTCTGAGGCTTTTCCACATCAAGGGAACTCCACTCTTTTTTTATTCCACCTGTCAACTGCCACAATCTGTTTTTATTTCCAGCTTCTCTGTCTGCGCTGCAAATCTGTTTCCCGTCTGAGCTACCCACTGCTAAGCTATTGTCAAGTATGTTTGGGACATGAAAAGCGCTGTGAAGTAACTTTTGGTCGTGATTTTCTTCATGCATTATTCACTGAATGCAAATAAAAATAACATCAGAGGAGGAGGGCAGGTACGTCTCTCGGCATAAAGTCACTGCAGAGGGCGTGAAACAAACACACACCTCACGTCTCCGCTGTGATGTTTGAGCTGTTTTACATAATTAGTGGACATGTGAACATTTGAATCTTAATACTGATCATGTAACGTCCTTCATCAAAGTCATCCTCACAGCGTCTTAATCAACCGACCAAGGACTAAATACTGCTGAGGTGAGATGGAGACGTGCACTGAAGCCTCCCAGAAGCCCACTCCATGGTGTGTGTGTGTGTGTGTGTGTGTGTGTGTGTGTGTGTGTGTGTGTGTGTTGATTTCTAAATTAATAAATGATACAAAATTCCGCCAAATGTTACACATTCTCCCGCCATTTGACACACAAA
>NW_011333040.1:8297985-8313778 GCF_000735185.1 Notothenia coriiceps
GTATAGGTGTGTGTATAGGTGTGTGTGTGTCCTAGCATTACTATACTTGTGGGGACCTAAATCTGTTTACACAGTCACGTCTAGGGACTCGCCTCCCTTATGGGGACATAATGGAGATCCCCATGAGAGGAATCATTAATTTTAGGGTGAAGACTTGGTTAGGGTTAGGGTTAGGCATGTGTTGGTTATGGTTAAGGTTAAGATAAGTCTNTTAAAAAAGATCTGGGAAAAGGACTTAGGAATACAGATAGATGAAACTACATGGCTGAATATCTGTGAAGGAACACATTTTCCATTCACAAGCAATAAAATCAAAGAAGCAAACTTTAAATTTCTCTACAAATTTTACCTCACACCCATAAAGATGCATAACATTTCCAAAGAAAACTCTCCAAAATGTCCGAGATGTAAAGTAAAAGAAGGAACATTTATGCATCTGTTTTGGGACTGTGATCTCTTTAAACATTTCTGGGATTCGATTCATGCACTCACAAAAGCCGTTTTAGGCATCGAAATGAGCCAAAATCCATGTTTTTTCCTGTTAAATGATATGCCAAATTTTAAACTGAACCCCAAACATTATAGAATACTAATCACAATAACATATTTTTCCAAGAAATGTATACTTTTACTCTGGAAGAATGAACGTCCTCCAACATTTAAACTTTTCATTGATCAGATAACACATTTTTTACCTCTGGAGAAAATGACATTGGAAAAATATAATCATGGAGATATCTTTCAAGCTCTGTGGTTGCCATTGTTTTCATATTTGGAAAATATATCTGAGATATGACCAGTGATGGAATGGTGCATTCTGTGGCTATTTTTCCTGACGGCCGGAAACACTAGTTGTGTTGTCATTGTCTATATTGTCGCTGTATTGTATAATTAATTGTATAATTATTCGTTTGTTTTACTTTGATGTGGGTTTATAAAAAAAAAACACAACCTTTTTTTTCGTTTTCTATTTATTTTCATGGCTCTGTTGTTTAAGTTATATTGATAAACATTTTTATTTATTTTTTAAATGTTTTTGGTTTCGTCAGTGTGGGCATGTGCGGGTGGAGGGAGGGAGGGGGGAGTGTAGTGAGTGTACTGTGATATTACAATATATGAAATGGCATCGATTATTGTACAGTATAATGAAATAAAAAGAAGAGCCAAAACAGTAATTTGTTTATGTGAGTCCAGTTTATATCTCAAAGAAACTCACTGTTGTTCTCGAATTGCGGTCTTTCTATTGAACATTAGATGGCGCCATTCAACTTGCTACAAACCCACACTCCCAGACCTCTTTGCCTGGTGTGTGGTACATGTGGATCCCTCGCCTCAATGAAATGCAATTAAGATTCTGCTCGTTCACTTAAAAGGTTTGTTCAAATTTGCGATTCGTTAAGCATTCATCTCAATTGATTTTGTCACTTTTTAAAATAAAATACAAGTAGAACATGCTTGGGTATAAATGTATAGCTTAGTGGCGATGTCAGAACTGGTGGGAGACAAATAACAAAGTGAAACTTCTTCCTGGTTTATTTCCGATTTCTGCAAATAGAACAATTAATTAAATGTGCCGACAAAGGGAGATGGCTCATTGGAATGTACTTTAATGTCCAATGCTAGCAGAAGTTCTACTTTCAGAAGTAGGTAAATTGTTAACAGAATGATTCCCCCGTATCTTTGGTGAGAAGATACACTACCACAGTGGGTGTTGTAAATGAGCGGAGTTGGAGGCTGGGCTTGTGGCGTGGCGTTCAGAGGGTGGTGTCCCTGCCGGTGCTGCTTTAACTAGGACAAGCCTCTCTATACCGGGGGACCTCAGGGGCCGATCAGCAGGTCTCAGGAGAGGATCCCTGCAACGCCGTCTAACCAGGCCTGTCACAAGGGGGCTGATGCCGGGCTGGCTGGCTGGGTGTGGGCTGATGTGACGGTGGTGGGTGGGTGGGGGCTGACATACCGAGAGGGCAATTACAGCAAGGACAAAGACTACACAGTGATAAGTCCTCACAGCACCCTAATGAAGAGAGCAGGTTAGCCTGTTAAGAGGACCGGTGCGTATTTGTTTGTGCGCGAGTGTGTTTGTGTGTGTTTAACCTATCCGAGGAGGATACATTTTCTGAGGTCATGTTGCTACCGTGCTGGCTAACCTCGCTGACTGATGCCTTGACGAGCCGGTGTTTTCCCCCTCTCAGAGCAAAAGCAAACAACGACATGATCTGGAAAACCTGTGAATCTTTAGGGAATTGTATTCGTGTGGCTATAGGGAGACAGAAAGAAAGTCCCAATGCAGGCTATTAATAAAGTGAAATCTTTCAAATATCTTGCCTTCGGTGGGTAATTGTTGCACATTAGCGGATCTACAATTTGTTTTTATCACACCACTTAATGATTTTTTTTTTAATAATATCCCACTTAAAAATTCAGTGCATTTTATACGTGAAATAAATTGATGAGTCTTCGGCTCAGCAATTGTACGAAATATATTTTTGGAGGAGAAAGTAAGTTACAGTAAAAAAAAGAAGAAGAAATGAATCACTTCCAGAGAAGGATTAACTGCTTTCCTCTTTTGGTCACTTTTGAATTTCACAGCCTGTATGTGATTAAAGCTAGATCATGTTATCAGGCAAACAGATCCCAGATGCAGCAACACTCTCTTCTTCTCTACTTCTTCTTTCTGTTTTCTGTTTTCTTTTGGGCGGCAGAGAGAGATGGTGTGTACCTGATACTGCTGTGTTGGCACACCCGTTTGGGATCTGATAAGAGAGCCTCTGGAGCGGTGCTTATTCAAATCAGTGCATGTTCACAGTGAATAGGAGCAGGTAAAGGCAATAAGATACAATGCGATAACCTTTTGTGGAGAGGGAGAGAGTAGTTTTACAATCTGTTTCACAGCTCTGCTACACTAGTTGAGGGATTTTACACGGAGCCTAATTGATTTGCTTTATCCTGATTTAACTTAAAAATAAAAATCCTTTTCTCAATAGTGCAACTTAAAACGGTTGTCCGTGGAGCTATACAGATTTGCGATGCATTACAGTGATTTTATAATTAGCCTTGTTGATTTGATCTGTAAATGGACCATCTTTTAAACGCTACTCGTAAGTGTGTGTTTGCGGACTGGCCTCTGTATGAAAATATGTGTGTGTGTCCGTCTAAATGTGAATATGCAGTTCCCCGTTTACGTTCGATACATACTCAAATATCATGTTATCACTTTAGTTTTTTAACATTGGCCCACCATAATCTCTTTAAGACTAACCCTGAGATAAAAGCAGAAATATGCTCCGGAGTGTTTGATGCTGATGTAAGTGTGTTTGCTCTGTGCATGTGTATACGTCATAAACATACTATCACATTCAAATCAATTTCATTGAATAATGCTGATCCGCAGTGATCAGTTTCAGAGCCACTATGCAGAACTCTGAAGTCAGGCTTAAAGCTTAATTGCGGAGCTGAGTTTTGGTGCGCCAGGAGTCTCGGGGGTGGGGGTGATGGTGGATGGGTTGGAACATATGTTACGTGCACTCAGTGCAAGACTCAGCATTGATAGTTAAACATTGGGGTGAAATGCATCCTCCAAAGGGGCCTCCATGTTAATCTTTTTGGCTTGTACCGAACTCCTCAGCATCCCTGCATATGAAACCAAGACGCTGTCAAATCTCCGCCAACACAGCGTGTGATTTGATGCTACAAATGATCCAGACAATGTAAAAACATTATAACAATAATAACAATAATTATTATGGTTAATTATTATGCAGCTGCTCTTATGTACAATTATAATTTTTTCATTTCTTTATCTTTATCTTTATCTTCTTTATTTTTCAAGTACAATTTTAGGAAAGGATTATATAAGTTTACTGCGTTAATTGTTACTATTTTATGTGTGTGTGTGTCAGTGTGTCACTGCTTTTGGTTTTTAATATATATGGACTTTTTATTTATTATACTATACATTAAAAACGTTTTCATTTTTGAGGATATATATAATCTAGAAAACAATGTCATGCAGTGTGATGATACTTTATTTCCCCGTGTAGCAGGCCACCGTGCTGCTCATTACAGTCAGGGGTGTAATATGCAGGCTCTCTTGCTAAATGAATCTCCCCTTTTCTTTTTTTATATTGACTCACAGTATGCAGCCTACCCAGTGAACAAGATAATGAAACAGCCCCTTTCCTCCTCCACAACCAAACACTACTAATCTAATATATTAGTCACTCAAGCTCGTGTACGGGTGAGCAATTATTCCAAAAAGTTTCCACCGTCTGCCGAGGTGACAAAGGGAATATGGGCAAGGAGCAGCGCGGACACTTTTGACGGCTGCTCTGTGATGCTGATAGGCCAAACGGTGGTGGGAACCCGCCACTTTTAATCATGTGGAGGCTGACGGCTTTCATAAGAGCACGCGGCGACTCTGACAACTCTAATAAGGAGAGGTGACAGAGAAACTTTCGGTGTTAGTGGCAACACAGAGGGGGAAGGTCTCCCTGTTTTTTCATGCATTTGTTTTTGGTTGAGCATAACAGACGAATTTCACAATCTGAGACCGGAATTGTGGTGAAAGAATGTCAGCATTAATAAAGGGCTTTGGGGACAAGGTCACCCAGGTCCCTGAACAGCAGAGCACCCCGAGTCTGTTTGTGGCTTCTGATCTGGCAAAAACATGCTAAGACGTCTCCCCGTGCATAAGGTAACCAACGGGAGTTTTTACCCTTCAACGTCTCATCGCACAGTCTTAATTTATGATTCCTCAGCCTTTTTTTTTTATTTTATTCAAAGACAATCTCAGCTCTTGGAAAATAAAAAAAAGAAACGAAAAGGAATGATGCTTTGAGGATATAATTAAAGATATCGTTCAAAGAACAACTTTTTGCATATTTGAATTATTACTGTCGTTAAAAACCACACAAAATATGGAAATATGATTGCCGGAAGCACATAAATCAATGATCAGCAAGGCCTCAGAGCCCAATAAATATGGGGAGTTAAATACTTTAAAATGCAAATCACATCTTAGAATTTGCATATGGATGAATTTAAAGGAAGTGTGTCTCCTTCAGACCCTCTGAGGTAGAAATGGGTGGAGCTGGAGGGGGTTCGGGGGGGACGCAGACAGCCGCACTCAGTGTTTTTTTTATTTTTTCCCCCCGTTGTCATTGGTCAAGTTGTTGGATCGTTCTAAATGATAGCAGCTGAAGTGGGCTGACAGACACGACTGCATCTCTTTTGTGGATCCAGAAAGTGCCTTAAGTGATCTGAATAATTAGGAGTTAATTATTCTTCATCCATCTAAATCAGAAAAGGACAGATATGGGAATGGAATTTATAATTTTAGCCCGACGTCCTGTCTTGTTCTAATGTGGTAAACTAAAGTGACTGTGAATAATACCTACTGACCTTCGAGTAATTACGCCTCGCCTGGCAATTTGCTTGCTGTTGCTAATTGAGGGTATTGATTCAGCGAGATTCATATTAAAAATACATATGTTTTATGGCTGGGATTTTTTTTCTTCTGCTTGTCTTTAATGTATTATTAATCCTTAGTGTTTTATATTATTTTTTTAACAATAATTAGCAGACAGGATGTGCTAAACCGCAGGGTTTGTAGTAGTTTCTTTGTCCTACCCTCTGTTGCAGGTACTGTGTATTTTGCCAAACTTTTTGCTGAATCTAAATGAGTTTTCATGTTGTATGAGGCTCTACATCCAATAGCAGTTATTATACAAAGTTTACCGCCCTATATGGACAACAACTACATAACATTATTTTTCCATCCATCAAACGATAATGACTACTACAGCAGCAAATGCGATCAGCAAATTGTAAATAATTATCCGCAAGGCTTCCACATGAAGGCTGTGATAGTTTAGCATAAAACCCCCCGTGTTTTACCCCCCTCAGACATTTAAAGACGCTCTGGCGGCACCACCGGATCAATGGACATGATGTCTCTTTGTGCATTAACACTCAGGTTATAGTGTTAGGTTAAAAACCTGCCCAGCACTTCTCTGTGGAGAGAGGAAAAAAGAGACAAGCGAGAGAAAAATCAATTTTCCCTGTGGAGTCAGAGGGCCGATCTGTTGGTTCTGAAGGCATCCCTTTACCAATATGTATGTGTGTGTGTGGGCGGGTGGCCGTGACTGTCACTCGCAAGCGTTTGCATGTGTGAACGCCCTTCCTGTGGCGCCTACAGGTATTGACCAGCAGAGAGGACAAGGTAGGGTTCTCCGAAACACATCTCTCCTCCCTCCTTAGCCCGTAATATTTTAAGCCTTCTTTCGACCAGCTCCAGTGGCAGCTCACAGCCTCGTAATAACCCAGATAGGGATCGATGGCACTGGATTTAGGCACTTACCCCTGCTAAAACTGGTAAACTCATTTGTCTTTCCCGAGCAACATTCTCGCCGTTGTTTAAGGAGACACTTAAAAGGATCCCCTGAATTAAGATAATGTGACTGTTGGTGTGTGATCAGGCAGGAAAGGACAAGCAGCTTTAGCTCTTTTATTAGCTCTCTGTTTAAGGGGCCATACATGTTTTGACGGAGTCCGACTCTCTTTATTTTATTTCTGTCATGCCGATTAGTGTGCCAGGGAACACCCGCTCTGCCCCCACACCCCTCCTCATTGGGAGTGTGTGTGTGTGTGTGTGTGTGTGTGTGTGTGTGTGTGTGTGTGTGTGTGTGTGTGTGTGTGTGTGTGTGTGTGTGTGTGTGTGTGTGTGTGTGTGTGGTGTGTGTGTGTGTGTGTGTGTGTGTGTGTGTGTGTGTGTGTGTGTGTGTGTGTGTGTGTGTGAGAGAGAGAGAGAGAGAGACTGTGTTAAGCATGCCAGCTCTAAATGAGATGGACCAAAGTGTGATGGCCCTGCTGCTCCTCACATTCAAGCTCACATGAACGCCTCGACGCAAATTCTTGGTGAAGGACTCAATGGATGCCGTGAAATCATATTTGCTGTACAGCTAATGACATAGGACTGGTTCTGCTAGAATGTTCCTCAGAGCAAGAAAACACGTCATTCGGCTGTAATGCACATTGACCATTTACGCTTTACCACTTGCAGATTGCATACTGTGTTGTAGTGCCACGCGCGTACAGTTAACAGAACGAGCAATTTAGTCAAAAAAATGTTTTCAGAAATTACATTTTTAAGTTTTCTGTTTATAGGATTTTCCATCAACTCTGACTACAATGTTAAATTCACGTAAAAAAACACGAAAATCAGCTAATCAGGGATACACACACTTTACACCACCCAAACATCGGCACATGTTAAGCCCATTTGAGTCTTTAGAGGGGCCTAAAGGTGCTTCGTCTGGGAAAAGTAGGATGAGGTGTCATGCTCAGTTGAGGGAAGAGAAAAATAATATATTGTTAAAAACAAAGGAAGGAAAGGGAGAGGCATTTTGATGAGTCAGAAAAGTGACTCCTATGAGAAAAAAAAAAACTTCCAAACTTCAAACAGACCTCACATTCTTTTTAGCCCACCTCCCAACACACGCACAATCACCCCCCTGGCGTCACACGGAGGTCTCTTTCTCTCTCTTCCTCCTGCGTGTGAAACTACAAAGGGTCCGTCCGTCCGAAGGAGCCGCTCGGCTGTGGGTGCCGCCGGGTGCTGATGCTGGTGGTAATTAGGCGTCACAACACTTAGGCCGGGTGTCTCGCGCCGCGCTGAATTCCTCCTGACGTGACGGAGGGATGGAAGAGTTATTCAGCTCTGCGGTTTCTTCTGCTCTGCTGGTCATCTGTCCTCTTCAGGGCCCATCAGCCTAAACAGCCCAACCAACACAAACACACCCACACACACACATGCATGCACACGCACACTGACCCCCACCAACCACCAGCCCATCCAAGCACCCGGAGGCAGAAGAGAGAGGCAGCGTGTTAGAGAGAGAGATATCAAAGCCCGCGAGGGGTTAGGAAAGGGTTGTGTGTGTGTGTGTGCGCGTGTGTGTGTGGGGGGGAGAGAATAGTTAAAAGGGACTGTGTGTGTGTGTTTGTGTGTGTGTGTGTATTGTGGGGGGGGCTTAGTCAATACTCAGACCTCTGCATCACTAACTGTACAGACAATATAGATCAATATGAGGTGAAGGCATATATATTTGACTAATTACTGCAATAATTAAAAGGGTCTGTTGTGATTAAAATAAAATCAGTATGTGGTCAATTTTCAGCTAAATGGATTCAGACACAGTCCACTAATCCAGTTTCATCCTTGCTGCTCCCTTGTCATAAAATCATTTGGGAAAATAACATTAGGGAGGTAAAGTTTTTTCCTTCTTTTCACTCTGCAGATAGGTCAACCGTGCAGACCCTTGGGACAAGATGAGGGAATAACTATCCCAGTTTATTATTATTGTCACAGATGTCAGTGGAAACAAACCTGAATCTGATTTGGCTACTTACGCGGAACAGAATATAGGCTTTCCTGGCACTTACCAATAAAAACAGTATTCATATGTAGATTATCAAAAGATTTAAAACACTGGCTATGTCAATTTGCATATAGTTGTCGATCCTCTATTAATAACGCATACGTTAACAACAAAAGATTTGATTGAATAATGAAAAAGGCAGGATGGGGTGGAAGGGGGAGATCTGCAGGGTTGGGAGAAATATGCTGTGGCAGTACATTTTGAGTTTGCGTGGCATGCCGAGCATAACGCCAGGCTACAGGAGGGAGAGACATGCTGCTTTCATGTCCCTAAGCCATGTTCACGTCCACCGAAGACTTCTGTTTTTACACAGGTAGGCAGTTTGGGGACTATCTCACTTTGGAAGAAGAAGGGGTAAAAAAAAAAAGAATAGAAAAAAGAAGACATGAGAGGAATCAAAGGATGTTCCCCTTTTTAATAATGTAACAAATATTCTAATTTCTAAAAATAAAACCTCTTCTTCATCCTTCCTGCTAATCTGAGCAGTAATTTATTCCAACCCAAGGCCATATTAGTATGCTAGCCAAGGGCAAAATGGTTACGACAAGACCAAGTTCCCTCAAAAAACTTAAGACACATAAAAAGAGAGTGAAAAGATCAGGCTCCAACTTGTAGACACCTCCTGAATTGAGGATTGGGTGGTAGCTAATGCCTACTGCAGCGGGCTGTTATTACTATAGAATGTAACATTGTACCCCACATTTTATTTTCAAATTAATTCTGTGCAATAGCTACACATATTAGATGTTTTTTTTCACTTTCATACAGATTGTGATAATTCATGATTTTTTTATATTAAAGAAAAGAAAAAGAAGCAAGGTAACATCGTTTTAGAGCTAAAACAAATGTATCACAAAACATTGCTTGGCTGTGCGCACGCAAGCATTTTTTATTTCTGATTAATTGCATGTGAACTGAGAGTTTCCATATCTGTGTGTGTTTGCGTTTGTTTGTGTGTGTGTTTGTGTATGTGTGTGTCCACATGGATATATTGATGCCATTTTATGAAACGCAATTGAGCAATGGGACTTTGTAGCAACCATCAAACAGACACTTCATTATGGGAGCAGTGATAACAAATACATTGTGTAGGATAATGATGGCAGTGGTTCATATTGTTCATTATACGTCTGGGTGTCACACGACACTCGTAATTTATGTATACGTGTGCGCGTGTGCGTGGTTCTTTGTTTTTGTCATTTTACAACATCATGTTTCAGCAAATTAACGTCTGAACCGTTGGGAAGAAAAATATACCATCATTTGCCATCGGTGACAAACAATATATTTTGGATAATGATTGCATCTATTGGCTTCTGCATTTGTAAATGTGAGGTAATGAATTCCCCTTTGTGAGCAATGAAAGCAAACAGAGATATTATGTCAGTTTGCTTGAATAGGCCTACTGGATGCATGATTGACTATGTTTCCATTATATCTGTAAGAAAAAAATCCTTTCATAGTAGAAACATTCTAAGTTAGTGCGCTTTTTGAAATGCGTAAATATTCCTATAGACTAATGCTGTTCAGACACACTGGTGGTGTGTGATGTAGAGTCTGACTGGTGGAGGCCTCGAGCGCGTTGGCTGCCTCTGACTTGTGGGCCTGTCAAAGGTTTTGGGGCAATGGACTGAGTCGATGCCTGCCATACACGTGTCCGTGTCATGCCTTCCCTCCCTGATGAGCCCTGCAGTTACGCAATCAACAGTATTATTGCTTGGAAATGTATATATTTAATTTGTGAAACAATGACAGTTTCGCTTGATTTATGGCGCAAGGCAAGGTTTAATTAATTGAAAAATGCATATTACCCCGTGACTTAATTATTAGCTAATTAATCACCGGGTACTTGTTCAGTCTTCCCCCTCCTTTTCCCCCTCTTTTCGGGCATATTTCTGTGTGTGTCTGACACTTGAATTTCCTCCCGGGGTCATTTTTATGTGAGGTCATGCTTTTTCTTCCTGAGTGGCTGCCGAGATGGAGAACAGGCGCCGCGGAAAGCCTTTCAGTAGAGTTGGACGGCACACAGCTTAGATGAAACTGAAGTGAGTGAAGGCAAGTCTTGACATCATATATTTGGAGTGTGAATACAAGATCCAGGACAGGATAAAGAATGTGTTGATATGAGGGCATCTAAAGTCACATAAACTCCACAAATAATTTGGTCCTACATGAGTAATTATACTCTATGTGACGGTAGAGTAGAATTGAAGTACGTTGCATTTAATACAACTTCAAATATGAAATAAGAAAGCTGCAAACACACATCAACCAAACTTTCCCGATGCCGGAACATTAATCATTTACGTACAAGGGCGATAAAAAACAAACATGTAACCAATACTTCTCCAACGCCGAACCCAATCAGCCAAATGACGTGGCCTTAACCCCAGAAACCTGGCTGTGGCTTCTAAATGTTGCAAAATGGTCACCTCAGCCCCATTCAATGATATAAAGGCATTAATACACACTCACCCCATCACACATGCATCTGCAAATTAAAGCCTACACTTCAAACTCTATAAGAAGGACAACCACCGTCTTGTTGCACACATAGAAAGTATTCATATCTTCAGTAGTAGCCTTGGGAAGCACAATTTACCAAAGGCGTAAGTTGATCCCTGGGGTCATGGTCAAAAACGGTGAATAAACGTCTCACTGTTAAAGCTGTCAGTGGTTTACCTCTCGATGGTGGACGCTCTAAATAGTAGTATTTATGTCAGTTGGTTTTTTCACTGATCAAGGATTCCTCCTCACGAGAGCTTCTCCAGAAAGCTGCTGTTAGGAAATGATAGGGAAAAGGCTCGTTGGATGCAAGCATGGAAGAAATAAAGGGTAGGAGTTGTGGCTGCGACTAGACGCCGGCCTGCCAAAAACACCTTACACCCCCAAACACTCATCCTCCCTTCCTGGCCACTATCCGGCCCCCATGTGTCTGTGCCTGGTAATGGTAAGCGTTTTAAACTATTAGAGCTGCGGTGAAAAAGGCCCGTTTGAGTGCAGAGCTGTCAGTCTGCAATGAGGCAATAGGGGTTGGGGGGCTGTCATGGCTGTCACTCAATGGGAGGATGAGAACTGTTTGGCCCTAATGGATTCCTCCAGGCGGACGGCTTACACGGCGGCTAGAAGTAAAATCGATGCGTTGTCATGAGCGAGTGAGGCATCATCAAACGGCCAGGTGGATGGGGAGGCAAGGAAAGGGAGGCCTGCCAGGGTAGTTACGTCTATATCTCAGAGAGAGTGTGTGTGTGTGTGTGTGTGTGTGTGTGTGTGTGTGTGTGTGTGTGTGTGTGTGTGTGTGTGTGGTTTGGAAAGGAGAGAAGAGACAGACAGATGCTCGGCTCAGCTTTACAAGCCCAATGGGGCCTCTGCTATGATTGTAAGCATGAAAGGGGGCTCTGACCTCTATCATCTCTGTTGCTTTTATTTTCCGGTTCTCTTGGAATCGGACACAGATACACACAGACGTACCCACACACATACTCATAGATAAATGTGAAGCCGTGCAGACAGCGGTATATATCGCCCTGACAAAAGTCAAACATTATCTAGCAGGAAAATTCACTTTTCATAGGACGGATCTCTCTTCAGTGATTCCAGGTTTTGACTAGAACCTGCAGAGAATGAGGCAACTAGATTTCAGTAAATGGCCAAACGGTTTAATGGTTGGTGACAAGCACATCCTTTTCAAAAATATTTCATGTGACAAGAGGAACAGTCTGGAATATCCTGACAGCATAAGATGAACATGAGCAACCTGCAGGAGGAAAGAGCAATTTGAAACTCACCAACAATGACAGAGGACATTTAGAAAGATCGTGACAGAGATCACAGCCTTACATAACCAAAGAAATGAGCCAACAACCAACAATCTAAGAAAAATACATAACATACAATCTTTGCAATGTACAGCCCTGGAAACATTCTTTTTGTAAAGTAGGGCTTTGAATGACTATTGATGCTCAAAGGTAGCCGAGCTCTAATTTATTTGCCCCATTATGTGATCAATGTTTTAGCCGTTGCCTTTAGGGCAAGACTGATGATGTCGCTTCAATCAACACACTAACAGACAGATAACAACTCTTTCAGCTTTTTTGACCTTTGTTGCCATTTAACCTTATATGGACCAGTCTCCGGGCGGGGACTGGTCCTGCCGGTGCCCGAGACTGAGACTGAGACTGAGGGAGAGGTCCAGGTCCCTTGATAGACAGCTAAAGTTGTAGAAGATTGCTCCAAGCTGGCTGTAGGCAGGCTGCTGATGCTGAGCAGGGATCCCGGTGTTTAACTTCCTCACTTGGCCTCTTTGTCTGGGCTCATTCAGCCTCTGCCAACTCCTGTCATCCTTCCTCTTTGCCGCTGACTTATAGAATAAGTCTGGTGATTTTCAATATCTTTCTTATTGTCACCCAAAGAACTGAAAGACCAAAACAAAGAATGATTACTTACATGTGGACTCTGCATCGGCTAAACCTTAAGTTGTATTATTTCTCTGCACCACAGAGCTCCATTGGTGTGCAATCAATGATTAAATACACATCATGAGCCCACACTGTTAAACTGGCTTACTCACTTGACATGCATTACAATGAACATGGGCTCACTGTCCTGCCACTGTAGTTTCTGACTAAAGCACCATATCATGCTGGAAAATACTCATCACATTTGCACTTTTTATATCAGTTAGTGATATTTGCTGAAAAAAAAATGCCCAGGCCTTTTATTTTTATTCATGACCTTTTAATAAATATTTAGGGAAAGTAGGAGCCATTTCACAAAGAAATCTTCAAAAGTCAGAAAGCATTGAAAAATAGGCTTGCTCTTTTTTAGTTTCTGTCATTTTAGGAATTTTGGGGACAACAAGCACAATATTAGTGTAGCCTTATTATTGCATAGACTAACACATTTGAAGCTGTTAATTAAAATCCTGCTCGGTGCTTCTTCTTTTGGTCTTGAATAAATGCCTAAATTGATATCTTTTTCTAAACCCATTTTAAAGCCGTATTGCAGTAGATATATTTTATCCTTCTACCAATATTCAGTTTAGAACTTGAGTCAAGACACGTCTCGATACTCTTCTTGTTAGCCTTTGGAAACAGGAATTTCGTCTTTTTATTGCTGAACACATGAAAGAGTTGGTGTTGATTAAGTAGGCCTTTTAAGCTGTGAAAACCCCAAATGTGCTGTGTCCTTAGTAAGATGAAAAGGAGTCGAAGTTAGCCGGAGTTGTTTCTTACCTTAGTTCTTCCAATGGGAGAACCTTTGGGAGGATGCCTAAGAGAGACAAACTAGAAGCCCTTATTCTCTATGCTAATTTCTTCGCATTTTACTTGTAATTATGCCCCAGCATCATCCTTTCTTTCTCTTTCCTCTCTTTTTATTCTCACCCTCCCTACTTGTGTCTTATTGCTGATGAAACATTTTCCCGCTTGCTCCATCTTATTCATTTTTTCAAACACCAGCCACATCTTTGAGACCTTACTCCTCTGTTCACCAAAGACTATTTGATTATTGCCATCCTTATAGGACTAGTTCCTCCTAGATGAAACAAAATACATTTTAGCCTCTTACTTCATCGCTACAGAGGGAATTGGAACAACATGGCCCTTTATCGATGCGCCACGGATGTCAAGCCAAAGTGTTTTGTGGTGACGTACAGTATGTCCCCTTTCTCCTTCGAACATGTCACTTCCCCTCCAGCTCAACGCTGCCATTGCCCATATTTATTTTATCTCGCTAATGTGGGTCACCCCTGTATGGAGGCACAGTCAAATAGCCGTGTCTGAAGCCTACCTTTGGCATGATTTATGGGCCGGTTTGACGCTCAGCTCTCAGAAGGACCGCCATTGTCCTGCTTCAGCTCTCAACTCTCGACGTAGGGGCGCTTTGTCTGAGCTGAGCCAAACCAGACCCCCGTCTTTAAAAAGAATCAAATTATTTCATCATGTTGGAAATGAAAAGGCTGTAATTACTCCTAATTAGACCCTGACTTTTTTTTTTTCTTTACTTCTTTCTTTCCCTCCTTCTCCTCCTCTTTTTTTTTTTTTTTTCTCACTCTGGAGTTTCGGAGGTGAATTCTTTTTCCAGGGGCTTTGAGATTGCTCTAAATCAGAGACGCTGGAGTGGAGACTAGGAAACAATTTTCTGTTCAGTTTGAAATTGATTAATATAGTCTTTTGACAGCTCCTCTGGCTTTGATATTTGGTGAGAGGGGAGGTCTGGAGTGGTGTGATGACACTGTAATGTTTGCTTTAAAGGCCTACCTTAATGGAGCTGGCTCCACAATGTCATGATGTTTCACAAGCCAGAGGAAAAATGAGAAGCAAAACACACCACTTGCGGAGTGTTAAAGCATATGTCTGTCGGTGTGTGTTTGAGCGTCTACATGTGTGAAGCCATGGTGGACCATCTACCTCATAGTGTCTGTGCGGCCGTGTAGGGTTTCTCTTCCAATAACACCCCCACCCCCCCTCACTGTAGAGCACCAGCCTAATAGTCGACTATCGTGGAAAATAATTTTCTGCCCGTCAACTATTTACATGTATCTTTACCACACAAGTCTTGTCGTTTTAGGCGGCACAACAATTTGCTAAGCAAATCCACTCGCCATTTATCTATCAAGGGGGAGGCTGTTGGTGTGTGTGTCTGTAGAAAGTTGGTGGGGGTTTGCGGCTGGTGGAGGAGGAGGGATTCTCAGAGGCGGTGAGGGAGCATCGATGGAAGCAAATATTTTCTCTGGCTTGCAACAGTATAGTGAAAATACACTCCTGATGCTGATGTGTATTAGAAGTGAGCCGGGCAAATATTAGCACTAGCTTACAGTGGCAGAGTGCTGGTGTGGGGATGGGATGCTGGAGGTTTACTGGGATGCTGTGCTATGTAATACGAAAGAATTACATAAAATGTGCTGCAACAAATGATGTATTCTTACTTCAAACACATTTCTTACATATTTAATTTTAGCCAGAGAAGGATGTTCAAAGCCACACCTTAACAAAAAGTAGGGTTTGAGTTAACATAATCATAACTGATTTTAGACTTTGTGATTGAAACCAATGATCATTTTCAGTATGTTTAAACTAATGTGTAAAGTGAAAAGTGACACATTATTCCAACATGAAGGTCATCAAATATCTGTTTTGTCTAATATTCAAAGAAAAAAAAAAGAATAGAAAGAAAATCCTTACATTAGACTAGCTAGATCTAACAGGAATTTGGCTCAGGATTGAATCATACAAAGTAAGTCCTCACATTCACTACATGACTGACACCGCACGCACGCACGCACGCACGCACGCACGCACGCACGCACGCACGCACGCACGCACACACACACACACATGAATGTACCCTTCCAA
>NW_011333040.1:8313862-8325329 GCF_000735185.1 Notothenia coriiceps
CACACACACACACACACACACACACACACACACACACACGCCCACCCAGCACTCCCAAACAAATCCCAGCATTTACACAGCCGGACATTAACTTGTTCAGGTTGGCATGTGTGCTCAAGGGCACAACAACAACAACAGCAGCAGTGGTGGCTAACTCCTCCCACATTTCCTGCACAAGTCAAATACTTGTAGGAGAGGGAGAATGGAGAAAGACTGCGAAGGGGGCGGTCAAACAGAATGGTGATGCGTCTTGTTTGTCAGCAACCAGAGTGCGAGGAAATGTGACAGAGCGCTGGAGGAGGTTTCCAAATCCATTTCCTGCTCTTGTCCGTCCACATCAGCTGCCGCCGCCGACGGATCTGCTGGTTCTTATTGTGTTCTATTATGGAGGGGCGGTGGATGTAGAGGGAGGGAGAATGGGGTTGTGGGGGGTCTAGCTGGTGCACACATGCCCAAAAATGATGCGTCTCCTTTGATCTGTTCCAGTGTGAGCCACATGAACAGCTCTGCCGCCAGGCACACACACACACATGCTCACACGAACACACTGACAGCCCCGCAGTTTGGCCCTTTGCACTTTTTATAGCACTCCTCAGTCTGTGTGTGTGTGTGTGTGTGTGTGTGTGTGTGTGTGTGTGTGTGTGTGTGTGTGTGTGTGTGTGTGTGTGTGTGTGTGTGTGTGTGTAGTTTTGACATACTCTGGCATCTTGTTTTTTCCATCCACATGATTTTTTTTTAATACATTTGTAGACTCACTGTAATATGAGCCAGTGTTTGAGGTACAGTGCTTATTAGTTTCTTATCTCAGCTAATTACCCATTAAATAACCACACGCACACTATCCTACACACACACTAACGCACTCCTATTACTGGATAATTAGCAACCCGGCCCAATCATGAATATGCATTCTCCACTGCTTAATACACAGAAATATGAATACATCCATTCTAATTTCCTCAATTGACTTGTCATGCTTTTTGGGATACTGAGTCAAAGGCAGGCTGGCAGTATCCATGGATCACAGTCCGATAACTAGCCTCTTATGGGATGGTTTTCTGCATTGTTTGAGCTGTGGACACTTCACTTCAATTTCTATATTCGCAGCGCTGTATTCCATGCATAGTCAGCTTGATACTTCATTCGCAAAAATTGATGTGGCCTGCAGGTGACTTCAGGAGCTGTAGCTGTGAGGGCTCATTCAGAGTGCCCCCACAGAGGGCTTTACCCTCATTGATGCTGATTTCCCTTATTTTAAAAAAAATGTTCGATTCATACAGCCCAATATCACAATTTACGCATTTTTCTCAATTGGCTTCACAGTGTTTACATCATACCACACCCTCTGCCCTCAAACCATGCAGCAAACAAGTAAAACTCTCAACAAAAGAAAACACAATTATTGGTGTCCTCTCCCAGGACGGGTCGACGTGCAACAGGTGTCATGTACATAGAGAACCAAATATAATGCACTCACACCCTAGAGACAATCCAAATGATAAGGCCAATGTATACAATAAAAAGGCTGGATAGAGGTAGTTGTCAACAGTTCCATTTCCAATCCCAATTCAAGCTAAAAAAATTAGAAAGCCACTTTAATAAACTTTGCATATATTTGGTTATTACATTGCTGCAGGACTGGACAGTGTGTTCTTTGTTAGCTGCTCTGCATGTTTTGTTGTTTTTCCCTCTTGCCTGTCCTCTGTGGCCCGTTGTTCGGAGAGGACGCTCGAAGCGCTGTGTGTCACATCAGGTGCGTCAGGATGCCCATTGGCTACCGGCCGCAGACCGGAGCCATCCCGGCCAATCAGCTGTCGGCGAGCTGACCTTTTCGCTGGCGCTCTGACCCTGATGGGAGGTGAAGTGTGTGGCTGGTAGCAGTCAGTACTGGCACAGCAGGACAAGGAGGAGGAGGAGGAGGAAGAAAAGGACCAGCCCGGAGGGCGAGAGATTTTCTTGGCCAGTGACTCCTGTTCCCGTCCTCCTTCCTCCTCTCAACTCCTTCGACTGGAGTCATGACAGCCTCCCTTTGGCCACTTCACACCGTGTTTCACATGCGACAACTCTCTTGTTACAAAAGTCAGAAGCAGAAGAGTGTAACGGCATAGGCTCTTCCATTGAAGTGTGTGTGTTATTCAAAACGGTGACTTGTCCCATTTCCCACCAGCCTCTCCTGTCGTCTCAGAGGTGCTTAGCAACAATATGTCCTCCCGAAATGAGAAAACAAAAATCAGAGGATGCTCAAAAACGCTCTGAAATGCAGTAATGAATATTTTAGACATAAAGGACCACTCTCCCAGCCTCCATTTGCCTGGCTCAGTCCTCCAAACAGCCCTTTTAAAGTCAAGTGATGGGGGTTAAGTTAATTATGCACATTAGGGCCAGCCTCCCTCCCTTGCTCGCTCAGTCGGTGTGTGTGTGTGTGTGTGTGTGTGTGTGTGTGTGTGTGTGTGTGTGTGTGTGTGTGTGTGTGTGTGTGTGTGTGTGTGTGTGTGTGTGTGTGTGTGTGTGTGTGTGTGTGTGTCTTGGGATGCCGAAACTCTACCTTTAATTAAATACAGATGCATTGAAGGAGACTGTCTGTCACACACACTTTTAACAGCAAATGCAGAATCGCGTGGGCACATACATACGTACATACTCACACACACATAATTGAAGAACATGAAAGAGTGTAAGAGACTCGGCTGTGTGTGTGTGTGTATCTATGTGCGGCCTTAAAATGATTGGCTGATGTGTTGTGTGTTTAAATGTTTGTGTATTTGCAAAGCAGTTTAAAAAGTGTTTTATACATTCATATTTTTTTATTTCTTTCAGCTTTACAATATATATTTGTTCTGATATTGTTTGTTTATCTGCCCACGTCTCGTAAATGTCCTCCACACCTCTGCTTCTTTTCAACATAAGAGCTGTGTAGAGTTGTATTTCTTACTGTTATTATGACAATATTTGATCTCCCCCCAGACATTTTATATCATCTCCCAAACATTTTCATTTCATTTTTAAAATCTATTCCTAACATAATCTTGTTATGTATTGCCATTTGAAACGGAAATTATTGGAAATTATTTAAACGTTACATTAAATTACATAATAGTGCATAGGTAATAATAATCTGAATTTAAAATATTATACATTAACAACCACTCTGATGCCTAATGAACATTTATTTTGGTCACTTTAAGTACTTGCTGACTTCAGTAACTGTTGTTAAGACTTTTGAAAATAATCTCTACAGTGGTTTTTATTGGCTTTAGTAAAAAATCGAATTACTATTACAATGTATTAACTTTTTAAAGTTTCATTTTGTACAACATTGTTCCATTTTGACGTTTTATGAACATGGTTAAACCATTTTTATTCAACCAAACTCTTAAATCTTAAACATTTACATTTTTGAATAGTTTCCAAGCTCAGTTAAGACTACTATATCATTGATTTGAAGGTTTTCTTTAATTCTATTTCTAAAAAAGATTATTTTTGGCTACATTTACATATGCCAGCCTCATATTTAATTTAGCCTAATTAAGGACAGAAACACAGCAGTTTTCTCCGTGTAAAACAGAGGGGTTTGTTATCCTTTCAAGCCTTACACTCAGAAGACTTTTCTCTCCTCTTTGTCTTTCGGTCTCTCCTGTGCCGCAGCCTCATTTTTCATTAGAGGATTGCCCCATTATTTCATTTCTTCTGATAAACAGACAAGAGATTACTCACGAGAAATACTAAATACAGAGCCGGACCGATGGGATCTCCCCTCATATGTAACGCTGCTGCGGTATGGCTGAAGGCTTCATATTTCCTATTTCCCTCTATTATATATATCTGGCAGAGTTGTAGATACAAGGTGTGTGTGTGTGTGTGTGTGTGTGTGTGTGTGTGTGTGTGTGTGTGTGTGTGTGTGTGTGTGTGTGTGTGTGTGTGTGTGTGTGTGTGTGTGTGTGTGTGTGTCATTTCTGTGTTTCAGATTCACACACATACACATTCACTTGTTGCTGTGCAGCCGCGGCACACGAACAGCACACCCAGCACACCGGTGCACTCCTACACAAACAAACAAACAAACACACCTGCTGCTCCCGGCAAGTCGCTCTGAAAATCAGCCGAAGGAGGGGAGGCAAACAAAACAAACAGTTTAATTTACATGACAGTAGCCTGCTTTACATTAGCATGCCGTGGCAATGATAGAGTGAAGCTCTGCTGGAAACAGCAGGTAATGAAAAGTGATGGTCCTATTTGCGGTATAGTGTAAGTACAGGGATGGGAAACTCGAGCAGTCAGAACTAATAGCCGGCACTGAGCTGCATGTCTCTCAGAGAGTCCTTTCAGTGTGTTGGTTTAAACAAATAAATAATCCACTCTCCCATTACTTTCTATAAAAACTAATTTTCCGACACTGCAGAATAAATACAAGCAATTTGTTGTGGTGAAGAATTCAAGATGTGTACATGTGTTAAGTGAAGAGAAACGTGTGTTTTTTAATACCACAAACTTTCCTCCTTTTTAGATGGAACATGAAATGTTTATGCAGTTTGTGCAGAAGAATTCAAGTGCAATTTTAACGAGCAATTAACTTCATCAATAAATAAGTAAACAGTGTTTTTGCCGGTTTGTAATTGTGCTGAATGGTATTTGTGTCTAAAGCCCGCTGTGTTTGTACTTGGAAAGCTTTATTTTGGAGGACATTTACACCATGCATGTGGAATGTGTGTGTGTGTGTGTTTTGGTCTGGTATGTTTGATTTGTACAAATGTACCGTGCACGCTTGTGTTTTTGTAGATGATAGCATACACTCATCGTGTCATGTATTTGTAGTAATACTATTTAGGTGTGTGTGTGTGTGTGTGTTTGTGTGTGTGTGTGCTGGCTCCAGCGGTCTGCTCCTCATGTAAAGAGATAGCATCTTCCCACAACAAATCAATAAGGGAATATTTCGAGAATCCCTGCTTCTGTCTCCGATTTAACCCAACCTTGTGTGTGTGTGTGTGTGTGTGTGTGTGTGTGTGTGTGTGTGTGTGTGTGACTGTGTGTATGTGTGTGTGTGACTGTGGGTGTGGGTGTGTGACGAATATACAGACTGACAACCTCACTTGTGTTCTGGTGGTTAGCTTGAACTTAGCTGCCATTACTGAACCTATTGGCATATTATCAGACTCAGAAGAGCCGCAGAACCATATTTAATAATTTCTTCATCAATCAATCCAAAAATCGCCTATCGCCTCAACCGTTTTTGAAAATGTGATAAATCTAATCTCTTTTTTATGATGCCAGAACAGTAGTGTCCTCAATGGAAACAAACACACACTTCTACTGTAGCTATGAAACATTGACACACACATGTGGACGCACTCCACTCACACACCACCCCCACTCTTCACCTAGCTCATCTATGCTTGCAGTAAATTGTCCTAAAGGGACAAAGCCACAGATGATTTATGGTTCCAGATATGAGTAGATCCCAAGTATTTTTTCCCATTTTTTGCATTCGGCGCCTTAAGTGGGAGACAGTGGTCATTAACGACTGAATAAACTGTGTGTTCCCTACTTATTAAAAGTAGAGCTTCATGTTTCCTCCCCATTACTGTCGCGGCGGCAGCGTCTTGGCAAGAGAGGACAACCCGCCCTGAGTGAGAGTGAACATATTTATCTAAGGATCTCGGACATGACGATATGAAGATTTGTTTTGTTTTAAAGGCAAGGCATGTGACAGAAAGTGTGGAATGGACGTTTTCTGCTAAATTAAAGCCTTGAGTTTACCCGGATAACAGAGTGTTGACGACAGACGAAAGTTTGAGATGAGTCGAACCTAAAGTCGTTGAACAAAAAACATCATAATTCTAATATGATGTCCATCTTTGTGCTACTTCACCTCTTCTGCATTGTGGTTATTGCACTACATCCATTTGCAGCACATTTCTCTTGAATGCTACATTAAGATAAAGTCCAACAGTTCCAATTTGTCCAACATGGGGTTTATGTTGGACACGATGCCCTTTTTGTGGCCGTCAGAATGATGTGCTTTTGTGTAAAGAAACTGATCAAAACAATGATTAGAACAAGGAACCTTATTATTTCCACTCTATTGAAGTAAAATAAAGTCATTTATTTTGAGTGAAATTTTTAGTTGGAGATTAGTCAAATTTAAGAGACTTGGAATTTTTTTTTTTTTTTTTTGTAATTTAAAGTTTTGGTCATATATTTCGACTTTATTGAGCGAAATCAAGTCATTTCCTTTACCATTATGAAGGCGAGGTTGTCTTAGTTAAAGGCCCTGTATAGCGCACAGTTCACTTTTTACCATACCTTTGACCTTTTGACTTTCTGGCCTTCTGCTCATGAGAGTATTCAGCCCTGTTGTTATACTTTGCACACACACCCTTCATGTCCGGCAGAGGTTGAACACACACAGTTCAAGGTTATTCTTCAATTCAGCTCAGTCCAGCTCACAGATAATTGTCAATAAAATTGATCCAAAAACTGCTCATATTTTTCCTTCCTCCTCCTCCTCCCCCCTCCCCTGTACACTTCCCATGACTCCCTCACTCCACTCTCCTTTGCCTCTGTCCTTCTCTTTTCATCTTAAGCCAGATAAGTCTGCCTCGACTGCCAAGAGCACCGAGTATCACTGCTACCACCCCCCCCCCCCCTCTTATGTTCTTCTCACAGTGCACTGAAGCAATGTCGCAATTTCTCAGGGAGTTTTGATGCCTGGATGTCTCCTGTCCGGGTCCATCTTGTCTGAGCTGCAGCGGCGGCCCTATGCGAGCTGAACTTCGCTGCCTCGCTGCAGGTCAGCCTTCACGGCCGATTAGTGTCGAAGCGCCACTTTGGTCACAAGTTGTCTGGAGCGCTTATCGTGAAGATCAACAGCGATCAGTCTCGCCGCTGCGCTCCCTCTCTCTCCACATCTCCTCCCTCTTTCTCTCTCCTTTCTGTTTTCTGCCCTCTCCCCTTTTGGCATTACCACCCTTCCCCCCTTCCATGTTTTCCCCCTCAAATCACCATATTTCCATCTATATCTTATCATTGTCATCCTTCCTTTTTCTCCCACCTTCCCCCCATGCTGTGTCTCTTGCCTGATCCAAACAGGCTAAACATGTTTTTTCCTTCCTAACAACTCCTCCCTTTCCGGAAAACCTCACGAGGTCAATCTAGATGTGAAGTCATAAGAAGTAACAATAGGGCCACATTGTTCTAGAAAATACTGACTAACCGAACATAAGTTGTAAACATGATGTCAGATCGTTGTCTTTTTTTGTTGGTGTGATGCACTTAAAATGGGTAACATACAATGTTATTTTGTAAAGCATGCTAAAGAGGTTTCTTACTAGAATTCTTAGAAACGAACAAGGCTAATGTTTTACACATCTTATTTATTATTTGAACGACTGAGTGGTTTTGAAAAAAACCCAGACTTTTCAAAAGACTTTAAAAAGACTTGTCACTGCTGTAAACTTTGTCCGCTCGTTATAACATAAGAAGTCTCTAAATTGGTCTGTGTCTAGTCAACTCAGTGTTTGCCACCTTTTGCAGTAAACACTTTGCTTTATTTGGCCCACGAAACGCCTTGTTTTGGTCAGAAGACACATATTCAGTTTGTGTTCATAAAACCCCCCTCCCCTTTCATGCATATCTTTCTATCCCTCCGTCTCTCAGTGTCTCTGTGCGCCGCCAGGCCTCGTCTGTGGCGAGCGCGGAGACGAGTCATGCTTTGGCCTGTCAGTGCGGCAGCTAGTGTCAGTATCAGGAGCGGCTGGTTCCTCTGACAGCACTGGAGGGGCTGCTGGTCCGAGCAGAGTGCAGCCGTCAGCCTGTGACACGCTCAGTGTCACCGATCCCCTCCGTCTGGTGACATGGCATCCCCTCCTCCTTCTCCAACCCCAACCACCCCGTCCTCGTCTTTGCCACTACACCCCCTCTAGCCATTGGTCTTTTCACTGCCACTCCACAGTCAGTCAGTCCCTTACTGAGGACTCTTTAGTAGCAGCTGACCTACATGTGTGCGTGAAAACCGATACCACTGTTTTGGATTGAAGGCGACAAACGTGTTAACAGTTGATATCCTGACACTATCTTTACCTTTCATCATTTTCAGTAGGACATTGTTGTTAAAAAATAAAGTTAGAATGACAGATGGAGAGACGGAGGGATAGATGGATGGATATATAGATGGATAGAGAGCCTCTGTGCTCAGCAGGACTAAATATGTGTGTGATTTAATCTGGCCTTGGCGAGTGTGCAGCAGTGACAAATGGATGCTCACTATGAAACCCCCTCATCCAAGAGACAGTATTAGTTTTTGCTTTAATTACCAGCAGCAGTAATGTTTCCTATCCATAACTGTCGGCCCTGCTAGAATGCCGCCTGGCAGAGGGGTGAGGGCCTTGTCTCTTCTCTCAGTGGGCCTCCTGTCTCTTCCACCCCCCCAATCCGTCTATCCTCTCTCTCTCCCTCCCCCCCACCTCCCTCCCATCACCCTCTGCTCCCGCCCGCATCTTTCATTTCAATATTTCAATATTTATGCCTCATCTGAGAAAGTTCAAAGTCACAGTAAGGAGGCTTAACTTTCTCCCGCCTCCCCGCCGACAAGCACAGGACCCTGCCTGGTGGACGGGGGAGGCTGTGCACGCCTCCCCTCCCCTACGGTGGTCACTGCTGACGGAAAGGGAGAGGGGGGGCCAGGCTCGGATGAGGAGACAGACAACTAGAACTTCAGTGTAACCAATACAATGACACAGACAGACCTTAGATTTTCTTCACTGATTTGTTTGGAGATATGAGCTTAAAAAGTATAAATGGTGTCACCCAGGTTGTGACGGACATGTACCAAATGGACGGCCAGTTGTTCGATACCCATCCCCTGCAGTCAATATTCAGGGTGTCTTTGGGCGGGATACTGTATTGTAATGTAATACAATATTAATGCATCTACTTTTTAAAGACAATCATTCTATTCTTCAAAAAATCATTGATTTTATAAAAAAATCTAGATTGCATCAAGCCTTGTTGCTCAATATTTATAAGCCAGTATCATTCCATTGGTCCGACACAACACTAGGCACCCTCTGCAAATATTAGCTTGCGCAACATGTAGCACCTCATAGGTCCAGGGGTAGCGCTAAGGTCCCATGGGTGCCTGTCTTGGATGTGTTATCCATGTCTGATCTCATGTCACTGTGCTGAGAACATTTTTTCTGAGGGTTTGACTGACTATGCCTTCACAAAATCCAGAGGCAGTTTTTAATAAATAAAGAGTCTGGCAAGTCCGTCCTTTGCCATAAAGATCTTTTGACAGCCGGCGTCTGGTAATAGATTAGCCTAATTACAGCTTCCCTGAGTTCAGATCACAACGCCACATATTCAAGCCTGTCGCTCTAATAGCCATTACAGCCACTGCTCTCCACTCCCCTCCTGTTAATGTAAAGTTGTAAAGAAAGAGGAAAAAAAGAAAAAAGGAAAAGGTCGTCCTGATTTGCATGCAAGCCTTCATTAGAATATGCGAATATGCTAAGGACCAGAGCTGGCGCTTTGCATGCGCAGGTGATGAATGGCCAGCACATCGCGGAATAGGCCAAGACGGAGGCTTCGTCACCCTCATCTGCATAGCGTACTTTATTTACCTATTTATTTATTTATTTACATTTGAGTGCTTGCTCTGTGATACGTCTCTTCTGTGTGTAGAATGTGACTGAGGAGGACCTTTTGCAATTTACCCCAACCCCTTCTTCCTCGACACTTCAATGACACAAGGCTTTATTAAATGGCTGAATGAGATCTTCACAAGGTTTTCTTTGCTTTCGGGGAGAGAAAAAAAGAGGCTCGCACTGTAAATCTTCTGTGTTTGTTTACCACTTTATGCATTTCAGCAAGGACTTAAACAAGCGTTAGGAAAAAAAAGGTAGAAATTGGCTGTTTATTGAGCGGTGATTCAACCTGTGGAGCATCAGAGAGCGTCAGCAGTGGGAGGGAGGCCAGTGCTCGTTTGAGTGAAACCTTTGCAGAGTTTTCTTCTTTTTTTCTTTGGTGGTGGGGGGTGTCGGCAGCGGTGGGGTGTAGGGCGAGTTTCCAGAGAGAAAGTCTTCTCTTCACTCTTCTCTGTTGCCGGGGCGGCAGATGGTGGGTGTCAAGACAACGGCAGCAATAGCCAAACAAAGACATCCTTTGTGTGTGTGTGTGTGTGTGTGTGTGTGTGTGTGTGTGTGTGTGTGTGTGTGTGTGTGTGTGTGTGTGTGTGTGTGTGTGTGTGTGTGTGTGTGTGTGTGTGTGTGTGTGTGTGTGTGTGTGTGTGTGTGTGTGTGTGTGTGTGTGTGAGAATGCATACTTTCTGAGGTGTAGAAGTGCAGTAGCTTCGAGTAGGAGGCAACAGCATAATAACACTTGAATGGTGCGTTGTATACATTCCTAAGCTGTACTCTTACTCAATCTCCAGAAAGTACATTGTTTCATTTGACTCCAGACAGCTCACAGAGGAAACTTACTTCTGGGTAAAAGTGAGATTCAATATCACCCACCGGAGAAGATGTCAGAGTGTGAACTTCCACTTTGTACAATCTTTCATCTCCATCAATAGCCGCGCTTCTTTGAGCCTAATAAGTCTTTCTTTGATAGGATCGCTGAATATTAGATTAGTACCGTAGCGGTTTATTTTGCTCCTCCGGAGTGTGACCTTAGCTGCCCTTCACCGAGGCGCGGGGATAATGAGAGTGGTATCTGGCCGACAGACAGGCCTGACACCCCAGCTACGCCCTTCACTCAGCCCGGCTGAGCAAAAACGTCAATACGGAGGCTTTATGTTTTATGGATTATCTGCTTTAGCAAAAAAACTATAGCGAGAGAAATACAACTTGCGCTTGTCATGTTGCTTCAGCTCTTTTTAATGTGGAAGACCACTCACTGAAACAACAGCGGTCAAAATTAGAGGCTGTCTCCTTTGTTTGTTTTCAATTTTCCCCTCTCGCTCCTCATTCTCCAGATTGCTCAAGTTTGAACACTAGAGTTCTTTGAATAACCAAAGCTGACTTAGACATAGTTTTGGGTTTTCAAAACAAGTTAGATTTTTTTCCTTTATCATAGATCTTTGTCATGCATGTGTGCTACTGTGTGTCTTCAACAAAGCCGGCTATTATAGATCTCCTGTGCAAATTAAACACGCTCCACGCCTCTAGACTTTTATTTTTATTTCCGGGATTAAATTATTTACTTTGATACTTCTCTTCCTTTTTTTAACAGCTCATCCTTTCTTCCTTCTCTCTTTCATACATTTAATTTGTTCTCAGAGGACAGGCAGATACAGTGTACAGTAAACAGACTGAATAAATCATGTTTGGGTTTTTTTTTCTTAGGGGGGGTCTTAGGGATACTGTTGGTTTTTATCCCCAGGAGGCTCAGGGGAGGCTTGCTGTTGTAAACGGACCCAAGTGCAGCCCTGTTATCCGCAGTTTAATCTGCCCACTAGGGGCCAGAGAGAGGT
>NW_011333040.1:8325337-8331347 GCF_000735185.1 Notothenia coriiceps
GGGGTCATTGCTGCTCCCGGTCCCTGGAGGGGGGGTGCAGAGGTGGGGATGGAGGTGAGAGTGCAGGGTGGGTTCTTTCCCCTCAATTAGACTTTTTAACGGGAGATGAGCCCCTGCTGCGGTTTTTTCCTGTTATAATGACGCCGCGGTCAGCTGGAAAAACTGGTTACAGTCACACCGATACATCAGTTTGACTGGCTGATTAAAAATATAATGCTAACATCAGCAGTGTTGTCTACCTCTGATTCAACACAGCAACCTCTCTAACAACACTTTTTTACTCCTGCTACTCTTTAAAAGGAGTCATTTCAGGCCAGCCAGAAAGGATCCAATGTGACGGCTTTGCAGCGTAGATCTTGAAATCAAAGCAAACACCTATAATCCTCCTAAATTAATGATATCAATATGTCCTTAAGCTGCATTCAGTGATGGACACTATTCGGGCAGAAACAGTTACTTTTAAGCATTAATAATTCAATGTTATGCTATTTAATATCAACACAAGACGCTAGCTGTTGGGGGCATCTTTATGATAGCTGAAGTCTGACCTTATCCCAACATTTAATACAGGCTTTCGAATGTTATCGGCCAATGGTCATATTATGCTGTCGTAGTATTGTTATCAAATTACTACAAATATACATTCAAGGATGTCAAATGATTGTGCTTAGTGCTAGATTTAGTGCTGAAGAGTACAAAGTACACAAACAAGCTCTCTTCTTATTTCTTCCTTCCCCACCCTTCACCTCTTCTCCCAGCATATACACACACACACACACACACACACACACACACACACACACACACACACACACCTGAGACCTTCTAAGCATAAGGAAACCTGCATTACAAATTACTGCACATCATAGAAATTGTGCAGCAAGCTTTTTAAAATACCAGCGCTGCCAGTGAGGCGCTTTGTAATTTATCCCTTCACGGCTGTTAGCTGCGCCGCGCAACGGTGATTTATTTGGTTTAAGAGAAGTTTTGTTTAGAGAGATAATGAGCAGGACTTCTCTTTAATGATTTAACACGCCGCGGTGGAAAAGGAGAAGGGGGGAGAGAAAGCACATATATTTTTCATATCTTTAACTGCACTGCAGAGAGAAAGGGGAGAGATGCATTAGCAAGAGAAGCTAACGGCCTTTAACAACCTGCATTCTTTATTCATTTTGTTTTGTTGTTGAGACTTTTCTAAGCCTCTACCTAACGCAGCAGTATTTTAGTATGTTGGATGCATTTCATTTTAAATATTTCTCAAGACAAGTTCAGTCTTCATACCGGTTGGTGCTCTTTCTTTCTTTCTTTTTTTATCCAAGGTGTTTTTGTGCTGATTCCACACAATACTGTACAGCTCATACTACTTCGACAAAGCCACTTGTGTAACTGTCGGTACCTTGTTCCTCATACACCTCTCCTTTCATCTCGAAACCAAATATGGCATTATTCTCTCTTGTTCAGCATTTTCAAGTGTTTGCCCCCCTCACTTAAGATTTAAATCCCAAATTAAAGCAGTTAATTAGAAAATATAATGATGCTGAGTAGCATAATATGCAAACAGTGCTATGACGCTCAGAGGTGGGGGCTCCGTAACACTGAAACGGCCATGGGCGCATAACGATGATGATATCAATAATAGATTACTTCATCAATCGCTGTTCTCTGGAAAGATGGAAATGCGCTGTTGGGAAGGGACTTTTTATTTTTCATTATTATAATTTTTTTCTTCTCTTTACACCCTACCCTCCCTTTCCCGTAGCTTGAAAATGTCTGTTTCATCTCACATTAGGGTGTGCTCTGCATAAGTGCAGGTGGAACTTGCTCTCCCTCTAAATGATCCTTTAATGGAACAGTGTGCACTGGAGCTGGGAACTCTATGGGGCGCTGCCACTGTCGATGAGAACTCCGCCTCAATCAATCCGTCAAGCCCCATCACCTGCCTCAGCAGATGATCCAAAAACCCCTTTGGAGAAGCAAAGTGAGCTTTTTATGTACCTCCTCTAAGACTAAAGGACACACACGTGGGCGCGCTCTCACGAGCGGCGGCATCATAAGTGAGAGGTGTCTGTTTCAGTCAGAGCCTTGACGTTGATCAGTCGTCGGAGAAACACTTTCTTTTATTTTTATCAGGATCATCTTAGAATAGATCAAGCGCCTGCTTCTCGCTCTGGCACTGGGATAGAAAACCAAATCAATTCGGATGTTTTATTTATTTATTTTCCCTGCCCAATATCTGTTACATTATGGGATGTTTCCATAAGCGGAACTCTTAGAAGCCTGAGCAATATTGATGCGAAGTCGCCTCCTGCTTCCTTCAAACGAAGCGACAGCGCGCAAACTGCATTTGCCTCTGCTTCTCTCCCTACTTCACCCTCACTCCAGCTTATCCAGATAGTCCATCATGATTTTTCATAATCCTTCGTTTCCTTTTCTTTCCCTCCCGTGACTCTACATTCTCCATCTTTCCATCACCATCTATCTCCACATCTGAACAATCTGACACCACATTTAGTTCACCCCTTCTATTGCTACAGGCCTGCTTGTAGAACATCCATTAAACTCAGCTGGTAAACTCAGCAGAATCCCTTCTTTCTCTCAGTCCTTATTCTTGACGTCTGTCTGTCTGTCTGTCTGTCTGTCTGTCTGTCTGTCTGTCTGTCTGTCTGTCTGTCTGTCTTGTCAGGGAAGAAGTTGCTCTGTCTGTCAATACATGTCTTATCTTTCCACTTCTTGTTCCTGTCTGTTTATCTGTCTGTCTGACAAGTCGGCAGCTGTCTCAGCGCTGCAGGGTTGCTGTCAGCCAAGTGTTGGTTTCTGTTCTTCTGTCAGTTCATCTGCCTGTCAAATCTTCTCAGATGAAACCTGTCAACTTACCTCCAGGTTTTTCCGCATCTCCAGCAAAGCTTTATAAAAAAATAAACAAGGAAGAAACACATTATGTTTACTCAGAATAGTAAATTAGTTGTGGCATTGAGGAAAGTTTTTTTTTTTTTACGCTATAGGTCCCCCTCTTCAATGGAAAATCTACTCTTTGGGTGTTTCATCCTTAGAAATGAAACGTGCTAATGTTTGTAAAGCATTTCTTCTGTCATTAGATCATTGTTAAATTAGTTGTGATACCTCTGAAAAAAAATTCAAAAAAAACGTGTGACTGACAGACACGCCTGTGGCAGCGTTCTTGCAAGTGTTTCTAAATTAAGACCACGTTTCCCATAAATCTTGTTGCTTCTTTTCTCACCCTGCATGAGCGTTGGATGCAATTAAATATGACAAAAACGGGAAACCTACATTGTTGAAGAAGACAATGAAGAACGACAGAAAGTTATGGCAGAGAAATGGCAAATAAAAAAAGTTTGGTGCAATAGGGAGGGAGTAGAACAACAAAGTGTGAGCAGAAGAGTAGCAGGGAGATGGATGGGAGGAGGTGACACGAGATAGTAGAGGAAGAAGATGGAAGTGAAGAGAGATGAAGGACGCTGAGACGGCAGAGGGGATGGAAGGGGGGAGTATGCGGAGGGAGCTACCTGCTGCTGATGGCAGTCAGAGTCAGTGAGGGATGGAGGGCGATCCAGCTGTGACATTAAAGCAGCAGGTGGAGGCCATCATTAGGACTGGCACAGGAGGCTGGATGAGCCCACACACACTCATTTCTTTGGGGCCCAGCGGACCACTGAAGAGCTTGTGTGTGTGTGTGTGTGTGTGTGTGTGTGTGTGTGTGTGTGTGTGTGTGTGTGTGTGTGTGTGTGTGTGTGTGTGTGTGTGTGTGTGTGTGTGTGTGTGTGCTTCTCCTCAAAAAGAGCTGAAGCATAGTCCCATAACTTCAGAGCTCACCCCCACCTCCCCTTTCATCTCTCCCACATGGAATCCCTCTTCTTCTACCAGGTTTCGCCCGGCGAGGGTTGAGCGGTTTCTACATCTGGCATCCCTCGTAATGGTTTTTCAGTTACCTCTTAACCAATTACAATACAGCAGTTAGTTCGATTTCAGCTTCATTTTTCAGCTCATAGCTTTTCTTATGTTGCGTATGTGGTGGCACACAGAAGGTGGCAAAATTGATTTTCTACGGTTTTCAAAGAAAAAAACAAAATATTGTACCAATTATTCCTTATGTTTTGTCCTCTAAAGCCATAATTAGGACCAACAAATCGGAATCATTCACGCTACCTCCGTCCATCTGCGTCTTTCCTGGTTTAGTCTTCTGGTTGTTAATTGTAGTGTCAACTAGGCTAGTTTTTCATCAATGCCAGAGATAAGTATATCCTACCATGCAAGTTTACACTTGGTGAGAAAGGTTTACATTTACCATGCCAGTCTTGTACCTGATGCCAGACACAATAAATCACTTTGCTTTGGATATAGCACAGACATTGGGTTTCTTTCACCCTTACTAACAGGGTGTTTTGACCCATGGTGGATGATATAATGGGCAAAGAGCTAGATAGTTGGAGGATATAGGAAGGGCAAGGGTGGTGCAGCAGAGCAGGTATCAAGCAGCTAGCCACGTACCATTCAAAGCATTCACTTCCCTTATATTGCACAACTTCAAGCATTGATATCATTTACAGGGGTGGAAGAAGTACAAATATTCTCTGGTACAGTTGTCATGAATGGAAAAATAAACTATAAAGACCAAAACACATGTTTGTACTAGGCTGTGTTTATTTCTGGTGATGAGCATTTATACATAGAAGTCAATGGAGATTGACTCTCTTTTGGAGCCTGACTGAAGTGACCATTCAAGGAATGTACAGTTACTGGCTCTTCAGCATGGGCTTTATTTTTCAACCATGGAGGTTGCCGCTTGCTCTCTACCTGTAGATCAGTAATCCATACTTGTTCAAACAAAACCCATTACCTGTAACTTTTTGAGGCAGCAATATAAGTGTAGCGATGTCAGAATCAAGTGAGAAAAAAAGACAAAGTGAACTGTCAAAACCTGACGAAGCCATCTGAAAGTTACTCCAGCAAAGTTGGCAAAGTATGTAATGTCTGACATGGTTCTATCTCAGCATGCGTTGTGCACAGCTCTCGGGAATGGGCGTGCATGTTTTTAGGGGTGGTGGGCTACGGTGCATCTAAGCCGAGTGCTGCTCCAGGCCTTTCCTTAGATCTCCCATCCCTTCCGGACCTGTAGATGGGCCTATCCAGGAACACCATTAGGCAAATGAAGTTGTTTGTATCAAATATTGACATGTTATCTCTTCATCATCAGGCGGCGAGAGGGAGGGGAGAGAGAAAGATTGTAACTGTGGGTAATTGAGCCGTGTCTCCCCTGCTTATCGGTAAAGCTCCGGCACGTCACGGACCTAACGAGCTGTGGCGCGCCGATTAGTCTGAAGGGAAAGTCGAACGTGAAACACCAGAGTCTCCGTCTTTCTCTTCCTTTCTTTTTTTTTCATATCTGCAATGGATATTATGAGCCTCCCTGGAGGGCAGAGGCACAGCCTTATTAGTTCAATTCATGGGGGGGAAAAGAATTGATATGGATGAATGGCATGTTAAAGTATCCCTTTGTTACAATAACCATCAAGGCTGATGGTTGGGGCTGATGATGCAGCCCAAGGCAGCAGGACGACAAGCTGAGGCCTTGACCTGGATGGCAGAGGATGCACACACACCAAGGGCAGGGGGCTGATTACACACTGCCTTAAACAAATGGATGTGCCCCTTTAACATTTAGATATGGGATCTTTCCGTGTGTTGGTGTGTGTGCATGAGAGATAGGGTACTTGTGGATGTCTGTTTTTGTGAGAAGGATTGTATTTGTCTGAATTTGTATTAGTATGTGTATGTGTGTGCTGCATTTTATCTCAAGATGATCAGGAACAGTACTTTGGGTGTATTTTAGATAATCACATGGTGAATAGCTCATTATAAATGTGTTATCACCATTTGTGCATGTTTTTTTCCAGTTTTGCATGATTTTATTGTGCATCTCTGTGAATATTAACACCCATTTTTGTGTGTGTGTGTGTGTGTGTGTGTGTGTGTGTGTGTGTGTGTGTGTGTG
>NW_011333040.1:8331452-8360323 GCF_000735185.1 Notothenia coriiceps
GTGCGTGCGTGCGTGCGTGCGTGCGTGCGTGCGTGCGTGCGCGCGCGCGCAGACTGTGCCAGGTGCCTCCACAGGGCATTACCCATCTTGCACTCGTGCCACTCCGAGAATAATCCAACTCAAATGGGCGAGATGAGAATCTCACAACATGCCAGTTTGATTTGTACCCCTCGCTATCAAAGAATGCTAATTAAAATCATATTTTGCATATGTCTTGTCTTTCATGCGCATATGCAAATTGCCCTCGTTGCCTTTCAGCACTCTGTAATTAGGTTTATGAAGGACAGCTGTAATACATAATTAACAGAAATGTTTGCAAGCTCTTTTTTCTCTCCACGTCTAAACACGATGACTTAAACAAGCATGCATGGAGTGTTCTATGGTCGGGCTCTTTCTCTCAAATATATTGATTAATTCGCACCAACAACCCCCTTAGAAATATCTTAATTATGCTGTTTGTTTATTTATAGATGATGCCGTCAGTCAGCTTCCAGTGAGCCAGAGATAATCAGCATATCTTGCTATTTTCCCTGATTGGAGTTTACAAGATTTAGTCGTACACTTGCTCCCAGTTTAACTCGACAGGAACGTTCTGGACGGGCGGATAGATTGAGTTGGAGAGGATTGAGAAAAATGTAGAGTGATGATAGCGAGGCGAAACACTGGAACATGTTTGAATATGTATACGGTGGTGTTAGTTAGCGTCGGCCTCAGGGGCCTGGATGACGGACGGGACTCCGGGGCCATGACGAAATGGAGGACAACAGCCTTGTGTGTGTGTCCAGGCGCTGGAACGGGGCTAAAGCTGACATAGCGACATAAATAGTCAAATAATTATGCTTTATAGAAGACTGACTCTTTAGTGAGAAGGAAGAGCTTCAGAAAGGCGCGGACGGGCCTTGCCCAAGAGAAAATAGAATAATGATTTACTTTGAAGAAAAAAAAGTGAAACCTCCAGGAAGGACGAAATGGGAGGAGCAACAGAGGGGGAGGGGTCTACCCGAGTGTGTGCAGTGACAGTACCAACCACATGACTGTTGGTTCAACTCCCTGGGCCCCTTTCATGTAGCTCCATCCTCAGCTCTCAGATGTGGTCATTGTCTCTCAGTCGCACAATAATGGGAAGTGATGGGTGCTAAATGAAAAGGCCAGGGGATGAATACTCTGGTGAGGCAGCTTGGATGTCAGAGTAGTTAGTCCTGTCATCCGTTCATTATGTTTTCATATGCTGTTTAGGAGACACGGTAAACTCAGGGCCCTCGACGAAGTCAGGACATTGTGGTCACTGTCAAGCTACGGTACCCTGGTGTTTTTGACTGAGTACATGCGTGCGTGCAACCCCTATTTACTGCAGATACATGTGCAATTGAACCATTGCACGTGTGAACATATTTGTTTGACACATTGATGTATAACATGTGGAACTCTTTGCCTCGATTCTTTCTCTACCGTCCGACCAAAAAGGTGCTGGCAAAACAAAAGTGTTCCAACTTCGTCCTTCTCTTGTGGTGCGAACAGTTTATATGCATTATTTTCTTTCTGCTGGTCTGTCATCTATTGACAGAACAATACTTTCTCCACCCAAAAAAGCAGTTTATGACCAATTGTGTTAAAAATTCAATGTCGAATGGGGTTTCCTGGGAAAAGTATTGTAATGTAAGAGTGGGATGGGTTCTTACTCTCATGCGAATCTTCGAAAGTGTCTATCTATTTTTTATATGTCTAAAAAAGTAAAAGTAGAAAAAAGTGAAAAACAGTTTTTTGGAGGAAAAATAACCAAATCCAAGACAATATTTTCTGTTACAAACAAAAAATGTGTTCACATCCATCTTGAATCATTAAAATAACACCATGTCATTAATTTCAGTATATGATTGCAGAGGCTATCTTCAAGCCTTCAAAGTACTTTTATTATTGTATTGCTGCTTTTGACATATTTTTTTGAAGTAAATAACAGAAGATCCGCACAATTGGAAGGTACCAATACTTGTCTACTTTTGAAACGTACTAAGCATGTTAAAGCAAGTTTTCTTTGTGTTTTGTAGATGGGCCTTTGTGATGAAGAAACACCTGAGCACCCACCTGCTTGGAAAACATGGAGTCGGACAGCGTAAAGAAAGGTAAATGAAACACTTGCAACCGCACCCACATTACATATTGTAACCTGCTGGAAGAAAACCAGTGTTGTAAAACTGCAAGCTAGTGCATTAGAGTTCTTAAAGACGTTTCTTTATCCAGTATCCCGACTGTCAAGTATTTTTAGCTTGTTGTGAGAGATACAGCAGGCAATTAGTTCTAGATTTCGGAGGATGACTCTTACAACCCCTATGGAGGTCTGCAAGCTTTTAAAGCAAAAAAGTCCCCTCTAGTTACAGTGATTTCAAGTTAAATATAACTTGAGAATCCTCCCTTCCCCTAATGAGTTAAACGGCTTTCACTCATTCTGTCTGTCTCGGTCTCTTGCTTTTCTCTGTCAAACTTTATCTGCCTCTCTCCCTCATCTTACTTTTCTGCCCTCCCTCTTGAATTAAGGATGAATGATGTTTCTTTTACCATTTTTTCTCTGCGTATGCGTGTGTTTCCTGTGTATGTGTAATGTCTCCCGCTTGGCCCTGTCTATCAGAGCCAGAGCCCTGCTGTCAGCGTATGTGTGTATGTGTGTGCAAAAAGAAAGATGAGGAGATGAAGTTGTGAAGCCCCCCCCCTACCCTGACAAGCCAAAATGAGACGTTAAACACCTCTCAATCTGTCAAGCGAGCTGCTAAAATAGAAACAGACCCGCTTTTTCATTACTCCACAACCAAATTGATACTTTTGGCAACATGTGGTATTAGATATGACATGTGTCGTCAGATATGGAAGTAAGCAAGACGACCAGATGCCTCTCCATCTCTCTGACATTATCAAGTCAATTCCTGTCAGCTGTTCGTCTGGATTAGATGGAAACACATCCTCATATCCTCAACTGCTTCAAGTCTATGTTTGATCCACAGCTTTTTGTTGTTGCAACCTTTATTGATCCAAGGGTAGCTGACACTTTGAACTCGGTTACATGTGTCTTCTCATCTGTAACATGTTCAGGGCAAACAGTATTCTGCTGTTTGCCACTCATGACTGACCCGGCACTTGAACCTTTGACCTCCGAGTCCAACATGCTTCTGTTTTCCAATTGGCTAATGTCCACTTGTTAAGGAAAAAACAAAACAACATTTATGTAATTCACTATCTTAGCCACAACATACAATGCCAGACAACTGCAATAACCTCAGATATGAGTTAGCTTTATAGACACATGGATGTTGAAGGCAGAAACAAGCTGCCGTAACTGCAGTGGAATGTCATTGATACACTCTCACAGGAACATCTTATTTATATAAAGGATTTAAAAGTTTTAATCTTTTCTTGCAATTTTCTCAATGCTACATTTTGAATGTGCTGCTCAAATAATAAACTTAGGAAACTGAAAGTAAAAACTACAAGACACTTCGCCTATAAATCAATTACACTTTTAAATATCTTCATTTAATTATTGTTTACATTGTTAGCATACAGGTATGTTGCTGATCCCCTGTTAGCTTGTCAGTTGAGCTGCTCTGCATATACTTCCTGACCCTAATTCAACTTTAACTTTAGCCCGTTTCGTACTCTTTCATGACGTGGCATGTTTTATATGATTTACATCGCAAAAAATCATGGATGGCATGCTAGTGGATTTACTATCCGCTTAACTTTGTATCTTATAGAAAGTTAAGTTGATGAAGGTTACTGTACACTAACATTTCACTCAACATAGTAGTATTTTAAGACTTAATGACTTTCACATATTGGCTAATAATCTGCCAGAAGATGCAATTGCTGATAATGAGCAACCTTGAACATTTTTGCTCTCACTAGTTTTGCCACCACAGTAATGGTGGCGACAGTAGAAAGTACAACACTTACGTCGTCCAATAAAATACGATATGTTGGCCGGAATATCTCTGCAGTTCCACAGTATTTTAACACAAATGTAGCCTTTAACAAATATTTTGCTTCCTGCGATGTTAATATTGCACTTGTCCATATTGCGTTTCCAATCTAAAAATGTTTTGATTAAATGTTCATCCACACAAGTGGACCCTTGCTCACTAGGAAATGCTGCTTATCTGAGAAGTACTGTTTTGGCCCACCAACTTAAGTTAAAGCAACTTATGAGAGAGGAACATTCCTAAAGACCTTTGTGATTGTTGGTATTTGTGAAAGTGGCTGGGCATAGAGGCATTACGCTGTAATGTCTGTGCTCTTTAATAGTCTTGCTCATTGTGTGTATTATTGTCAATCTGCCCAGCATCATAACATCAAACACACACACACGCACATATAGAACTATATCATCCACAATTCCATACAGCATAAAGCATAAACACACAAACTGAACGCTGGCACCTTTGTTTCATCCCTCCGTTTCCTTTATTCTTTTTTGCTGCGCTCACTCATGCACACTCAAACACATGCCCACCGTGCACATGTACACACATGCACGCACACTTCCACTGCACACACACTTCAGAGGGAGGACGGCCACAAGGTTTGTTCTATTTAAACCTGTAAAACACAGCGTCATCATTTTCCTGACAGTCCTGCAGACAGAATTTATCTCATCATTAATTAACCATCAGATTTCCAACACAGTGCAGCTTAATTAGCACAAGGTCATTGGGGAGGGCTTATTAAGTGGAACACATTTGGGCAAGTGTGTGAGAGGAGGCAGAGGACGGAGAAGGGAAACAAAAGGAGAAGATGGGTAGGGAGAGAGTGAGGTGGGATGTCAAAGAGATAAGCAGAAAGGGAGGGAAGGAAGGAGGAGAGAAAGAAAGGAAGTGTTTGTCTGTGTGTGTTTGGTCCAACATGACAGTGCCAGCTCAATGATTGATAACTGCACCGGTTTTGAAACCTAGAGACTAGGACAGTAGCTGAGGGAGAGAAAGAGACAAGGATGGGGAAGTGTGTGTGTGTGTGTGTGTGTGTGTGTGTGTGTGTGTGTGTGTGTGTGTGTGTGTGTGTGTGTGTGTGTGTGTGTGTGGGGGGGGTTGGTTGGTTATCTGAACCGGCAACTGGGGACCAGTGGGGGGGTGGTTGAGAGGCAATGGGGGTTGCTGGGGGGAGCCAATTGCAAACATATGCTGGCTGGCAGGCGGTGGAGAGATGGATTGCAGTGGGACAGTGTCAGAGAGGCAGTTTCATCACCATCTCTACGGCCCCGTTCACCTGGTATTTTTAGAACACTGGGGAGATCTGTTAGTTAAAGGAAGGGAGGAGGGGGAGGAGGAAAAGACCTGACTAGCCGTAGGAAACTCCAGGCTCCACTTAGACAAATCCGTCCGGGGCCTCAAAGTTATTTTGGGTGGGTATCTGCGAGGAGGTCCCGCAGTCTTTAAAAGGCCGAGAGTGCTGACGATTTTGAGTTTCACTGTTTCACGTTGGTTAATCGACTTAACTTTATTGATCTGAACATGTCCCTAATTGACCTTAGAATTAAGATAGTGAGTTGCCTTAGCCCAACTCCCAGGATTATGTGTGAGTTTTTTTCGGTTTTGTTTGTTTGTTAAAAAAAACTACTGGCCTAATCTCTTAAAGGGGCCCTACAGTATAATGCTCATTTTCAAGTTCATATCAGTATTTAGTGCTTCTACTGTTTTCCTGCTTTAATGTTCAAACACGGTTTGCTGGCTGGTCGGCTCTGTTGTGATTGGTCAACTGCTTAGGGATGTCCTGTGCCTGAGCCTATCAAAAGAAATGTATGTATTTCAAAGTAAGACTAAAGGCGCAAGTTCACCAGGGTTGCCAAAACATGACTAGAGGTATACATATATTCAGCTGTCCACCTTATACACCCTACAGCAATCAAAACCAAACCAAGCACTTCCTTTTCCTTTTCAACCTGCAAATGATCTGTCATATGGAGTTTACTTTCACCTCACCAGTATGTTTTTAGTATTAAAGAAACCTATAAAAACACAAAAAGTCATGTTAAAAACACACCATTTATGATGTTATGTCTTTAACCATACCTTTTTATATAACCAAATCCCAGTGTCACGTCACTATCAGTTCCGTCTAATGAGTGTAGCAGGCAACGGTGGTCAACAGGGCTAAGATTAGCTCCTCATATCGTTGTAACCCCATGGGGAAAGAGGAAGGAGAGGAGGACTCAGGAGGGGAGGATGGGTGAGATGACAGACTCCGACTATCTGACAGGTTCAGGGTGAGAGATAGAGGGAGGGAGAGAGCTGAACTGTTATAAAGTGACACAACTGGGTCTTCGTCTCAGTCACACCACCGCTCCTCACTGCGGGCTCTGAGCGCATACGAGGGCTTTTTGTCCTTTTGTTTGCCTGTGTGTTTTCTCGTGGTCGTGTACTTATGAGGGCCACATGTCCTCACAAACCTTGTATTGCATGTTGCATTACAGCTCAGGGTTATATTAAAAAGTCACTTTTTTTTCACCCATGCCTCACTGATTTGAATTATCCCTATTCCACTATTTCATCTTGAAATATAATCTCCGTTATTTAGTTAATGGGGCCACGATCTGAGCAAGAATGGTTGCATAGTCTTCAGAATCCGTAAAAAGTATACCCAATAGTTTGATTTGATTGATTTTGATTGAGTGTCGCACATCATCAAGCCTTTTCCGTTTCATTCACAGGAGAACAATAGAGATATATTTTGTCTAAACCAAAACATATATATCAGATTTGAATGTGCCGTTTGAATTACAGAAAAAAACACCCCTCAACCCATAAATATATATTCTGCTACAGTTTAATTTCGTTTTTATTTGTTTAAATAGTTTTTTTTACCATCATTAACAAATGGACACCAAAAGTATCTCCAAAACATTATTTATTGATGATTTAACCCTAAACCTAATCAAACAAACATAAGTTATAGTTACAAATAATAATTTAAAACAACGAGGAGGATGCTCGTTATTTTTTTTGTTGTAGTTTACCATTTTAACCTTGTGTGTGTGTTCCCTGACGGTAGGTCTGCAAGGCACCTAAACCAACACTTCAAAAACAAGGGAGGGGCTTGAGAACTTGATTGACAGCGGCGACCTTGTCTCAATTGCTTGTAATTAGTTCTCTAAAAACAGGGCGCCAAAAGACAACTGACCCGTCTCACATACCTGTTTTCTTAGGTAATTGTTAAAACGCCTGCCATTTTCACGCTTGTAATAATAAACTCCTCCAACTAATACACTCATCACTCTTGAAACAGGAGTGCTGACAACCCAGAAAAAAGATATATTTGTTTAAGTAGAGGGGAGGAAAAATAGGCATGATACAAGCAGCTGGAGAGAATGTTTTGGATATTTCTAATTGCTCAAATCTGCTCACCGTTGGGCCTGTTTTTTCTAATGTATGTCGAGCCAAGTGAGCGGGTGCTAAAATCCCTCTGAAGAAAACAGAAAACCAGGTGAAAAGCCATGAGTGCTGATCCATAAATAGCTAGCACGACGCATGCAGCGCAGGTGTGATGACTCACAAAATAATGATGGGATACTCAGAGCATCCGTTAGTTCATTGAGAAAATAGACGTTTTCACTCATTTTGGATACAAGATCCACAATACATATAATTTACTATAATAGTTGGCATCTTTATTTGTGTCTTTGAATAGGTGGATTGTGTCAGTTTTCTCATGACTCTACTGTGACATGTTTACATGCTTTAATGTCCAAAAAGGTCTTTATTTTCTCATACTGCCTGTGCTGCAGCACACATTTTACTGAAACCAGAGCCCAGTCTGCTCTGATTGGTTAGCTGGTTCGCTCTGTTTGGATTGGTCAACAACTTAGAAATATCCAGCCCCTTAGTTTATCTCCTACAATGTGTTGGAGCGCTCGCCAATCGAAGTGCAAGTGTTACATAGTGATGTCATTATGTTACGGAAGTAAACAAAGGAGTCCAATGGAGCAGTTTCAAGCTAGGGGGAGTGTGTGGGAGAGAAACTCCTGCTTGAATTTGGTGATGTTAGCCTTTGCTGACCTGCAAAAAAACCTATATAACAAACTACAGGAAAGGGGAACTCCTAAACCGTAATTTGGCCTCTTTAAATGTTTTATTGACAGCTACAGATTAATTGATGGCAATCAAAAATCTTGAGTCCTGGGCCCCACCAACAGTGCAACATACAATATACCTAAGACATAAAATAAATAAGGAGGTAAAATCGAGCAAGTGATACAGCGGTGCAAGTGAAATGCAGCAAAAAGCATGTATTCAGTTTTACATAACGCACCACATATCTGTATGTACATATGGCAGATTTGATACATACGTTGCTGCGGTAGGTCACGTCGCTGTGCCAGGGGCCGAGCTCGGTTGAGCGGGCAGCTGGCTCTGCAGCGCCAGGCTCTGGGCTCGCAGCCGCGTCCCAGCATGCCGTGCAGCGTGGCCATATTGCCCCGGCACCGAGGTCCGGGACCATCCAGGCTTGGCGGGTTGAGCAGGGGCGGAAGAGCCCTGCCTGGAGTCAGCATGGAGGCAATATGGAGCACACGGAGCAGGCAGGGGTCAAGTCACACAAAAAAGCATGAGCCAGTGTGTGTGGGGCATACGTATGTATGTGAGGGAGGAAAAGAGAAAGAGTTAGCAGTGTGATGGGGAGATAAAGAGGAGATAAAGACAACCCCTAATTCACTAGAATAAATCCTTTCCCTTAATTATTGATAATGAATCTGCTCTTTAATCTTTCTCTTTCTTCTTCCCCTTATCTGCCCGTGTCAGCACTTTGTCTCTCTGGCTTGGTGTTGGGTGGTAAGGCCTAGTTTTCAGCCACCCAAGGGCAACAGTCAGTAACATCCTGCTCTGATACTGTAAGTGGGGGATGTGATTTGCAGCACAGAAAAGTCAGAAGAGAAATATTATCTTGAAAGTAGCCGACAATATTTGAACTCACAGTGGAAAACCCTTAAGTCATAGAAAAAGAAAAAAAAATCAATCACATCTGCCTCAAATCAAACAACTGTATGGCAGAAGGAGCTCGATACCACTGACCAACATACACCAGTGATCCGTGCCACGTAGTAATCGTACACAAAGTGCAACATCAGTTCATTCCGTGTACTTGCACTCCGTTTCCCAGAGGTCTGTGCAGCTCACGTAGTCCCGGCTTGGTACTGGCAAGGCCTCAGCGACCCCTAGCTCACCTTTTGTGTTTGCTGGCTCCCTGTTTGAACAGGAGCCAGCGGACAGCGCCTCGCTGTTTACCCTACTCAATATTTCATGGAGAATGAACACTCCCAGAATGAGGGATCGCGTTAATATTGCTGTTAAAATTAAGCGATAATTAAAATGTGTTAGTTTAAAAGCCATTGCAGTCTATAAAAGTTTGATTACTGGAAAATTAGGTGCATTAAGTTTTTATGGGTTGGCCCGTTGCTATCGCTTGGGAACGATTTTTATGCACTTGTCATGGGCATATGGTGCAGAATTGTAGGAGTGTGTGTGTTTGTGGGTAGGGGGGGTGTGAGAGGAGCTTGTTGGTTCTCTGAAAAGCTGATACACTTGAATAATAAAATCTCTACCTCTGTGGTCTCACTTATTACAAGAGAAACCACAATATGACCACCACCTTACATTAGAAACAGTGATAAAATGCCAGTTATACATTTGGGATGTGTCTTGGAGTAAAGAGGTCAGAGGTCATATTAACTAATTTCTGGTCATGTGATGTCACTTGAGCAGTCCTATCCATGTATTGTGAATGGTCACTCCAACACCCAGCTCTTCATCGCAGGGTGCAGTGGGGTCCTATCGGCTCCTATTAGTAATAATAACGTTAGAATTTAGTCGACAGCTCGTCCCACAGTTAGAAGCCACTCTTCATGTCAGAGCAACATGACCTTGACTTGTGGAATAAATCTGCAGCAGTATTTTGTCTCCTAATAACCGCGTCTACCTCATCTCGGTAGTGCAGCTCCAACAGTCCCTCCAGCTTTTCAACCTTTTATTTTCCCTTCCAATGATGTCACCAGCAGCCAAAAACCCAAGTGACATTACTCAAGCCGACAAGAACGGAGAGCAGTTCACCTTCATATTCATTTCACATCCCATGGCACAAAAAGCAAGGAGTTGCACAGTGACACAATTGGGCGGCTAACTGTTGACAGTGGTCGGACATTATGCACACTGTGACTGTGGAAGAAACTGGGCTTTTGCTAGCCTGTTTTTCTCTTTCTATTGAAACATCAGACTGTCACGGCAGAAATGGATGTTGCCAGGCATCACTAATGAGCCAATTAATCAATGAATTAGCTGAGCAGCGATTAAATTAATACGAGCTGGACGGGCGAGCGGCATTGGTGGATACATCCTGGGGAAGGTGATTAACACACGCGGAACAGGTAGCGATCAACAAGGCCACTATTAAGTTGGACAACTTCCTGAACTTTTCGCTTTTAAGCTATATATAGCTCCGCTTAATTTGTTTTATTACGCTGGAGAAATATTATCATATTTTTTCATGTGGCTACACTACATTGCTAATATGCTGTGAAACTGTTGTTTACGTCAGTTATTTAATTATTTCTGAAATGTGTTTATGTACCATGTTTCAATAAGATATCACGAATAACCAATAAATATACACTTTCACACTGTATATTGCAACACGATACGCATTCCCTAAATCAACAATTATAATGTTCCCTTATAACCCAGTTGGACTAAAAATGATGCAGTCCATTGGAGGTCCTGATGTCAGTTCTACCTAACTTGTTGAGCACTTTGTATGGATGTGTGCTTGAGAATGTTCAACACCAAACATCGCTGAACCCATCATAATCCGCTCAGTATTGGTACAACACTGTACCGTATCTTCTCTCCATGTCCCAAGTCTCCAGCCACAGTGCGCCTGATCTGAGACATTGTAGAATGGGGGTGGGTGGATGGCGGTCTTGGGTAGGGGGCGGGGGCTTCCTTGATTATGTGACATCCTCCGGAAGAGCGCTGGAGTTGTTTCCTCCATTACTTAGAGGGGGAAAAAATAGGCCTTTTCACTATTGAGACTGTCACTCTCAATTTGGGCTAACGGTAAGCATGCACAAGGCCTCCTGGATATTCCCCCCCACCTGCTCTTACCCCACTCTTACTAAACCACCCACCCTCCCGCACCACTCACCCACATCCCCAACCCATACTACCCCTCCCCCTGCAGCGGATCGCCGTGGTGACAATTTGATTGGATCATCAATCGTGGCCGTTAACAGAGGTTTTCCTGAGCACCTGGACCGGCAGGTCACAGCTGGCTCTGAGCTACCGCTGTCCCCCTGACCCAGAGCTGTGTGTGTGCTCTGGGTGTGTGTGTATGTGGAAGTATGCTCGCAGATACACACTGGCACATTCAGTGCAATTGTTTTTGTGTTTGCAAGAGCAGCTCTTTGTACTGTATTAGAGTGTTTTTGTGTCCAGCATGTGGCAAACGTAGTGATATTTGTCCGTATGTCTACGCGTCACCATGTCTATGTGCTACCACAGTTGTATACAACAATGTTAAAATGAAGTCCCAGGCCTTAATCCGATGCTGTCTTAGTTCAATGCAATTGAGAAATGCATTTCCCTCAGGGTGCCTTTAGATGTCTGATGTTTTTTTGTGTGACCCCGGTGGTTGTAACAATAATGTTTTTATCACATAGGTTGGGAGGGACTACTTTCTAGAGAATAACAGGTGTAAATATAAAGGTTTATGCATTCAAAGAGACTCATAGAAGAATGAAATTGGTGGTGTTGAGTAATACAGTCCAAACAGGGCACATCTGTATCTGTTGGTTCTCCACAGATACTTTCCTCAGTGTATTGCTCGTTGTTTGCAAATACACAGAGTGTAGCAGTCCCGGCTATTCATCTGTAACACCACACACACACAAACACACACTGTACCATAGCTACGACACAGTGTAATTCACAAACACACGTACATAAATTCACCTGCTTCCGTGCGTTGTCTCTGTATCAGGTTCCGTGTCGTTCTGGTAAAGCAGTTACATTTATGGGCTAACAATAATGGGACAAAGTGTGTGTCTCATTGCGATTCCTCAGGTATTCCATGATTAAATAAATGTCCCTGGTCTTTTCATAAAGCTTGTTTACGGCAGCGTGGCACCATATGCTTCCAACCCACCCACCCATCTCTTCCCCTCTCTCTCCGTTTCCTCTACACGCTTCATACACTGCCCTACACCGCCTCTACCAGATGCAGGCCAGCCATTATTCCGTGGCGGAGTCGTGGTGGAGAAGCTAAAGTTGTGAATTAACATGTAGAAGCCATTACGGAGCGATGATGATATCCATCTGCGCCGTTCATAGGTGCTACTTAGTAAATTGTCTGCGCCGTAATGGCATAACAGTAACAATATGATACTGTTTTATCAACTCCATGGTCTGTTCCCGTCTTTTCTGTTAAGTGTATGCTCAGGTGTGATTTATTTTCTGGATAATGTTGAATATTTGGTTCAGCTCTCTGTGTGGTTCCTCCCCTTTGGTCAGAGCGGAGTTGTTGATTGTTGTCTTTGTACACATTTGTTGTGCTGATTGACAACACTTAAAACTTTTGTAAAACTGCAAGGATAAGTCGACTTATACAGGACTGTCTCAGAAAATTAGAATATTGTGATAAAGTTCTTTATTTTCTGTAATGCAATTTAAAAAAAACAAAAATGTCATACATTCTGGATTCATTACAAATCAACTGAAATATTGCAAGCCTTTTATTATTTTAATATTGCTGATTATGGCATACAGCTTAAGAAAACTCAAAAATCCTATCTCAAAAAATTAGAATAGTTCCTCAGACCAAGTAAAAAAAAAAGATTTATAACAGCAAAACACAATCAAACATTTGAAAATGTCCATTAATGCACTCAGTACTTGGTTGGGCCAACCAAGTACTGAGTGCATTAATGGACATTTTCAAATGTTTGATTGTGTTTTGCTGTTATAAATCTTTTTTTTTTACTTGGTCTGAGGAACTATTCTNTGTCTGAAGTTGTCGCGTTGCTTGCCATTTTGACTGATTTTATCAAATGGCAATATTTGCCACGTGTGACGTCACCGCTCGTTCGGGAGTGATCGGGGGCGTACTCGCCAAACTTCGGAACCAACATCGTTTTTTAACGTATATGTCATTTAATTATGACCAAACTTTTTAAAAAAATAATAATAATTTATTCTGGTGATATCTAAACTACATGTTAAAAAACACCTGTGTTAGATGCATTACATGGCCTTTAAGTATAACATTGGAGTACTTCTTTCACCTCTGGTTATGCCATTTGTATGACAAAACATCAATAATCTGCAAAACTGTCAATTTCTCTCGCTCTCTTTTTCCATTTGCTTTTTTACTTTTTTACCTTGAATCCTTTTAGACCCCGTTTACATGGAGACGGTTCGTGTTGTATCCGCTACTTTTCTCTTTCGTATAGCCCGTTCATTCACAAGAGGCCGTAACGGAACCGCGGAAACGGACCCCTCAAACGATAACGGGTCCCAAGGTGGATAGATCTGCAAACGGAACGCTCTGGGGGGCCAAACGGCTCCGTGTGTACGCCCTATACGATCATTTCCTGATAACGATGAAGCCAGAGCCCCACCTCTGCTGCTCACTGCTGTAGCATGGTCAGTAGCTACTGCTACTGACCATGCTACAGATGTTAGTGCAAAATCTACAGCTCCTTTCACTTGTAATACATTGAGGCCATGTGTAAAGAGAGTCGATCCACTGTAGCCGTTGATCTCCTTTTCTCTCTGATGCCCCATTTACACGGGAACGCAAACGCAAACGAACTGCAAACGAACCAAATTCGATATCAAAAAAGTCATCCGTTCACACGGATACGGTTCAATAAACGTCTCCCTTCACACGAGTCCGCTTGACCCGAGACGCTGTAGTACATATGCACTTTTGGTTTCAGGCATGTTTTAATTGTTTTGTTGCAATGAAGGGAAATCTAACTGCTGCACCAAACTATGTTGACATACTGACCTTACACATTTGTAGCAAAATAGATTTTTCCCAGTCCTCTTTCAAAGTCACTGATGCGTTCATGTTATGGCTTTTTTTTACCCTCCCCTCTCTTTGTGCAATATGTTGGCTAATTTTGTTATGAATACATTAAGACGAACATGGATTCCGACCTGTCGATTTCTGACCCATTTCTCAGTGCCTTTCTCTGATTTACAATATCGCTACTAATACATTTATGGCATTATTTCCCCACCTACATGTCAATATATCTTCTAAGCTTGGAGGACTCTGAAAAGAAGATCATTGATTGGGAACCGATGTCAATACAGATCAATAATGCACTTATGGACAGCTTTGGGTTGCCCAGGCAGAGGCCCGACCAGGAGGCTGTTATTCCTACCTGAAGCTCCACATCAGTCAGTGGGCTTTTTATAATCTTACCAATTCCTTCAGTCTTACCATACCATATGGATCACACACAATCCTACTGCTGTGAGACGCTCTGGTAGTTCTTCCATATGAGATGCTCTTCTCCACAACAACATTTCCTCACAATATAATCGGAACTCTGTTTAGACTCGAGCCAGATTGGAGTCTTTTGTAAAGCTCAATGTTTGAAAAAGTGCATACCAACAACATACCATTTACGATAATTAAAACTGCGGAAAGGGAAACCTTTATCTATTAAATACTTGCTATATACAGCGTCATAATAACTAGGTCATTACTAACCAATAGCTAGAACAAGTATGGACATTTCAAATAGAAAGTAAGTAAAGTGATAAAGACAAGTAAGCAGCCTAATTTAGTTCACTTCTTCGGTTAGTTACTTAAATTGGTGTGATCTAAAATACACAAACTGTAGTTAATGGTGAACTCTGAGGTCATTTGAGGCTTTGTAAGATTTTCTAATTTAATTTTAAATGTATCCTCTGATACATTTAAAAAATGTCAGTTGTAATTTTTGAAGAAACTGAGGATATGGGAAGAAGTTGGACACCAGCTGGGATTCCAACAAGCTAGCCCATATCTACATCCATCTCTACCTCAGAAAACACACCAACGCAATAATTTCTGGACAGTAATATTTAAACAAGGTGACTTTTTTACATCAATCTGACAGAACATAGGACTATGGTAGGAAAAAGGAGGACTCGTGCGCCTTATAGTGAATAATTCACAAACTGAGGCTGAAAGGTTTGCAATTAGCTTGAGGTGAACCTTGTATGGTTCGTCTAGCAAATACAACTTTGATAAATCTGAATATGAATCAGGTTTATTACCAAGTTGGTTTACACATATAGGGAAATTGCTTTGGAATATGTGGTGCATAGTACCTCAACAACATGGCATCCACGGCGCCATCTTTGTCAAACATCATGGGAAATTGATAATCATGGTAAACATTATACCTGCTGAACAACAGCATGTGTACATGTAAACAGCACTATAGGGGGGTTTCTTTGTTAGGGATGTTCAGTATTTGCCCTAAAATCAATATTGAATATACAACGTTTGGAATAGGCGTACACCCTAAGCATTCGTCTTGGACATTGTGAACATTAGGATCTCCATCCTGTGATTCCCCCTCTCCACTGTGTGCCTAACTATTCTCTTCAATGACCATTCATCCTCTTTTCTTTCTCTCCCCCTGTCTCTCCCTCCAGGAAGCAGAGGGTGTGTTAGGTAGCTAATGGCTGTATAGGCTTTTTATTTCCCCCAGCCTCTAATGTGGTGCTCACACACACAGATGGACACCTACACACCCAAATCCCGCTGTGACATCATGATGGAGTGTCAGGTGCTGCTGGTTAATTTCTGCCTCCATGTGAGTGTGCAGCAGAGGTACAGAGGATGGGGATGAATACTAAACAGCCAGCTAATGATAGCTATTGTGTGTCTGGATGTGTGTGTGTGTGTGTGTGTGTGTGTGTGTGTGTGTGTGTGTGCGTGCGTGCGTGCGTGCGTACATACGTGTAGCAGCAAGCTAATGATATCTATTTCCTTAGTGAACAAGCCCACTGTGTATCTCTGCAGAGACAACTGCTGTTTCCCACTTCCCCTGCTGACTGCACACACACACACACACACACACACACACACACACACACACACACACACACACACACACACACACATAGTGCTTAGGTCCTAATCCTACTGGGACTTGCTTGTGCCTCTGTGTGTGCCTGTCTACATTTTGGATCCGGGCTGATTAGAAGCACACTCTCCCTTTTTTTTCCTTCTACGTCCCTCTCCTCCTCCTCCTCCCTCCCTCCCTCCCTCCTTCCCTCCCTCCTTCTTCCTCCCTCTTTTCTTCGTCTTTGATTGCTGGTAAAGTGTCTCTTCTCCTTCTCTCTATTTTCTCTTTTGTCTCTTTAATAACCGCCTACTGTCTTTTCCGCTCGTTTTGATGTGTGTTTTTGTAATGTTTGGAAGCATGTGTGCATGCATAATACAGACGGTGTCTATTGTGTGTGAGAGTGCACTTATCTCGGCTTTTGCATATGAGAGTGTGTGTGTGTGTGTGTGTGTGTGTGTGTGTGTGTGTGTGTGTGTGTGTGTGTGTGTGTGTGTGTGTGTGTGTGTGTGTGTGTGTGTGTGTGTGTGTGTGTGTGTGTGTGTGTGTGTGTGTATTCTCCATCAGACCCTCTTAGTGTTGGTGTTTTATCGGTGCTTCTATTTGTTCAGCTTTGTCTTTAAAAATAAGGAATCAAATAAGCTTCAGTAGCATGGATGTTCACAATATTACCAAAGCTAAATTACATGCTTCTGAATACAATACTTCACAAGGGATAAATAAATAGAAGACAAACATCTTAAGCAGTACAATACTGTGCATGTATAACAGAAAACAGCAGTCTCGCTGTATTTCTGTTCAGTCGTGACATGCAGATACACACTTTTTTGCTCATCTGCAGGAATTTGACCCTCATTTTTCTGTTTTGTGTAATAATTGTTCTTTTAAGTGTGTTTAATTGATATATCTAGTGAGGAAGTGAAGCTCTGCCTCAACAGCTTGCAGTGTGTACTGTGAAACAGTTTGTCTTGGCTCATTATTATCTCAATATGAAGTTTTAAAATGTTGCATTTGACATGACACGATTGTTCTATCTTAAAATCAATTTGTTGAAAGACGATGAAGGATAATATTGAATTAGTACTGCAGCTAACATTTCATTTAATTAATGATTTTCTGCAGAATACTTAAATAAGTATTTATCAGCAAAAAGTGAAACACGTCCATAATAATCTTCCAAATTGTCCCAACAGTGTAGAAATAAAGCATCCATTTATCCATTAAGCAACTGTTCTCTTTTTAAATCCTCATGGTTTCTTTTATTTGTGCGTAGTACTTATTTTTACATTGCCTTTTATTTCCCCCTCTTTATGGGAGACGGACCTGAAACGATCCATTTAGAGCAAATTAAATGCAAACATTTTGAAAATCGTTCAATCCTACGAGTGATTTTTAAGCTATAATGCCAAACATTAGCCGGTTCCACTTTTTCAAAAGTGACGATTTCCTGTTTTTATCCTTCTCTATTAAATCTATTTGTGAGTTGGAGCCCTATATAGAGAAAGCCAGACCTTTTGAAGACATCACCTCGGAGAATCAGTGCATTTCTCACCATTTTTTCACATTTCACACTCTAACGATTCATTGAATAATGAAGAAGATATGGCAGGCTGATCGACAATGAACATAATTGTTAGTTGCAGCCCTGAAATCTTCTCCTCCCCCTCTCCATCAGCCTCCTCTCCTCCATTATTTTAATTTTCTTGCCCTCCTTTCCTTCCTCTTTATTTCCTCTCCGTGGATCCGTCCAATAATCTTTTATTCCTGTGTAAATATTACCGCAATGAGGGAATATAAAGAATGGGAAAGCCTTAGTGAAAAAGGTCAGGCTAGGTTATTCTCACCTTATGTCTCCCACTCTCTATGTCTCACTCCTCCTCTGTAACCCATCATGTCTCGCCCTCTCCCTCCCTCCCTTCCTCCCTCCTTCCCTCCCTCCTTTCCTTTCTTCCCCCGCTAGCTCCCCTGTTGCCCCTTTCTCGTTTGCGCTGTCTGCTGATCCCGCTCCCTTTAGTCTCTTCCCCCTCACACTCATACACACACTGCCTGTCTGATGCCCACACACACATACAGTACACACACACACACACACACACACACACAGTACACACACACACACACACACACACACACACACACACACACACACACACACACACACACACACACACACGAGGACACCTGCATGTCGAGTCGTTGAGGGTCTAATTTAAGTAAAGTGCTTCTCTAGGAACCACAACCCCTCAACTCACGATGATGGAGGGTGATACGGAGCGGCGTGGTTGAACACACACACACACACACACACACACACAAACACACACACAGTTATACGCAGACACACAAACACACATCCTGCTCCAGTTATACTGAGATATGACTCTCCGTGGTGTGTGATTGAAGGAAACACCGTAGATGGGTTGTAAGTAGCGTACTGTAATAATAATGTGATATTGGATCCCACGTTTCTCGACTCACTGTTTCCCGGCTGCAGGCGGCTCAGACTGCGGGGTCAGTTACAGCTGCTAGAGATTCAGTGTCTTGCTAAAGGGCACTTCAGCTGGCTGGATGCTGGTTAGAGGATGTTGTCCTCCGCCCTGCATACTTCGCTTCTGCTGCGTAGGTGTCTTTGTTTCCACTGGAGTTGGAGCTAACTTTAGCTGCGCCGCTGCTGCAAATCTGAGGCTGCAAACACAACCTTCACAGAGAAAGAATAACAATAAGACTTTAATTTTGGTTTTCTTATTCCATGATAGAAGTTGAGTCAAGATTTACAAAGATAATCTGATTTCTGTATGGATTATCTTCCATTTCTTTCTACAAAATCTTCCAAGACTCCTGAGAGAAAAGCCTGAACTCCATTTAATAACTTATTTTTGTCTTGAAAATATTACAGCTCAAATGTTTTAAATGCCTCTTAATTCATTAATTCTTACATAAAATAAAATAAAACATTAAGTTTAGTCCATTAAAGTAGTTTTAGTTGAGGTGAGCGTGTTTGTGGATTTGAAGATTGGTTTCCATTTCGTTTAGCTTGTAAGATAGCCTAAAGCTAGCTTGAAGGTATAGCTTATACCACATTTTCTTCATAAAATGTACAACTGCAAAACATTTTTGGGTACTTCTGAGGCAGTGAAAACAAACAAACAAACAAACACTGACACATTTAAACCTTTAAAGTTGATAGGCCTATAGAAGATTGTGTTCAACAGCTAGCCGCTAGCATAACCAGCTAAGGCTAGTATGGTTGCTAGTAGTAAATCATTACAAATAATTATATAACTAATTGAAGTTAACTGAGGATTTTTTGGCTTCTTAGAGACAAAACTAAATTGCTATACGGTCCAAACATCAAACCATTACATCAAATATCCTGTTGAGTGTCTGCTTTCCAGGTTTTTGAGCCATCATTATTATTAAAAACTATAATGTAGATTGCAATTTGTAATCAGAAAGTAGTATTTATTGATAAGTGGTGAACTTGTATTGTGTTTGAACTTCAGTAGATCATGTGATTTAAGAAGAAACACATGTACCTGTTCATCTCCGCCTCCACTCTGCCCTTCGGCCCACAGTGACATGTTTTCTGTTAGACTCACTTTGTGCTCTTCCTGGTGTCTTGACCCCCTGGTGTATTTCATCCAGCAGCTTCAAATCATTTCAGTGTGTGTGTGTGTGTGTGTGTGTGTGTGTGTGTGTGTGTGTGTGTGTGTGTGTGTGTGTGTGTGTGTGTGTATTGATCAGCAGCAGTCCATTTAGAGAGCTACAGCGTAGAATGTTCCTCCATTACTTTATATGCGTTTGCTTCTCCCTCCCTGTGACATTCATTATATCAACCCCTCCTGTTGGTGTCTTCCTCCTCTCTTCCCCCTCCTCTTCTTCCTCTTCCTCCTCATCTTCCTCCTCCCTTTTTATTCTTTAGAATAGAGAGAAACCTTGGGAGGGTCTGGCCTGTTATCTGTTGTCTAGCTGTTTTGTAGCAGCGGCTGAGAAAAACACACAAAAGAAGGTTCAGGATTATTTTTTTCACATAGATTTCTTTCCCTTGCTGTTTGCAACATACTGTATATATTCTGTAAATGAGTTGGTTTAATAAGTCCAAGAGCAGATCTGTTATAATCCAAGGTTGAGGAAGTAACCTTGAGTTTTGGGGTGCTTTTCAACATTGGACACTTTCTTTGCGTTTAGCATGAAAGCTTTTACTTTTTCTAAGCATGAAAAATGCCAAGCATCTGAGCAGACCTGATTGATTCATCCTTAATTGAAACGGCCTTTGAGCCAACTTTTTTTTAAGCAACTTTGATTCTTGGGGTTAAATAAAATCCACCTTACTCTCATTGGTGTTATTTCAATCATCTTTTCACAGCAGCAAAAGTGTGCCAGTGTTCCGAGTTAAAAAGCTACTTTCGATGAAGAATTTAGTATTTCTTTCCTTTTTGCAGAAAGGTTTCTCCCCGTATGACTGTTAAACATCAGTGTCAAATGGTGCCTCTGGAGCTCCAGCTGTTAAATCCTGAAGCACAGACACCAAATCCTGACGTTTATACTGTTGAGTCTCCAGATTTGCTGCTATCAAACTCCGCTGTGTCTGCGCTGGAAATATAACGACATCCCAACATTTATGTTTGGCCCCGTTATCCATGAGAATACCAGAAATATGCCAAGTAGCAAAACCTGCCCAGAAAAGCAAGGCACGTTTCCAGCACTTTTTTTATTTTTTTTGTATAAAACAGTGTTTAAGTGTTTTTGAGTGGATTTTCCCCTCAGCAAATCACATTACAGTCAATCATGAATAAACTAAAGCAGATTTTGTTCCCTGTAAGTACAGCTGGCCGTATTAGAATGAATAAAAACTCATAATTCGGATTCTTATTACCTTGGATTGTCAACATCCGAGGATTTCGCTGTCTGTGTGTTGACACACTTTTCCAAGTCATGGTGCCAAGCGGGGAAAATGGGAGGCATACGAACACATTTTCTACTTTAATTACCGCTACGGAGTCTGAATGGAGCTGTTTCCTCTGTCAGCAGCTTGTATTTATAGTAAATACCGTATGCACATATATTAATAAGCTGCACGTAATCATGATGTCACTCGGGTCAAAGTCGACATTCTGACAGATCTGTTGATCAGAGGGTGAAACCCACTGAAGAGTAAAACCTGTGCTATGTTAGTTTTAATCAAACTCATTATTCCTCCGCTATCTCTCATCTGTTGTGGCACATTTTGCGCGATCACCCTTCGATGTTTCTACGGGAAGCTTTCGGGAGGATGCAGCGTTGAAAGATGGAAAGGGAATGTGCGGATCAGGATAAAACAAAGGCGGAAACAGAGAGCAGGTAGAAAAGAAAAGGGAGGAGGAAAAAGAGAAAAATTGACAAAAATAAGGTTTACGTTAGTGTCTGGCCTCTGAAAGGATTTTCCATATCAGCAGGCCAGAGGGAGCGGGCAAATATGATTTTCTCCTCAACTCGCCAACAGAAAACAGACAGAGAGGGGTCGACAGGAAAGAGACGATGGGGGGGAAAAGAGATGAGGAAATGGAAAAAAGATGGAAGGGTGGAGATCTAAGGGTGAGAGATTAAAGAACAGCTGTGGGAAGAAAATTTTACGAGGAATGGCGAATATTTAAACCACTTATATCACTATTGTGGGAAAACAGTGTTACTATGTCTTCTTTAAAGAAGATGTATAGCTAGCGCTCCAACACAGTGTGCGTGATAGGCTAAGGGGCGGGACATCTCCAAGCAGTTGACCAATCACAACAGAGCCGGCCAGCTAACCAATCAGAGCAGACTGGGCTCTGGTTTGAGACAGAGGGTGAAAAGAGCTGCTGCAGCACAGGCAGTATGAGAAAATAAAGAGCTTTTTGAACATTAAAGCATGGAGACATGTCCCAGTAGAGACACTACATACTAATATGAACCTGATAATGAGCATAAGAGGGTCCCTTTAATACAAGTTGAATGCATGTCCCTTGGAGACTATTCAAAATGCCTCATGTAACTTTAAAAATGTATGACTGCTATGCTGGAAACTATCTTTTTGTGTTTCTAATGTCTGTAGAAGAGCTAAGGTACGACAATGCATCAGTCTCTATTTGTCGCTACGTGAGTGTGTGCTTCTGATCTGCCAGGAGAGGCCATGTGAAACCAGAGTCTTATATGAGCTGTGTTTTATTATGACTGGCTTAAAGACCACTGATCTACGCTTGTACAAGAAGATATTTGGAGCCTAAAAAAATGAAAAAGCACTGTAAAAATATCCTGTCTCATAGACAGGGAGGGAAGAGCGAAAATAAATGTCTAGAAAGGAAAGTCTCTTCTTCCTCCAAACTTAATATAACTACAGAGAGGGGAAATATTGAATGCAGAAGATGGAGGGGTTTCAACTTTTAAATGGTCTTTGTTTGTGTGTGTGTGAGACAGATTGGTAGACAGTTGAAGGCACTTGTGGTTGTGGTTGATAGGGCGTTGGGTCGTGGTTTAGGCGAGGGTACTGTACATGTGTGTGTGTGTGTGTGTGTGTGTGTGTGTGTGTGTGTGTGTGTGTGTGTGTGTGTGTGTGTGTGTGTGTGTGTGTGTGTGTGTGTGTGTGTGTGTGTGTGAGTTTGACTGTATGTGTGGACTGTTGTGGTTGTGGTAATTGTCTCTGATGCGAGGCAGCATTTATGGGTAACGACCCACCCCTCTCTCACCCTCTCTCTCCATCCAGTGACTAATTACCTGATTCCCCACAGATTTGTTTCCTCCTTCCCCTACAACTGTTCGGGTTGTTCCACTAAATGAGAGCGTGCTGATAAGTGGAAATACATCCAAAGTGAGCCAAAGTGAGCCGGGTGTGTTCGCTAAAAACTGTAACAGGACGAGACTCCACATCTGAGCTGGCTTTCTGCCCTGTCTGCAGAATCCGGTTTTTACTTCTAGTCCCAAACAGCAGTGTTTTGAAAAATCGTGGAAGAAGTAGATTTTATATTTAAGTAAAAGTAACAATGCTTTTCAGGAATTTATTTCTGTAGTGCCGGTCATCAAATGAAAAGCAGACCATTTTTTCATATATGTGTAAAGAAAAGCTACATTTGTCATTATCAGCGTGTTTGACTGCAACTCTACTCTTTCCTTATTTAAAAAATCACTACCATACTTCTTCTGTGGTGTTGTTTGCTCATTGGTACCCCAGTAAACCCCCCCTCCTGTTACATTTTATCAGGAGCCCCTGTCTAACCTCCCGCCTCTCTGTCTCTCAGGTGCTTCCTTCATGGGTTCCTTCCTGGCCAGCAGTCTGGGGTCGCCGGCCTCCCACCCTCCTCACCCCTCGGGACCCGCCGCCTCCCCTTCCTCCCCCTCCTACAGGCATGGACCCCATTCCAGTGCTTCCCCTATCTGGTTCCCTCATTCACATGAAGGTAAGAGACATACACACACACAGCGCAGAGTGCTCGGGTCTCCGGTTAATCCAGGGTCTTGGTTTGGGATTAGATCGAGATGGAGCCATTAAGTGGTTTAACCAACACTGAGCTGAGGCCAAACACGCGCAGCGCTGACGCCTCAGATGATGCTACTTATAGAAATACACACACACACACACACACACACACACACACACACACACACACACACACACACACACACACACACACACACACACACACACACACATTAAATTACAAGAAGTGTTTAGAATTGAAAAACAACAGGTTTCAGAACAAAGCGGCCTGAAATAATCTCTTTCTCCGAGTGTATGCGCATACTGGAGTGATGACTTGTTTCCAGACTTTCCAGTTGATTTAAAAGCTTTAATAGGTTTCACAGATATCAGACTATTAATCATAATATTTCAAACCTAAAAAACCTGCAAATCAAGCGCTCCAAAAAGCTTTGCGCTTAAATTAGCAGCAGCTGAAAAGTACCGGAAATGTGATTTGTGTGACACGGTTCGGTCAGAGGCCCCCAACCATCCTTCAAACGGCACTTTAAAAAGTGTCCAGATGCGTCACAGCTCAAAGTTTTTTTTGTTGCGTAAATTTAGAGCGTCGCAATCTGAGCAGCCACCAAAATTAACTATTATCTCCATATTTATATATTGCCGGCACTAAATTGCGTCGGGGAGAATTACTATCAATATGAATATCTGCGACAATAACTCAGCCGCAGTGCTGAGGACAGGATGCTCTTTATCAGGCTTCTGATAGGCCTTAAATACAGCACAAGGCGGCCATATCGGAGCTTTTTCTCTCTAATATCAGGCCGCATTAGCACCTCGTAAATCAAATTACACTCCTAGAATTTCATTAGGCTCACCTGCCAGCACTGCTGTGCGGCAGAAATATTTATGTTTTTATGCTGCGATTGTGTGCTCTCAGGTACACAAAAGAGAAGGAAAGGGGGGATGGGAGGGAAAATAAATGGGTGATAAACCTAATTATCTTTTAAGAATACTGAGAAAATGTGTCATAAATGGTGGCGGTCCTGAGGAGAGCTGGTGTTTTCTTGGAAGCCTGTGGGGGGCTGTGAGTTGGGCGACAAGTCTGCTATGCTGTTTACCATCTTTAACCGGGGCTAGACTCTCGCAATCCAATTAGCGGCTTCCCCAAATTCGCTGGAAAGAGAACTCAAACAGGATGATGTACGACGCCGATCACCGGGCCCTCGACAACATGCTAATCTGATAAAAGCCCGAGCACGACTGCTAATCGCGCAAATACTTGTTCAAACTGGATCCAAATGTTATGATGGGAGTCTGTCTTGGTTATCTAATTACCTCAAAAGAATTTCACATTTCTATTTGTTTATTTGTCGCTGCTGTTTGTTAGATTATATTACCCACATCATAAGCATCTCTGGTAGCAGAAGAGGGCTGAAGTGGGGGTTGGAGAAGGTGGAATGTTCTCCGTGATTTCTTCCCCATCTGGAGTCTGGATGGTGGGGTGTCTGGGTATGGATTTTGATTAGACACAAAGGGAAATGACGGAGCCAGTGACCGTAACGACAGCCACTTAATAAAAGGTACAGTCTATACATCAGAGAGCACCTAGCTGTAAATCATTGGGCCCTGTAACGACGCACATTCCCGTCCCATTACCGAGCCCCTAACAGGCCACTCATATTTACTCTCTGGGCTTCAGGATGATTTTTAAAATAATGAGCTTTGTCCCTTATCTAATTAACAGGGGCCTAGGTTCATTTGTTTATTCCTCCCCTATTTCTTCCATTTCGTTTTAACATACAAATATTTAGCTAATTTTCTAGCAGTAAAAGTTATAATATTGATCATGTGACTATTGTTCTATGTTTTGTGTAATTGCTGTATGTTGCAACTGGAGGCTGTTTATCCAGGATCTTGTGTGTGTGTGTGTGTGTGTGTGTGTGTGTGTGTGTGTGTGTGTGTGTGTGTGTGTGTGTGTGTGTGTGTGTGTGTGTGTGTGTGTGTGTGTGTGTGTGTGTGTGTGTGTGGTGTGCTCCACTGGGCAGAAGTAAAAGACCAGGTCCATTCTCTCTCTTATTACTGGAATTGTAATTCAATGATCACCTTAGATCACACGCGTGCCATAAATCAGATAGGCTTGACAGAGGATGAAAAATTGTATTAATAATGAGAAACTTATTATACAGTCCCAAATGCTCCCTTGATAAATGACATTGTTTGGGCCTGACAATGATTGCATTTAAAACATTATTTCTGTTTTTCTGCCGGGGTGTGTGTGTTTGTGTTTGTGTGTGTGTGTGTGTGTGTGTGCACTGCTGGACACAGTGGCGGGGGGTTTGCAGGGTGGGGAAGACAGAGGTGGGGTTCCCGAGCTTCATAAAATATTCAGGATGTTTCTCACCCTTCTCTCTGGAGTCAGTGGGCAGGCGAATGGCCGTGGCAGTAAGGGTATAAAATCTGTGTGTGTGTGTTTGGTTATGTGTGTGTGGCCAGCACAAGTGAAATGGCTGGTGGCTCACCGCAGCGCAAACGCCCAAACTTCCAAAACCACAGGAATGAGCCATGCACATCTTCAAGTCACAAAGCCGCGTACTTGCATTACTGTTATTATTACAATTACGTCACGTCAGATATTAGCAAATGTGAAGAAGTGCAGGAGGGAGCCGCACAAGGCTTATCATTTCTGAATGTGTTTCTTCTTTCTTTGTTAAATAAGTGATTTAGGGAAGAGTTTATTTTTCTTCATAACTCCATTTATATAAGAATGCTAATATAAAAATAATGTCTTGACATGGCTTGAACAAAAGCCAGCAGAGAGATGAAGAGAAAAGGCTGAGATTCAATACGAAAACTGGGTCTGTACTCTGTCTTTCTTCGACATTATTTAACTACATTAGTCCAGTCTTCGTTCACTAACAACAGACACACCTCCAACTCTGGGTGTTAAAAAAGCAGTAGAGGAAAAAGCATCTGGCACAGGTCCTATTTTTTCACAAGGACAAACACATTAAATAATAGCACAGTACTTTCTATCGTATTCCCAACACCTATCTGGATTAAGTGCTCTTGCTTAGTGCATAAGCAGTGGTGGCAAAGGATGCGCTGGCAACCCCAACCTGCCTGCCAATACTGTAAACAGCACATCAAAAGTGACAGCATAACATTTTAGCCTTATGTTCTGACACACTAATCCCCCGTGTTCAAGATACAATAACAAGACATGCCCCTTTGGGACTTGTAATGATCCAGCAAACAAATCCTCTCATCCGATACTTGGTATGAAACTCGCCCGGGATTAGACATCAGAAAAAAAAATTACAATCTGATTTAAAGAAAACTATTGAGAATATTTCGTAAAGTAAAGACAGAACAAGAGACATTCCTCTGGGAAAAAAGCATTAGGAAGATGTTAAGGGAGCAATATGAGTGTTTCGAGGGGTAGAATCAGTGTTGGAACTTAATAAAACTCATGGAGGCATCATGCAAAATGTGTACAAGCAACACAAGCAATAAAAAAGGTTGGAGGCAAAGCAGCTGTGTGAAAAAGCCAGCACAAAGTTATAAGAGGAAAAACTATGAGAAACTTTTATGTGCCGGATGACCAACCATCAAGTCTGACAGTACACAGGGTATACTCTTCTTCACTGTATAAAGTCAACTAAAGTGGTTTGCATATCTTTGCATATCTACCGTGACAGCAACTGAGAAGCATATTTGACACATTTTGCATGATGTTTTCCATAGCTTTTCTACAGCATTTGAATGGGTGGCTTTTTGAAGAGGGGGCAATCAAAGGTGATGCACTTGTTCTTTCAAATGTCTTGTCACAGGCCAATAATAGATGGCATGAATAAGTCGCTCTTTGATTGGTACTTGTACGATTCAATGTGGAGCCTCTTAAATGGAGACCTGGTGCAGCTCTGGGTTCATGGAAAGTCTAATTAAGTTCCTGGACATTTGTGACCCAGACTGGCCTTTCCCTGTAGACCTGGCGTTCTCTCCATGGCCCTGTCTATGTCCTCTACTGTACTGTTTGTGTAACCCCCCCCCTGTTCCTTACTGATCTTATTACTCAACCCACCCCTCTCTCCCTTCTCTTCTCCTCCTCCTCCTCCTCATCCCCTGCAAATGACCATGATGGGAGGCCATTCATCTCACTCCTCCAGCCACCTAAATGAAATAAATCAAGTATTTCCCCCCCCCAAATATAACAATATTTGTATTTGGGGTGGGGCAGACGTAATTGATGACTGCGGCCGTGCTAATTAAAAACAGCGGAGGTTTCATTAATCTTGGTCATTGGGTAAAGGGGGATAGTTGCTACTACAGTGTTGGGCTGGACGTGAGGGGGGGGGTAGCCTCCATCGTCCTCATCGCTCAGGTGATTTGGGCCATTGTCGAGCATATTAGCACGATAAGGTTAATGTGGAATGGCCATTAATAATCACAACAAAAGCGTTTGGTATATAAACTCAGTCTGTCTGTCTCGGCCTTCCAACACGACGACATAGTGAACGTTCACACGTGTTTCCTGCCATGTCCCGGCTGGAGAAGTTAATTGCTTTTCTGACTTTGCTGTTGTTGTTTTTTACCCTATCCCCTGACGCACACACACGCACACCCATGAAATTGTATACTGCTTTGGAGAATTAATTACCCGTCCCAACTTTTGCTGCTTTGCCTGTGTTTGTGTAGTCAAAACTATCCGGCCACAGAGGAGCGGAGTGTCACGGACTCTTCAGAAAAACACTAATTATGAGCAACAGGGTTCATGTTTGTATCACCTACGCTAGATTCTACACAGTTGAAATTAACGTAAAAAATGTTTGTGTGATTGCGCAATTTGACTTCCTTTAAGACCTATGACTATCAGATATGGTGTTTATATGGTATACTTGCTTATTTGAGGCTGATTGATCATAAAATCAGAAACTATTAGGTCAGCAAACAACAATTATTTAATAAATTAATCGTTTCGTTTATAAATGTAAGAAAAAGGTAAAAAAGAAAAAGGTCCATCTCTGATTCTCATAGTCAAAGATAATGTATTTAAATGTTGTTTTGTCAGTTTAATATTATATATGAATAAAGTAAAAAGGTAAAATCTCAATATTTAAAGGGGCTCAAAACATCATTATCAGTTATCTTCGCACAATGAATGACTTAGACAATGAATGTATTATTTTTCTGCCGATAGACCCATCTACAGGACTGTCTCAGAAAATTAGAATATTGTGATAAAGTTCTTTATTTTCTGTAATGCAATTAAAAAAACAAAAATGTCATACATTCTGGATTCATTACAAATCAACTGAAATATTGCAAGCCTTTTATTATTTTAATATTCACACA
>NW_011333040.1:8360360-8360573 GCF_000735185.1 Notothenia coriiceps
CGGCAATCGAACAACGAGGCAGAAACTTGTGAAAGAGAAGCGGATTCCGCACCCGGCGAGACTCGAGTCGGCAATACTGAATGGTAAATTCTGTTTTATTTAATTTGACCTGCACTAAATGTCGATCTTAATTTGTCATCTGTTCCTCACCCGTCCGGCAGATATTGTTTTTTTTTAATGTTATGTACAATATTCAGGTGTACATGTCAATGC
>NW_011333040.1:8360618-8365132 GCF_000735185.1 Notothenia coriiceps
CGGCTCCAGTCACTAGAACCCGAATTTTTCCCAACCACTGGTGACGAAATCGTGGTAGGAACTACCTCGTAATACACACACGTCCTTTCCTCACTCGTTCTCTCATCTCATCAACAGCTAAGAACAAGACAAAAGGACCCTGATAGACGGAAGTGGGACAGTCTGAAAGTCAACGCGCGCGATGATTTTCTCTGCACAATTGGTACCTTTGGTTTTGTTACCACCATCGAAATAATTTCAGGCTCACCTTTGGTCAGGACTCGATAGACTAAAACAGTCTTTTAGCCCTCTTATACTGGGGGCCCTCCTTTGGCCTCTCTCCCGTTACTTTAGCCCTCACAGAAGGCGCTTTTAGCCCTCCCAACTGTTGTGGCGAGCCCCCGACTCGCTTTCTACGCGCGACGTCACGTATCTTTATTTGGTACGGGTTCCCTCCCGATCTGTTGTCAAGTAGCAGAAGCAGAGATGATAAAGAGAGGCTCACGTTGCTACTCTTCGCTTCGACGGTAGGAATGGGTCACACAACGGAAACGAGCCACTAAATGGTCACAAAACAACACAACGGTTGCGTTTGTTAACAAAGTTTTCACCAAAGATACAAACCGGGAAATAAACACATACATAAACGCGCTATTTCACACACAGAAATGCGTTACGAACAACCGGGAACGACAAACTATATATAAACCACGGCGTCGTGGCACTTGCCAAAACCAACACGGGGAGGGTACTTTTTAATATACGGGAGGGAAAATCTAAGCAAGACCGCGGCCAGACAAGATTAATTTAAAATTTATATAAAATTTCTCTAGAGAGAGAGAGAGTAGACGCACGCCCCCGCTCCGGAGTGTCTGTGCGATGTGTAGAGAGAGGCAGCGAGTTCTGTACGACGTCGCGAACACGTCACACGTGTGTGTCATGACGGGCCAATTACTTAATTAATGGTAAACAACTCCTTTGAAAAGGTGGTTATTAAGGTTATTCATAAGTGAAGTCCAAATGCTTTCATTGACATTAGTATAATGATCAAAAAGTTACTACATTGCGGTCGACTTGTGTCAATCGGATGAACTAAAAAACATTAAGACTAATGCATTGCGGCAAATGTACATAAGACACAATGTTTGGGTTGGGACGAAGATCCGATGACAGGCGTCGAGGACGGAGAGACAACCTGAGCAGCGTAGCCCCGATGACGACACCACGCCTCGCGTAATTGCGTCTGAGAAGTGTTGCTTCCTAAGTTAAGAAGAAGTTCCGTTTCCTTCACAAAGGCGTCATTAGCGTCAGATGACTTGGGCGTCGACACAACGGGCGTCGAACGACGGAGAGACAACCTGGAGGGCCTTACAACAAGAACGAGGGAGTAGACGAAAGGAGAGGAAAACACCATATGAAAGGAGACATACAGAAAAGGGCGAGATCTACCTATTGCAGAATTGAGTGGAAAAGACGGCCCAGACAATGCTTCCAATTTGAGGCCTTTTATATAGGCTAATTGCATCTGAATCTGAATTACTCTTACAATGAAGGCTCCATAATCAGCTCATGGCATATAGGCAGGGGTAAAGTGCTTTTGGGGGGCAGACCTCACCTCCTCAAGGGGGGTCCGGGGTTTGCTCCCCCGGGAAGATATTTTTTTAAATATTGAAGTTGAAAGCATCAATCTGGTGCACTTTGATACATACATTGTTCCTTTCTTCTCTTTTCTTTCTTTCTTCACTATTATCTGTAGAGCGTCTTTGAGCACCTGTAAAACCGCTAACAAATTAAATCTATTATTATTATTATTATTATTATTATTAAACAATACTAGATCACCTACACACCAGTGAAGTTGAGGGTTTTTTCTGTGCAAATAGTTACATTTAGATGTTAACAAGCAATATGATTTTGTCAGCTTTCTAATTTAATGTATTAAAGGCAAAGATATTTAACACAGTGAGAACTGTATTTATCTCTCAATATTGTCTAAAAAACGTGGTAAAAGTTATTCTTTCAGTGAGACAACAGAGCAAGCTTCTACAGTTGCACTACGTTTTGATAACAGTTCAATATTATTTTGATAATAATATATATTTCAATGTTGATGAACTTCATACTTTTCATTCATAGTCTGATTGTCTTTGTAGCTCACTGTTGAAATAAAAAAAAAACATTACAATTACAAAATAATTATATCTACAGCCCCTAAACACACAAACACACCGCTTTCATAAATAACAATCTTGTTCTGCAATAATATGTTTTATGTTTCCTGTAATTTTTGTTAGGAAAGGACATGCGTGAAAGACACAACATTTTCTCCTTCTCTGAGGGTCAAGAAGAACATCCAAGAGGAAAATTAAAAGCTGATGCTATGAGATTTTAAGACCAGTACACTACTTTTATTGTAAAAACAGTCAGCTGATCGAATGCACCTATTTCCACATCTACACTCCATCAGCTGATTATTTCTATTTGCCTCGCTTTATGAGCTTCACATCACTTGTGCCTTGTACCGCAGAGTTTGCAACGTCACAAATAAATGGGGCCAATCTTCAGTAAGAATAATGGACAAAAGGAGTGCAAATACAAATACAATTTATTGAAATGTGAACCAAAANATGCAAACACCCCGCAACCGGAACCCGCATATCTTTGTTTACCCAGAAGCCGACCGGAAAACGCGTTTGAAAATACCACCGCAAATCACGCTTTTTGCGGGTTCACGTCGGGACCCGCGGTACCGACCGATGCAGGCTCTGCATATCTGTCGTGGTTGCAACTGTCTATCTTTCCATCACCTGCGTCTCTTGCAGCACACACATTATCTGCGTGGGCATGCTTTCACAGCTTGCATGTACACTTGAATTAGGTACGCGACTAGCGATCATAACTCATATCTGCCGGAGTGTAGTCTGGATCAGATGACCAGTAGAGAGTCGCAGCTTAGCTTGCAGTCACTAAATTCAAGGCGATCTTTGCCTTATCAAGTACGACTCGGTCTCGCCGCTATGCGAACAACACTTCTCTAGTCAGTTTGCAAGACGCGATGTTCAGTCGCGAGACGGGCTCGTTCTCAATACGCGACTGATGTAAATTCTGTTTTAGTTTATTTGACCTGCACTAAATGTCGATCTTAATTTGTCATCTGTTCCTCACACGTCCCGGCAGATATTGGTGTTTTTTTTATGTTATCGTACAATATTCAGGTGTACATGTCAATCGCTGTGGAACAGCATGCCCCACTGCAGATGAATGGTATGCTCCAGAGAGATCTGCAGGTGATGGAACAAATAGACAGTGCACCTAAACTGACAGTAGCAGAGTCCTGCATCGGTCGGGTATCGCGCGAGTACCGGACGGGTGACCCGCAAAAAGGTGATGTTGCGGTGGTATTTTTTCAACGCTTTTTTCCGGGTTCGCTTCTGGGTAAAACAAAGATGATGCGGGTCGGGTTGCGGGTGTTGCATAATAAATATATTTAAACAATAATAATTTAGTTTAATGTTTAAATCCTCAGACCTCTCCTCCGCGGGACCGAACATAATCATAACCTCTGCAGTGCATCTATCTGCTGCTGAGCGCACCACATTCTAAATGGCTGAGGTGAAGCTCTCTATAGCGGAGAATACAGCTTTTTCAATAACTCTTCCTCAAGAGCGAAATCCAACGTCTGGGAGGCTTTTGGTGTCATCCTAGATGAAGAAAATAACCAACATCTCAGGCTTTTTGAGCCAAATATGCAACTGCGTGTGTTAATAATTGCACGTTTTCACTGCTTATATATATGCGGGTTCGGGTCGGGTTGCGGATCTTGTGCCGGCGGGTCGGGTCGGGTTGCGGAACTAATTGGCAATATGTGCGGGTAGCGGGGCGGGTTCGGTATTGCACGTCACGGGTGCGGGGCGGGAGCGGGTCTTGAAAATCAGACCCGTGCAGGACTCTGCCAGATAGAAGACACCGAAGAGAAACCAAGGTGCATTATTAGCCACCCAGGCTTTAGAGAAGGCTGTCTCAGTGTTTGGACACTGAAAATAGCGTATCTTCAATACAAACAACAACACAGAGCAGTTGATGGCCCACTACACCAGTAAGTAAATATTGATTGACCCAACTGCCTATTGCAGCTTTGCTTTCATATAATACTTTTAGTCGCTACAGATATGGTACACTTTTAAAGATACCATTAAACTCTTTCAAGCAGTCAAAACAGCTTGCTTTTATTTCTTCTGCGTATGAAGTTCAATGTATACTGCTTGGGAAAAGAAAACAACTACACATGTAAGCAGGAAATATATAGAGGAGGTCTATGAAGTTCTGTCAAGCCAGTCATGGTACAACCTCAGATTTTATTTGTACAGTAAAATAACAACAATAATCATGTTATAAGCCAGTTTGTTGTACCATTGCTACATAATACGTACATAACATCTTTATTTTTCTCCAAATAATATTTATAATCTGTATAACTTTCTTTTTCATTAAGGTGTAGATCGATATACAGCTTATCGACAGTGTACTGTGGTGGC
>NW_011333040.1:8365177-8374260 GCF_000735185.1 Notothenia coriiceps
TACGTACTACTACTAGAAGTAGACACACACACACACACACACACACACACACACACACACACACACACACACACACACACACACACACACACACACACACACACACACACACACACAAACACACACACACACACACACACTCTTGAACATGTCTATATCTGATGTCTTTTACTCAGGATATCACCCTAACCTCCAATAAATTAAAACAAGTAAAAACTGGAACAAAAGAAGGAAATTAAAAAGATTAGATTGAAACATGGCCTCATAAAGCTTCCATACTGTAAGTATTTTTCAGACCATCGCTCCACTCAAACGTTATCCAAAAAGAGAATGGATTTATAACCATCGTAAAATAGCAGAAGTATAGAGATTGTTGTCTCTCAGATTGAGTAAAAGAAGTACGTTTGTGCAGTCAATTATATTGCAGGGACTGTCTGAACATTAAATATTAATCGTCAGACTTCCGCCCTTATGGTGCTGATCTCCACTAAATGGAACACTTTACACAGGCGCCATTTGTCAAAGTTATTTGCTGTCATCTTATATCTGGTGCACTGCTAAAATTAGCTCCCTTCCTTCTTCATCTTTGTTCCAGACTTCAATAATAACAAAGTGACATTTGGAATGTGAAAGCAGAGGTAATTTGTGTTCATTCATCTGTTAGCAATAATCAAGCTACCCGTTTTCCTTCCAACTGTATTTTTCCAGTTGTGGTTGACGAAGCATCTTTCTGTACAGCAGCATGTGTATGCACTTTTGAACTCTTGAAACGACTGTACCTCATATGACTTTTCTACTATTGACGTATCCAATTCGCTAAAAGACAATATAAGAAACGAGAAGAATACTCAGATGAACCAGATGCTCTAAGGTGCAGGCTGTCCAAACCCACAAATAGATTTTTTTTTTCCAATCCATTAAAGCTGCCCAATAGAAAATTGACACGATTTGTAGTTAATGACTTGATGAAAAAACGGATAAAGAGGTTTGGTTCCTGACTCAATGTCTTAAATTATGATTTTGATGAATAACCTCTAACATCATACGCAATATCCTCTTACCCTAATTACACAAAGGTGTTTTTCCAACCATTACCTACAGACATCAAGAAGCAGCTTTTGTCTCATTCTCATGTTCAAAAGGTTCTATTTAACTGTGGAATTACAAAGTACCAAATAAGTTGGATTTTGAAAAGTGACTTAAATCAGAGCAGGAGAGCAATTTGGTTTAAGTAGCATCGAACTACTTGGGACACAATATCTTAATTAGGAATTTGGCTCCTTTAAACACAGAGGTAGTACTTCTGTGGTCATTAAAAGGTTTGTTTATCAGCAGCTTTGCATTTTCTGCCACACTGCAAGACCGTGCTGTAAACTACACAAGGCTTATAAAACAATTTCTATCTAGGCAAACACCATGTCAGAATCGGAGTCACCATAAATCATGCAAAAAGAAATCACTTTATTTTGTAGAAATGTGTAAAAACTCTAACTTTATTTTTTATGTGGGTTTTCTGGCTATCTCTTTGTTTCCGGAAAAGGCCTTAAATTAAAAGCAGGGAGCGTTCTAAGTGCTTAAAACAACAGGTGTGACTCATCCTGACACGGGGAGCTATATCATAGACAAACTGTTTTACAGCTTAGTTTTATACATAGCTGAGGGTGTCGGATGCCCAAATGTCATATGGTGCTTTGAAGTTGTGATTTACAATGTTGAAAGGTAGTTATTAAAGTTCTCTGCATAAAGTGAAATGTAGCCCAACTGTAATGCTGTAGATGTATTGTATAAATTACATCTGATACTAAAACTGTTAGGCATCTAGCATAAGGATCATGATGCAAAAGCCTTTCACAAACTTCATCAATTCCTCCCGGAACAACTTACACAACGAGTGTGGAATAAAATATTAATATAGACGACATTTCCATTATTTCCAATTATAGTTTTAAATGATTAATGAACTGATGGAAATAAAATGTAAAAAAACAGAAGTGTCCGGTACACAAAACTTTCCTGCACCCTTTTTCCTCCTCTTCTCGTCTCTTATCTTCTCATCCCGTTGAGTATCCTGTTCTCTCTTGTTTCACACTGTCCTGACCTGCAGTCCTCAATGAGTACATTAACACAGATGAATAGCCCTGTCTGTACAACCATAATTAGGGCACAACATTTCATCTGCTAATGTGTTTTGCGGTACTCACCGTGCCATACACCAACTTCGAAGCGGTCCACACACAGGTTTATGAAAAGGAGCACAGTGTGAATCATGTTTCTGTGCTTCTAGGCTGAAGAGCCCCTGCTCTTAATGGCACTTCAGCTCCCCGCTAGCACCTCTATGTGAATTGTTTCCTTAACAACAAGGTTTTATATTTCTGATGCATTGTGCTCTACTTTTATATTCTATTAAAACTCACACGAAAACAACTTACCTGCTTTGCCAGTACACGAGGGTGAAAAAAGCAGCACACAAAAGCACAAACTCAAAACCTCTCAGCAGTCTTTTCTGTCTTTCAGAAAACTCACGTTACCATGGCCATGTTGTGATGAAGTGGGCTTTAGTTGTGAAGTGCAACATCCTGATCAATCCAGCATCCAGCAGAAACTGGAAAACAAATACTGATCTTTTTTAATAAATAATCAATTTGAAGTTAAATCCAAGTTAATTTGAATGTATGAATGTATGGGGGCGGTGGTGGCAAAGTCGATAGGGACTTGGCTTGGTAACTGGAAAGTCACCAGTTCAAGTCCCGGCAAGACCAAGTGCTACCGAGGTGTCCCTGAGCAAGGCACCGTTCCCTACACTGCTCCCCGGGCGCCGTTCAAAATGGCAGCACACTGCTCCTAACACTAGGATAGGTCAAATGCAGAGAAACAATTTCCCCACGGGGATTAATAAAAGTCCATCTTATCTATTGAGGGACTGTGTCATTGTAATGTTGTCCCTTAGTTCCTGCAGTCAACAATAAATCCCAAGGTCTGCTGATTAGTAGAAAAAATCTATTCAAATGTGAATAAACCAAAACAATGGTTGTTTTTTTTGTCTGCAGGAACGGGCTGCTAATGTTAGTAGTGGCAGATGGTATATCTATATCATTTTTATTTATTTGTTTAATGTTTTGTATAAGGGCGAGTACATAGCTTAAACCAGTGCCACACACCACCATGTTAACTTTAGAGAAATACGTTTTCATGCAAAGTAGTATTTTCTGTGGAATTTACCTTAAAATACTACTTATTGTTATTAGCGTCGCACCAATTAGAGCTACTGTTTTGTGTTATTATTTGAGTGATTTTGCTTTTGTGTGCTTTTTGTTCATCGTGACTTTTGCAAAGCTAATACCCTTTAAATGATGTATCAAAAAGAATCAATTGAAGTACACTTGTGGTTTTCAGTCCCTCAGATACATGTAATTATGCCTGTACAGCTCCTCTCAGCTGCTCAATATTACATTGAGGACAGTGGGTCGTGTCCACCATGAATCAGTGTGTTAATGGCTGTTTGACGCTTGGTGTCGAGCAAATGAGGTCTAGTAAGCTGGGCGATGCTGCAGCGAAGACCTGGGGCTCACTGTAATTGGAAATGAGAGGGTGGATGCCGTGGCAGCGAGGGTCAGCTGTCTGCACGCACACACAGTCTCTCTCACAGAACACCTCTTTCACTCTGTCTTTTTCTGATTCGCTCACCCACTTTCAGGGCCCGGTTGTAATTAGTGGCACAGGGAACCGGTCACACATAATGCTGCTAATTGGGCTGGCAGGCACCATTACCCGGAGCTAATCACCGTTCTCCGGGTGACGAGGCGTCCTGGCCCCCTGACCACTCGCTGCTAGCAGGATCCATATCACATCAGCAGATCTCAGGGGGTCCTGCTGCTCCAATTAACCAGCTAACTCACTGACTCACTCCCCCTGCTTCACAGATTTGTAGGTGGTGCCTTTGAATTGGGTCATGCTGCTTAAAGGAATAAAACACATCTAGAATTCTCCTTTTTATATCAAAAACTTATCATGCAGCACCTTGAATTCTTAGAAAAATTGTTTTCATCTGTTTCAAAAAAGAAAAGAAAAAACTGAGGTAAATTCCAACCAAGATTAACAACAGAAATCAATAATAATACATCATGCAAATAACCATTTTGAGAACAAAGAATTATTTAAAGCCTATCCAATCTTACTCTTTTAAAGACATCCTTGAGTCCTCATCTCATTACTGTACCACTTGACACACTGGTTAATGGTTAATGGACTGCATTGATAGAGCACTTTATCCAGTCTTTACAACTCCTCAAAGCGCTTTTACATATACAAATAGCAGTCACACGTTCAAACAGAGGCAGAGGCTCCATGGAAGGGGGCCCTCTGATCAAGAAAACGTACTTTCACACAGCATTGACCATGCCATTGGTAGAACTCCGGGTCAAGTATCTTGCCCAAGGATACGTCGACATTTAGACTTCAGAGGTTGGGATTGAACCCACAACCTTCCTCGTAGAAAATGACTGAGATAGTCTTTTAAATGTTGTCCTCATTTTAATGTGTGTTTTTTGCTAACAGGAACTGCCTCCTTGTATACCGTAATTGCCCCCTACACCAGACTGGTTCTGTGAGAGACCCAATTATGTCTTCCTGGTGTCCTTAGGTTTTAGTGACTGATGTTTCTTAACTCAGTATGACTAGAGCCTCATCCTCCTCTCTCTGACGAGGACTTTAACAGCTTTATACGATGCATCTGGTCCACCAGAGCTCAAGGCTAGCCATTAGAGAAAGAGAGGAGAGGAAGAAGGCAGTAACCTGAACATAGCTGAGCGGGAACAGAGACTTTTTTTCAGCTCTCCTCATCAGCACCCTTTTTATTTCTGGGCCCATTAAACCTGACCTGACTTTAATTGCTTTCGCCTCTCTCTCAGACCTCATTTCAAGTTAAGGTTTGGCAGCACTTTCCCACAATGCTTGATTTTGCTTCTTGTAAAGATGGTAAGACTTTTATTGTTTTGTTCCCATCATGGTTAATCAAAATTTAATAAGCTGACAGCATTGTGTTCCTTGTGGCAATGTTTTTGTGATTAATGTTCTTTAATTGTTCTTACGTGCGTTCAGGCTGTGGGAACAAATTCCCTCTACCTGAGGACAATAAATAATCTGTCTTTATTTTTAAGTGAAATGCAAATGAAGTTTGATAGTGAATTCCATTTTATTATCAGTCATTTATTTATTTTGATTTCAAGTTCATTATTTTGATTTCAAGTTCATTATTTTGACGAAGAGCACATTGTCACTGGTTTCCTCCGTCATTTATGTAATGCGAGGAATTGATCCCCATGGCCAGGAAGAGTAATTACAGCAACCAATAACTACTGTATATCAACATTTAAATATTGTTAGACAGACTCACAGAAATATATTCTCAAAGTCTCTTTCCCTGTGGCCCCTTTTGTTTGAGATCTCTCTTCAATCCCTTTTCAAATGCCACCTGTCTACAAATCATGTGTAAATAAATCTCTCCGTCTCTCTATTCAATTACTGAAACACCTGTCTCTATAACAGCCACTGTCCCTCATATGATTGTGTGTGGGTGTTTATAGAGAGAGTGTCCTTCCAGAGAAATGCACTGAGGTGGGAGAGCTGGTGATGGAGCTGTGCTGCTGCCTCTTTAAGATCAGGGTCACACAGGAGAAGGTGGAGGCCAAGGTCTGTAGAGAAGAGAAGCATGTGGTGGAGATCCAGAGAGAGTGTGACCAATACTTGTCCATCATCCTACAGCAGAAGGTAAGCCTTGGATAGCATATTCACATTCTCGACATGCTACCTATAACGTGAAATATGTTGGTGTCACGACTCAAATGGAATTTGTTGTTCTGCCACAATTGGTTGTTCTACTTTTTTAAACACACAGTAAATATTCAAATAACCCCATGACATTTACGGCACATTTGGAGACACAATGTCACAAGGTTATACAGAAATATGTCATTGCATTGTATAAAGAACTTATCATGTGCTGCTCATGAAAAAGGGATCACAGGTAAGAATATTCTGAATGTCCAACTTTTTCCAAGCTCAAATATCTCAACAACTGTTCTGGGGATTGCCGAGACATTTTGTGTTTTGATATCCATGATCACCAGGCGATGAATCCTTTTGACTTCGGTGCCCGTTGACTTCTCTTCCAGCACCACAGTTATGATGACATTTGCCGTTTTGAGGGAAATATCACAATAACTACAAGATAGATTTATTGACTTTCTTGTTCCCTGCAGGACATATTTAAAAAACGAGTCTTCCTCTAACTTTTCAAATAGGGCTTTAATAAGGTCAAATTTGTAACATGTCCTTTTGTAAGCAAGGGATAGGCCTAATCTATAAGTCATTGTCAAATCATACTAAATAGCATTCATACACTAACATTCAGAAGATTTACTGATAAAATCATGGATGGAACATGACCAAGCGGCTGTCAAGCCCAAATGTAAAGGCCAATAGAATGTGTTAGGTGTCTAGTCTTTTATTTTCCAGATCAAAGATGTATAAAATCAAATCTGACTCAACAAGAAATATACCCTGTGGCCATTAAATGCATCTACTTTCTGTCCTCTGATCAACTCCCATGGCCGCCCCCCCCGCGCTGAGGAGACAGTGATGCAGGCCATCGAGATCCTCCAGGGCAGAGAGCCCACCTGGGCCAGGGCCAAGAGCCAGCTGGGAGAGAGGCAGCAGCATGATGGAGGGATGAATAAGGGAGGAAATTAAAGGAGAGATGCAGGGAGGCAGCCATTTGGACCTGGCAGAGAGGAGGAAGGGAGTGAGGCTAAAGTGCCTTAAAAATAAACATGGCATACAGTCACAGAGAAACAGGATAAAGGTACAACATACTCTATCTACATCTAACCTAAAGAATCATTTATTTTCAAACTGGTTTATTTCTTGCCTTCCGCATTAGCATAGCATGGCCAAATTATGATTATAATTATTAATAAGGTTATTATCTCAGTTGGAGGAGAAGCAAAAATGAATGATTTGGCTGAGATTGGGACCGCTTTCATTGAACTCCTCTTCACCCGAGAAATGTGTTGATAAATGGAAAGGTTCAAAAGTTGAGGATGTGAGTTGAGCTTTGGAATATTGTCGCTAATATGAAATCTGTCCAAGCACCAATTTTCATTCAGAAACATATCTGTCAGTTTATGAAAGACAGAAGCCCTCCAGACACTCTTCATCACTTCCTCTGTACACAACTTTCTCTGACATATTTGCCCTGTTTTGCCCGTGTTTGACACCTATGCTTTTGAGTTTTTAAATGTCCTTACCCTTGCCTGTGGGTTGAAACCAAACTTATTTTCATTTGACAATATATATTTATTTATTCACTTATCTAAGAGGATTACAGCAGCTGAAAGTTTCCTAAAGACATTCAAAGTCACACTTTCACAATAATATCACGTTTTTGTGTTTAGATGCTTACAAAAGAAGAGATGCGCTATGTGAAAAACATGTTTCTCAAGTGCTGTAAATAAATAATAAAGTTTACTGGCGTACAGGTGAAAACTCAGTAAGCTACATTTTAATATTCAGATAGAAGGCAAACGACACAAAGCAGTAGGGTGATTTGGAGAGCAAGGTCACTAAATAAGGAAACATTCCTAATAGTAGAAAAAAAATGAAACCAATACTTGTTTAAAATGAAACAGAGAAAATATTTGAACTTTACCTGGTCTGTTTGGCCTTGAAATATATCACAAGCGGTTTAAACATCATTCAAATGTTAATAATTGCTGACAATGACGTTATATGTTGGATTTTGTCTCAAGATGATAAGCTAAAATATGTTTTCAAAGGATATACTGTAGAAAACACACACATCCACACACCTATGTAACTGCCATCTGCCCTCTCCTCAGTTGCATTAAAGCCAAGGTGTTCCCCAGGGACCAGGCTCCTGTCTGAGGTGATGGTGGTGAGCGGTGGGCTGCAGCATCAGGGCATGCCCTCCAAAACATCCTCTACTGGGTCACCGGTCAGTACAGTAAGGTTGTCATTAAAGGACTATTGACTGACATTAGCTGCAGTCCAGTGAGCACACTTAAGCAAAGACACTTTAAAACAAAGTAAACAGATTGTCAACTGTGAGGGACTCTGGTCTTCCTGCATGTGTTGCCAACAAAATGACTCAAACAGTTATCAGATGAGCAAACAGAGATACAGCAGCACAACTTAATGTGTCCTTCAAATATGCTCTAATATTCTGTCCTCAGAGCAGGAGAAGATAACAGAGAGGAAGTGAACGAAACATTTTAACCCATTAGGGTTTATTTAAAAACACTTTTGATTAAAGCGTACCCATGTCACAATAACTGTGTACATTCTGGTCAGGATCATTCTTTTCTTTGTGGACTACACATTTGCTTTTCTCTGGAGTTTGTATTTTTTTTGGCTATCTTTTCTTTTTTTAGATCTACATCGTATATGCATTATATTTTTATCTTTTTCAGGATGTCAGCTGATGGCGCCCCTTAAGAACCAGCCCTGCATTGGAGATGAAAGCAGTAAGTCTTTGCTTACCCAATTGGCTAATAAAGCAAATCCATCTCAAATGTTCTGTCTATACTGATGAAAATGTAATTTTAGGGAGCAATATCATGGACATTTAAAGTGGAGCTATTATGCTATATTGGAAAAATATATTGTAGGGCCATACCTATATAAAACATGTCTGTGAAGTTCTTTGCTTAAAATACCAAACAGATCACCCATTGTAGCCATGCCTCATACTGCTCATACCCCTCTTTTGCAGCCCTGTTAGAGAAAGCGGATTTTGGGTCCTTAACTTTAAAAAAAAAAAAAAAAAAGAGGAGGAGGCGGAGATAATGCCTGATCATAATTATACCGCAGATAAAGTTAAATTCTGCTGTGATAAAACGCCATCCTGTTTAAACCACATCAAGGATTATTTCTGAAATAGTATGGAGCTCAAATGCTTTTTCTCTTGCGGGTTTATCACAAGGTGAGTTCCTGTTTTTATTTCCTGCTTTTTAAACACATGTGCTCTTCAGTACAGGTTAGCTCTGAGTGTTCTGAGACTGCCAAGG
>NW_011333040.1:8374321-8414984 GCF_000735185.1 Notothenia coriiceps
TGCAAGTTCAATGTATGCTTGGGAAAAGAAACAACTACACATGTGAGGAAATATATAAGAGGTCTATGATTCTGTCAAGCAGTCATGTACAACCTCATATTTATTTTGTACAAGTAAAATACAAATATCATGTTATAAGCCAATTTGTAACCATTGCCACATAATAGTACTACATAACATTTTATTTTTCTCCAAATATATTTATAATCTGTATACTTTTTTTTCATTAGGAAGTATCGATATACAGCTTATCGACAGTTTGTACGNTCAAGGATTATTTCTGAAATAGTATGGAGCTCAAATGCTTTTTCTCTTGCGGGTTTATCACAAGGTGAGTTCCTGTTTTTATTTCCTGCTTTTTAAACACATGTGCTCTTCAGTACAGGTTAGCTCTGAGTGTTAGCGAGGCTTGCTAATGTAAACAAAGACGAGATTACGTCCAAAACACGTCAGGCATTGTTTCTGATAGCAATTTATGGGTCCACTGCCGATTTGTCGTCATATCGGCAGCAAATCTGTATCCGCTCGTTGTACCCCCGTTTTTAAAAGATTTGGGTACGGAGGAAAAGAGAAAAGGTCTTATTTTCTGACGCTGCGTGAGTTCCCCGACACACCGGGGACACATATTTATGTATAAAAGACTTAAAAAAGTGCATTTTGCATGATAGGTCCCCTTTAAGTTTCCCCCATAGGAAATTCAGGGTTGTTTTAAGATGAGGACCTGACTACAATCTATTTGTACAAATGTCTCAAGTTTATATTTAGCAAAACACAATTGATTAACATTTTCAGTTTTGACCATTAAGCATTGATTTTAACATGATTACATGCAGAGTGTACACACAGACTACTGACTGAAGACTTAGAATCGGGGTCTTTAAATCACTTTGCCCATAAGCATGCACTGAAATAAAATGCAAATAATCCCTTTCTTAGGGACAGTGTGTGCTTTGTGTTACATTGCAGTCAAACCGAAGCCGCACTTTCCCTCTTTTTCATGAGAACTCAAATGGTGTCCCCTGCAGGGCCCCTCTACGCCTGTTTGCCTCTGGTGGAATAGTTCCTTTGACTCCCTATGCATTTGTTACCACCTTTAAAAGTGGCTTCGCATTTTATTTGCTCCATTTGGTATTTAACAACCCATAGCAGTTTGATTCCCAGTGTGAGCCAGTGGGGATCAACACATAGAAAAAAAACTTGGAGCAGTTGAGTGTTTTTCCAGAAAGCTTTGTGCAGGAAGAGGGAACTGCTGCAGCTTCAATCTGTTGGATCAGAGGGGCACCACCCCACCTCCGCTTACCATTCCAGGCTATATCCAATGTAGCCTCTTCCACTGGTTACCTCCCATGTTCTTTTTTCACCGGGCTTTCTCTCTAGAAGCAGTTTAGCCTCCAACATTAGCAGGTTAAGGAAAGTAATGTTGCCAGACATGAACCTGAGCCCATGTACAGACATTTATAATGGAAACCAGACTGTCTTTAGCTGTTATCAACTGAAGCATGGCAGTAAAGTGCATTATGGTCACATTTGACAACGGCTGGTGATATTTGAAGGTATTTACTTTGACTGGATGTCAGATAAAGCCATCAGGAGTGGAAAGCCAGAGAAAGCTACAAAGAATGTTTTCAGGAGCTATATCCTTCCTGTTTTCTAAAAACGACTGTGACTTCTGCTCTCCCTTTTCCTCTAAAGTATTTCTACATTTAAATCTTTTCATATGCGTTTGTGCATGGTCTGTAAAGCCTTTTCATGTCTTCTTGTTAAGTCTGTAGTTGAATTTAAATGGAGCAGTTTATTTCAGCAATAATCTTATAGAGCAATCGAATCGATACATGTCCTAATGCATTAAAGATTCTTTATTTTACACTTTAAAGGCAGACCTTTCGAACCAAATGTCAGGAAAAGTCATCAGGCTGCCAAAATAAAACATTGAAATACCCTGTCAAAATGTAAAATTGTTTTTAATGCTATTGCTAATCAGGTAACAAAAATGTACAAAAAAACACTTTTTTATCAGGAAAACAAACATTAGTAAATGTAGCCTCAAATTATAAAGAATACAATTATTCTTATTAAAATGTATTATTAAAATGATAGTTAAAAAATGGATTTGGGTTTTGATGCTTTACACACAGTGGAAAAATACACATTTAGCTGTTGTCTCTGTTTCATTGTGTCAACAAAGTGACTCCAACGCATTGTGAACTTCTTTAGGTGGTAATTGTGTCTTTTGAGGCTGCAAAGGTGTATGTGTGATAGGACAAAGTGAGAGAGTAGGCCATTCTTCCATCCTGATCTTTAGGTCATCGTTCTTCTAATCGTCCTGTCGTCACAATGTCCTCTCCTCTCCTTACTGTCTTTTCTCTGGCCAATTTCTTCCCAGCATGTTCATTCAGACGGTCTCTTGGTCTCTCTGACCTTTCATTCTGTCTCTCCCTCTCTCTAGGTCAATGCTCTGCTTCATTGCCCGCTCTTCATTCAGCTGCCAGCTCACAATGTAGCCACAGCGTGACATTTAGGGACAATTGAGTGGTGGCAGATATAGATTGAGACTGCAGCGTTTCAGAGTGCCGTGTTTATCTAATAGCTGAGTCGTCTGTTCCTTTTGACCTGACAATAATCAATACCACTTTCTGCCTCTTTGTTCATCCATATACCCCCTTATGGGGCTAAGAGTAGTAGGAGTAGAATTCAATTTTTAAAAACATGATTATTAGGATGAACAAACTCCACAGAGGCAAACCCTGCTGTGCGTCACGTCAGCATTGATTATTGGGAACACGATATACTTGACTTTTCTTTTTAAAATAAAGCAAACGTAGTAGTAATACGCTTTTTTTTGCTTGACATATATTTGACATTTTATGGCTTTGTACGGAGCTGGCAGTAGACTGGCTCACGCTGAGGTGTCACGGCAGCTTGGAAATTACATTTACACCAAAGTGAAGATCAACTTGCTACCAGAGAGGCGAGGTGTGAGGATGGAAGGAGTATACTGTATATTTGAGGGAAGGGATAGGGAATGGATCAGTTTAGAAAATGTTGTAAAGAAGACGAGTAGAGCAAGAGACAGTTAAAGGAATAAGAAATGGAAAGCTGCAAGAATGTGTTGTCATAGACCAGCAAGAAAAATAAGTGGAGAATAAGTAGAAGACATTTTAAATAAAATATTTGCAAAATAAGTTAGTATCTGACATGAAATTAATTAAATTTTAATAAGAAAAATGAAGAGACTAGTAGTATAATGTCCAATCCTTGTCTGCAACATGTATGGTTAGTCAGAAAAAATGTCAGCATGTTAGTTTATAAATACTTTAACTCTTTAACAATAAAAGAATGATGTAATATGTGTATTGAATTTAGATCATGGATGTATTGCTTTTTTTTCTTCTCATGATATATATAGGGTTTCCTGCATAGTTTTGTACATGACCAAAATCCAAAGGAAAAATCCCATTGGCTTTTTTGTTGAGGAAACCAAGGAAAAGATGAAGGGGTAAAGGGGTGAGCAAGCAGTTGGAAATACAGGAAAAAGTGAAGGAGGAGAGAGGGCGAGGGATGGCAAGGAGCCATGGCAGGAGGCAATATGGGGGAAGGAAGAGGGATGAAAGAAAGTCAAAGGTGGGGAAAGGGGACTGATTGAAGATGAAAAGGAGTGCTGAGGTCAGTAGAAAAGTAGTTCCAAAAGACAAGGACAGAGGCAAAGAGCTTAGGGAGGATCAGTAAACGTTTGAAGTTTTTCTAAGATACAAATGAACATGCTGTGACAAATTCAGATTTACATGCTAAACCGATACAGAATGGTGCACTTCACTATACATTCCTCAAACTCTTTGAAATAGAAAATAAAACAGCACTTTCCTTGTAAATTGTTACAAAGACTTACATAAAACAAGTAGGAAATATTGACTGTAGAATAAAGGGCAACTATTCAGAAGAGAGTAACTCTTCTGTACAGCTGGGTGAAGCAGTGTGGAGGTGGAGAGCAGGCTGGGGCAAAGACTCATTTCCACTGCAGCATGCTGACGGATGGACTAAGCAGGGAACCTTATTTTACCCTATAAATGTTTTATTCCTCAGTCCTCCAAACTATTAGCGGCCTCCCTTTTGCTCCCTTTCCCTGCCTCTCTATCTTTCTTCCTTTCCCCCTCACTCAACGTCTCCTGAGCTCTCTGCTGGGATCAAACTGTACCTCTGACTTTGTTCTACGTCAGCTTCTTCTTAACGTTACAGGACCAGCTTTGGCACTGTCACTATGAACTTGCATGTACATAGAACACCATGATCAGACCTTAGGCAGTACTAATGAACAAACCAAAGTACACACTATGGAGGACTACAGGACACAGTAGTATCAGCGTATCAGAATCAGGAATATAACTTTTTGCCTAAACCCTGGATTTGATTTGCCTTGGATTTTTTTTTTTTTATATTATACTATTTATTTTGTATTAAGTTTGTCGCACAATGACATTGTTTGATTGAGCTGAGATGTTTGGTAATGACAGGAAAAAAGTAATACAAATACAAATGATGCAGTAATATTAGCCATACAACTTTTTTTGTTAAAAATGTAACTTAACAAAGTCCAGCCTCATGTGTGCATGCATTATGTTGTATTTTACATACAATTATAGACTCTGTAGGGAGAAAATAAAAGTTATCAAATATAATAAGATATAACCACAGAACTGTGGAGATAAACGTGCATGTTTTGATCTTAAAACACAAGATAATATGCCTTTACAGTAACAGATCATTCAGAGCCGTCATTACTTATCACATACTGTATGGCAATGGGTTGCGAGCAGTTTAACCAAAGAGTGCTCTTTTATGTAAATCCTTCTCGATGGCTTGGAGATGTAAAATCAAACAGTTATTCATGTAAAAAATACAAGATGAGAGGAAAATACTAACAGAGACATGTGGGGTTTTTGTCGAATAGTGTTTAACGTGTAATCCACACAGATCCATGTTACGACTCCTTATCGTTTCATAGAATACATCTTTCTTTCGCTTCACTGTGAGTAACACTTGTTGTGTGTGCTATTCTTCACAGGTACACGTGCCGTGGATAGTTTGAGTTCCAAAAGCTGCTCTTCAGCTTCCAGATGCGTGCCAACTCCACATGAATGAGTCCAGCTTCTTCCTCTAAGGATGACAGAACTCGCACAAACATCTTGTTTTTATCCTTTTTGATTTGAGATAATTCAACAGGACAAACATTTTATTTTCAAAGGCTTGGAACAAATGATGCCCTAAAGGCTTTCCAATGTGAATTGAAATGTAGAACTGTGTAAAAGTTATGCTTGTGTTTTTTTCCAAAGTGAATCCCATAAGAATGTTACTTTTCCCGTAACTTGCTATCCTTGCCATTTCTTAAAGGGGCTCTTTTATGCTAATATCCAGGTTTCATAATTGTATTTGGTGCCTCTACTGTGAGATGTTTACAAGCTTTAATGTTCGAAAAGGTCTTTATTTTGGCACTCGCCCAGTCTGCTCTGATTGGTTAGCTGACCGGCTCTAATTCGATTGGTCAACCACTTAGAGATGTCCCTACCCTTAGCCACAAACAATGTGCTTGGCGCTAGCCAATAGAAGCCTGAGTGTCACACAGTGATTTCACTTTGTTACGAAAGTAAACAAAGGAGGTGTTCAGGCATGGAGAAACTCCCTCTAGCAGGAACTTTGGGATTGTAGCCTTTGCAGACCATTTACAAAAAGGTATACAGTATACCACAGCACAGGAACGGGACAAAAGCATAACAGGGCCTCTTTAATGGACAAGCCTTATGCTTACTGGTTAACTGCATCAGGTAGGATAGCTGGTTATAAAACAGTTCAGATTAACAATAAGCTGGAATTGTTCCTCAAACAGAACCCTCTAAAAACGTTTCCTTTACCACCAGGTTTGTATGAGATGTTTTTTACTGCTGCAACGAATAATGTTCTACCCACCAGCAACGATAAACAGGAAGTCATGTGTGAGGGCAGGTGTGTGAGAGTTTCTGCCTTTCCTGCAGTGTACTGGAAAGTTTCAAGGTTTTTGCTTGACAATTGAGAACAGCTGTATGCTTTTTGTATTTGATTAACACAACAGTCCCCCTGCCAGCGTGGACATATTATACCTCGGTAATGTTGAATACTCCTCTGCTCTTTCTGACAGCCGAGGATCTATTCATGGCTGATCACTGAGGAGAGAAGAGAGCAAGGGAGTGTGTGGGTTTGTGGATATCTGTCACTCACTTCACTTGCTTTATTCCATCAGTGGGAATTAGATTTGACAAAGTTGAGCTCAATATTAATGTGATCACAGGAGGTTTTTTGCTGCTGCCAAGATTTATTTTCCCCTCAGCTTAGAATCTAGTGTTTATTTAGCTCAGTTAATTATGTCATGATTCATGATTTGCGACTTTGATAAAGTTTTCTTTATAAAAACTTAAAACAAGCCATACTTTCTTACATATTTCCCTCTCTAAATACCCTCCCCTCATTATGTATTCTCTGCCATTCATATCTCACCTGCCCTCTCTTGCCTTACATCACCTTACCCCTCCATGTTTCCCCTGAATCACTGATCTGTACCCTTCCTCACCATTGCTCCTCCTCCCAGATGAATGGGATAATTATCTGTATTAAGGTGCACAAGATGTTGAGAGCATCACTACGGCATCTCCTTCCGCGTCACCGCTTCATCGTTTATCGTTATCGCTCTCTGCTGCTCTGAGTGTCAGCTGTTGTCCCATCCATCTCCATCTCCATCTCTTCTTCTCTCTCCATGTGGCTGTGGCTCTCTGCCTCTGCCTGTCTCACTGAGCCCACCCACAGTCCGGCCTATTTGATGGCTAAAATGGCCTGCAGAGACGGAGGCAATGGTGTTGTCATTTTAACTTGAGAGCAAATGGTTGTCTAATTCTGTTTGCGACTCAAAACGTTGAATTGTACAAAGCCCACCACAGGGTTGCTATTAGGTGTGAAGTGAGTTACATCTTGTTGGCTCATCTATTCTCTTTTATTTCTCCATCTTTGCTGTCTCTACTCTCTCTGTCAGGACTCCTCTGATCCGTGTCCTGGGTCCCGCGGTGGACCCCACAGGGGCCCTGCTGCAGCACTTCCATCCTCTCTCTCTGGACCAGGAACAGGGCCAAGAGGATAACAGAGGAGTGAGTGGAAAACAGTACGACCCCATCTTTGATGTGACGTCCAGACTGCTCTCCTGTCTCTGATTTGTTCTGTTGCTTAGCAGTGGGGGTTGTTTTCTCCCACAAGGCTTTCTTGTTCTGCTCCAGTGTCATTTGCGCTTGACAAGGTGCACAAAATACTTTATGAATATTTGATTGATTTGGTTTATTCAGATGAATCTTTCACTCCCCGTATCGACCCACTGTCTCCCTGCTCCCTCATGCTCATCAGCATGATTTGCAGCTATTTATTATACCAGTGGATGCCTGACTGTCAGCGTCTATGGGTTGTTGCCTTTTAGACACGCTTCTCTGCAACTAGGGAAATGTCACTGTTATACATCAAGTAATTTGTTTGTTTGGGGAAGTCGATTTGTATTGTCTTTTCTTTGATTCATTTGCAGCCTTCCATGTCCTCCTTCTTCTTTGCTTTCGGTGCAAAACAGTCCTAACACCCTGGGTACAAATGGAACACAAGATGTCTGTGATTTGTAACAGAGGAATGATTCTTACTAAATTGTTCAATAAAACCTGCCAATGCAAACAATTTGACCTACATTTGCACATCCCATTGAAACCATTAACTCCTACTCCTTCATTTCTCACTTTTTCCTTTATGTCTGCAAAGGCTTATTCATTAAAGAGATAGTTCCTCCCTTATTTATTTTATTACAATTCCAATTGCTTAGCTTGAAAGAAAATATCACTCTTTATAAAACACGGCAAGGCATGTACGTAGGTCTGATTAGCCCTTAACACTCTATAATTGACTGTACATTATGCACTTGATTGATTCATTAAGTGTCTCATTAAGCATATATTTATATATACAGTCTATGTGTCAAAGCCAGCACTTACTGAGAATGTTGTGTTGCTGGAAAAGGTGCAAGAATATCGGCTTGCGTCATGGTGGCTCGGCGGTTCAGACACTTACCTTATCAAAGCTGTGTTGTGAACTTTGTGTCATGTCATGCCTCTATCTTACTGCCCATGTTTCCTGTCTGTATTTTAAATCTGCTCTTCATCTGCTGTGTGAATATTAGATCTCATTTCAGCACCAGGAGCTGTCCCATCTCTGTCTCCTGGACACTGAGTTGGACAAGCAGGTGGATCAGCAAAAAAGAAAAAGCTTCAAGGGTCCACAGACTATTGGCATACATTTATTTGTACTGTCTTGAGCTCCGTAAATCCATAACAAACACATATGAATTACAACATTTCAATATGGAGCTTAACATAGCTCTGCATTGACATGTTTCTACATCTGGAACACTGTCTATCGGACGTTGAGGTCAGAGCCTCTTCTGATTCTGAAGGAAACGATGACAGTTATCGGCACATCTGCAGTCAGATTGTATGCCATGAACGCAGTGAAGACGGTGGAACTGCTCAACGATTGAGCGGCAATGACTGTGATGTGGTAGCCGTTATGGCCGCGGTGATTGATTGGAATGTATGCGTGGCTGATGCTCTCTTTGTCAGTAATCTGCAATAAAACACAATATAGTCTTATCTCAAGCACAAAGGCCATTTCATACCCTGTCAGAGTGAGGGCCAGTTAGACTAATGGATGATGACAAAATGTTGAAATGTATGAGACTAAATCCAACTGTTACAATGTCTTCCTCTCTTTTATATCCCTGACTGTTCCCGTCTAATTTGTGCAGCAGAGATTTTTTCCTTGCTCCTTGATCTGTATCGTGCATTTCAAAGTCAGTCTGTTAAGATCTTCCTCTTGATGCCCTCTAGGTGACTGAGAGTGTAGAATCTGTACCTGGAGGAGATTCCCTGGGACTGCTGGGGTCATTGCTGGGGTCAACTATTGAGGTCATGACTGGGACAAATGTCCTCTAACATATACATCAATGACGGCTTCCGTGTAGCTGCTGTAATCCAGCCCTTCTTCAAGGAAGACACTATAACACACACACTGACACACCTGCCACAACTTAATGTATCTGCATAAAGTTTCTTGTACATTTATGAGATAATTAAACCAGCCGACAGAATAGTTTGTGACCTGAACCTTTAAACTATACCACAGTATAAAATACCTAGTTGCTATATTTAAATGTACACTGCTTACATTTACAGGCATTATATTTTGTCCAAATGCATACAGTCCACTGACATACAAATATTTTTCCTGGTGAAACGCACTGCGGCTGCACAATAACTGAATATCGTCATGGTCGAAGAGTGTCAGCACCACCAAGTGGACTGTCAGATTATTAAAGCCTGCGAAATATAGACACAATGACAACCTGATGAACACTGACACGAAGACTTAGTTGTTTCTTCTTTCATTGAATCACTTACAGGACAAAGGCGCTCATGTCCCTTCACTTTATATCCAAACAACCGCTCAGAAGATTTGATCTCTAATTCTGGTGGTTGAGCAGATAAAATGCTATTTCTTATTTACAACCGCCAGATGATGACGCTTTTTTAATACTGTCAAAACATGATTATGGTTTAAAGCCATATCACTAAGTCCCTCATGTCAATTAGTTATTTACTTGACCTTTCGTTATACTGTCCAATACATTTCTACCAAAACAAAGTAGAAATTAACATCAATGCAAATTTGACAGCAAATGGGTGAAATGATCCAAAAAAGGTGGATGTGGTTGATTTAAAAAAATGATTTTACGTCAACCACATCCAACTGCAGAGGTTTGTGGTGCGTTACACAGGTTTATACTTTCTACTTTTTTTTTTGTTTAGGCCTCTTTTTGACAGATTACTTGCTCTTTTTTACTGCAAAAAGTCTTTCTCTGACTAAATTGACTTGTGGCCAATATCAAGTTGCAAACATATATTTGTGTAATCAGGTGAGTGTAAACCCAAAATATGTTTACACTTCCCTTATTTGCCACATGCTGTCGAAGACATAACAGATGAACATTGTGTCTGTGTGTCCCTGGTGGAACTGAAGGATGAAAAGCTCAGTGGTGATGCATCCAGTTTGAAGGAGACCTTTCACTGCTATGACGCCTGTGTTTCAGCATTGCTCGAGGGGCCATACCCTCACTACTACAGAAACACACACACTCATCTGACATTATCATTTCAACCCCTTATGTTAAGGCTTATAATGGTTTTGGGTTTCGATTAAGTTATGAGTGATTCTCACCTCCTCTTGTGAAACCATTGCTTTACTTCCATTTGTCTATTCATAAAGTTGACAGACTACACTGAAGAAGCAGCTTGGATCAATAATATTGAGACAGCTGCTCTTTGGAAAATGAGCAGTCTTCTATAACACAAGACAACAAAAGCCAATGCTGAATCAGAAACACAAGTAGGCCTATTAGGAAACAACGTTTTTTAAAGTGGCAGCAAAACATGAGAAGTTACAGCTTTATTGAATATTTCCTTTTTCTAATCACATTTCGCTTCCTGAATGTTTATACTTACTTTAATAACAAACGTTTTTCTGTGGTATGCCCCCATTTAAAATGCATCTTGACAGTACACACTCACACACACATGCACACACACTGTGATGGGGCTCTGGCAGTATTCTAGCCGTAATTCTGTCCGAACACTTCATTATGACCAGAGCTCTCACTGCAGTGCGGAGAAAACACAGGGTGCTGTCAGCCTGGGTCAAGGGGCTGGAAAAGTGTGTGTGTGTGTGTGTGTGTGTGTGTGTGTGTGTGTGTGTGTGTGTGTGTGTGTGTGTGTGTGTGTGTGTGTGTGTCTCTTCTTAGAGATTGAGCTTTGTTCTGATTTAGCTTTGACTTGAAAATACTTATTTTACAAGCAAGAGATGCAGAACACCTTGAAGATCTATACATTAGAAATTCAACTAATTTTCAAAATCACAGACTAAAATAATTACCATGAGAGCGATGCCTCCCCACTGAGAGGAGATACCTCCCCTTTATTTAGCTTTAACCCGCCCCCCCCACTCATTCATGTAAAGGCATATTACAGAGCGTCTGCAAGTATATGAGGGGAGTAATGTTCACTTGCAGGTAGCTGAGTTATGACTTTTCAAACCGATGGAAAGTTTTACTGAGTTAATTTGAGTGGTTTAGAATAATAACAGCTTTGCAGGCCATATTTCCTCAAATGGAGCTCAAGATGATGATACTTAGTGCACCGTGTCACATGAATGATGTGAGCTATAAGTGCTCTGCAAACTTGTCACACCCTTGAAACAGGTAATTGGAATGTTTTCCTGGAAGAAACTGCATCTGCGCTTCACGGACGATTATGAGGCTTTTAAAATGTATTTTAAATATAATCATGCTCTGACAGTGTCTGCTTCAGTCACAGCCTTACATTGTGTCCCTAATGTAATTCACTCACTGAAATATTAAGTGGAATTTAAATTCAGTCACTGTGTTGTTGGGCTTCTGAGCGCAGGCTGAAGTTCCCAAGAGAAAATGATGATTAGGAATTGGCAGGACGTTCATGTGTATAGAAATGCCTTTTGAAACATTGAACCAGTTATTTGTGTCCCCATATTGCTAAATACCACACGTCTGTATGAACATATTTTCTTTTAAAGAGGCCCTATGCTTTTACACGGGCAGTATGATACAATTAAAGAGCTTTTTGAACGAGACATGTCCCAGTAGAGACACTAAATACGAGCAGAATAGGGCCCCTTTAAAAACAGACCATTTCATTCAAAGGCCGTGTATTACATTTATTTTCTTATAATCAACATTTATTTTTAAGTTGTCATGAATTCCAGATCATAAAAGATTGATGTTATAGTAGTACAAGAAGCAGTAACTATGATTGATGGGTTAACAAGGGTCAGGGGGTGCGTGTAGGAACATGTGTCGGGCAGATGTGGATACAGTAGGACAGACAGGCTACAGGAGAGGATCGGTCCATGTCAGACTAGTGTGTACAGTTCACTGGCACACGTGGAGAATCACAGTCACACCCACGAGAGGACATTTTATAGCTCTGTGGAAATGAATCAGCGCTTTTACTGTAAGGAACATTAGAAGTTTCCACAAACTAAAATATCTGCCCTTTGAGCAGAGTGCTTTTTAAACAGTCAGCACCATGTCCATTTGAAGGGTTGGGCACTTATAGACCATGGCATAGTTTCTGAGTATTTGTATCCATTCAAAGCAGGACTCTCTGAAATACCAGACAGGAATATTGGCTCACTCATGAAGAATGTTCAATGTTTACAGGTAAGATTTAGATCTCAAGCAAGTAGAAACCTAGGGTGTGTCAGATGAAGTTAAAGAATCTCAAAGGGTGAAGGAATGATTTGTTTTGTTTCCCCTTCACCTCTGCCTTTTAGCTATGATCTTATCTTTGCTGGAGGACCAGAAGAGATTCTCAGGAAGTTCCAGCAGGCCAATCACAAAGTGCTCTTCGCTGCAGACGGGCTGATCTGGCCGGATAAGAAGCTAGCTGACAAGTACCCGTCAGTCCGCAGTGGAAAACGCTACCTCAACTCTGGAGGTGGGTTTTTTCAAATTCTAAAAATGACAATGTTTTGACAGGTCAACGGACCAGACAGGCTTTAAACACATTGTTTGTATAGTGCAAAGGTGATCCTCAAATACTCAACTGGTAGGTGGCACTGTTTGGGTAACCTACACATTACTTATGTGGGTGCGAAAAGGTTTAGACTTTCCCTCTTTAGCTGTCAAACGTTGAAGACATGCAGGCCTTGTAGGAATTCAGGGGGCTGAGCAGCAGTGAGGCCTCGCTGTTAAAGAGTGGTGGGACGGCTTCAAGGAATAACAAACTGGAGTTGGTTTTAAAATATAAAACCGCAGGACTTTTATTAGTATCTCTTGGTTTAAATTGGATGTATATTTTTCCTGTAAACTATCTCGTTGAGGTACTTCCTGTCCAAGAAGGGAACAGAAGCCCATTCACGTGATTAAGGAATGTTACTCTAGATTTCTATAGGTCACCCTCATTTCTGAACTGAATACATCCAGAGATTGTTAGCAACAGCAGACAGTAACAGCAAATTCATATCCATAATCCAGATGACATGGTGGACTGCATCCTGCCATCTGTCTAGGACTTTAAATGACTGGTTTCTCTGTGGTCGCTGGCCTGGCCTGACCTTCCATGCTGGAGCTTAGCTGCCGATCTTCAGAGAACGTTTTTAGCATTCATTGTCATCAACTTGTCATGTAGATTTGTCTCGGACCGTAGACTGTGCCACGGTGTGTTTAAAATTGCCGGTTATGTTTGTGTTGCTAAAGCTACCGCCCAAGTGACCATTGGTAGAGTTTTATAGAGGCCAGACACACACTACAATTTGTCTCTTACCATCGATGGCTCCCTAGTCAACCCCTCCACTCACATCCGTAACCTTGGCATCATCCTCGACCCCACCCTCACTTTCCTCCCTCACGTCAACCAGGTCTTCCATTTAAAGAACATCGCCCGCATCAGACCCTCCCTCTCATCGACCGCTGCTGAAACTCTGATCCATGCCTTCATAACATCCCGACTGGATTACTGCAGCAGCTTTTTGGATCACCTGCATTCAAACTAAAACAACTTCAATATGTCCAAAACTCAGCTCCGCTTGCTCACCTCCACCCGACGCTCTGACCACATNCGCATAGGGCGCTCGCGGTCTCCCTCTCGCTCGCCTCGCACAGACCTGGATCCCGCTACAATACTCCGAGCCCAGGCCCTGGCGTGGTAGGTTTGCGGCGTCGCCTCGTGGTCTGAGTTCCCCTTCGACGTCCCCCCACCTTTCGGAGAGGGAGAGAGCAGAGCAGAGAGAGCCCCCCCTCCCCCTTTCTCGGTGCAGCACGCGCAGGGAGTGGCCCCGCGCGCCGGAGGTTGTAAGGCTGTTGCTGGCAGTCTAGTCTGCTCTGTTGGCGCGACCTTAAAATTTTCGTATAAGATTTCCCGCCTCCTTTTTCTTTGATTGGTCCTAAGCCGGAGTACGATGCCGGCTCGCTTCTCTCCCTTCCTCGGGTCGCGGCTTAAGGGGCAGCGCTGCCCGGGCCTAACCCCTTTACACCGCATACCTGTCTGGCGAACGGGACCACAGCGGACCCCCCGGACTGCGCAGGAAGACTAGGCTCGAGTCGGGTACCTCGGCCAACACTCCCGGCCATTGCCGGGGGCAGCGCGGCCCCAGGCCAGAAGAGCCTCAGCCCAACAAAAACCCTTACGGTCCCGGTCTTCGCCCACCATGTTTTGATGGTAGGATTCCGATTTATGGCCGTGCTCTGGGCTTATCATGCTGTTCATCGGGGGGCGGTTGCGGGGCGGGAGCGGGAAAAGCGGGGGGGGGGGCGGGGGGCGGGGGGGCGAATTCCCTTTCAACTTTTCTTGAAACTTCTCTCTCAATTCTCCCGCACTTTGGCAACTCTCCATTTGCCCACCCCAGGCGGCCTCAGGCGGGCCCCTAAGTTGAGCCGCCCGGGGTCCCAGCCGCGCAGCCACACCCTCCTAGAGGAGCACCCTTGCGGACGAGGGCCGGGACCGACCGGGGGCGCCCGCGTAAAGGAGCGGCCGCCACGGCGGCGCTGCGCCCGAGGACCCCAGCCGGGAACCTTCCGAGCCCCGCTCCACCGGACGCGCCGAACGCCGGGCACGAAATGTCCGCGGGAGGCGCGCGGCCTGGTAGCGGCGGAAGGGCCCCGGCACCTCGTTTTCACCGGCCCGACGCGGAGAGAGGGGAGCCCCTCCCTGCCCTGGGGGACCCAAGCGGGCCCTACCGCTGACAGCTTAGGGCATTACTTTTTTTTCTATTCTCGTCTAACTACTCTTAATATAGCTATCTCTCGCTATCTCTCTCACTCTCAGCGGAATGTCACGCAGCGGTGTATGTAGGTACGCAGGCGCACCATCGTACGGACCGCCGCGCTTTACGCCGAATCACTCGCTCTACTGATCACGAGTGAATTTTACATAAACGACAGAGAGAGCGCCTCTACTGTCCCAGATCTCTGCGGCTACCTTAATGGCCGTTGCGCCGCGCGCTAAGGATGTAACTGAGCGCAAGCATGCTCTTAGTGTGCCTGGTTGCCTCAGGGATTGCCGCGGCGTGCGGCTCAGTCTCCCACCGTAGTTTTGGGCGCACCGCGTTACTTTCACTCCGGCCGCGCGCCGGCCGACTCCACCCCTACGGGCCGGGGGAGCCCCGGCCGCGTGGGGTGGCCGGGCAGGAGCGCGGTGACAGCCTTCCCTCCCACCTCCGCACTCCGCGCACCCGCTATCCTGGAGCTTTCTCCACTTGATAGCGGACCCCGGTCCCGCTTCGGTCTCCTTTGGACCACCTCCGGGCATGTCGCCAGGGGTACTGCACGTTTAGCCAGCATGGCTGGACCCATACGGTCCCCGCTTTTCTTTGATTAGCTTGGTAGGATCATCGACCAAGGGAGGCTTCAAGGAGGTCCTACGACCGCGACGTCTCAGAGCGTTCAAAAAGACCATTCTCGGCTTACTAATCTCCAGAACCCCGGGCTTTGCTAGGTTGGATAAGAGGTTTGAAATTTACGCCATTCTTCGCGCCGAGCGACCCGAACCTCGGCCCGCACCCTTACGCTCGCGGATCACCGTGAAACCATTTGTCGTCTTGACGCCGCGCGGCCTACTTGGCTTGCCCCAATGTCCCGGGCTCACGCGCTGCGAGTAGTCTGGGGTCTTTTCCACAACCAGGCGTATAATTCTGTCGTCCTGCGCACCGGTACCTTCCAGGCCTTAGCGCGATTCTCACACATTGTTGAGTGGCCCGGGGCTTAGTTGATCGGACTTTACCTACCGCGACCTACGGGCAGCCCGGCGTATGGGCCGCAACGACGTTGTCCTCCGGCGCTCCCCGATGCGGCGTTGCTTAAGACATCCCTGTCCCGCGCGGCGCCACTCGTGCCTTTCGGATCCCGCCGCTCCGCACCCGCCCACCTCGGCGGCGCCCACGTCTACGAACCACCATCAATCGTTTATAAGGTTCTGCTCTTTGAAAAACTTCCGGCTTCACCTTCTTCCCAAGCGTACGACTTGTCGTCAACTTGTACCAGTCAGGCCGTAGGATTTCTACCCCGCTTGCGGCAAGACTTCCCACCAGCTAACCGGTGCAGCCGGCGGGCGCGCTAGCTATTCCCTCCAGCCCAAGTCTAGGGCTTTGACCTCATCCGGCTCTATCCGGGCGGCGCTCCGCAGGTCACCCGCATTGCGTTTGCTAGGCGGCCTCTTCGACCGCCCTCGGGGCCCTCTCAAGAGAAAAGAAACACTTCCCGGTCCCGAGGGACCTTTACCCAAGCGGGGCTCTCTGGACCCCGGCACGGGACCTTTCGGGCAGCCGCCAAGGCCGCCTCAGGCCACCTACGAGGAGCAGCGACCGGGAACTTGTTAGCGACCCCTTCTTCCACATTTTAGAGCGCGCGTGCCCGCATGGGTACAGCGCCGTCGTCCAGAGGGTTCCACTTGTCGGAGCACCGTACAACTCTAGTTACCATACATTCCCTTCAGCCGTTTAGTCTAGGCATTGAAGGCCCTATTTCCTTAACCGAGATTCCCGACCAGCCAGGCCGACCCCACGCTCGCCCCGACCCGGGAGCTCGGGCGCCGACCCCCTGGTCAGCAGGGCAGCGCGGAGACGAGGAGCGCGGGCGGCGCCTAAGCGCCAGCTCCCGGCGCAGGAGCGAGGCCCGAGAGCACGGCACCGGCGAGCACAGCGCACGCCCCCAAAAGCCAGCCCCGCCACAGGCTCCGGCACGCTTCCGCCCCGGCCTCCTCCTAACCTATGCCGCCAGCCGCCGCCGCGAGACCTGGCGTCGCGGCCCGGGGGAAGAGGCCGCTAGAGGGGGTTCCGGAATGCCGCGGGCGGCACACCCAGGGCAAGGCTCCCGCCCGGGGAGGGCCGTCCCAGCGGAGGCCGATCCGCGATCGTCCGAACTGAATCTTGACCCGCCTCGGGGGTACCCTTAGGGCTGACAAATAATTTTGGTTTCGTAGCGCTTCCGGGGACCCCGCCACAACTCGCGCTACACTAACACGACCGGCGTCCACGAGACTCTACAGTTTCACTTCTTTAAGGTTCACTTCGCGCCCATTTGCCGCCCTCATTGATACTGAGAGAATTCCATCGGTTTACGGAGCAGTAGATTAAATCACTGCCGCGTACCGCCTACCTACGCTTAGGCTCTAAGGGTCGACAGGGGCATCGAATGATAGGATCGCGTTGTGTCGGTTTCACCCTTGCCCGAACCGTCTTAGTCCGCCCCCTTTCTTCTGCGGACAACTCGAACTGAGATCAGACGTGACACTTCTCTCGTACTCTTCCACATCTATTCACCCTCCGAAGCCGGCTGCCACTTTATGGCGTGAATGAGGAATAGCAAAAAAGTGAATGGGCCACTCCGCCCCTCCGCTCGGCGGCTCCGCCCGAGTCCAGCGAAGACCACAATTCGCGGGGGCCCGTAGGCGCCCGCACTGGGCGAGCCCTAGTAACGTCCACCCCTTCAAACTGACCCGCCATCGTGGACAGTTTGGGCCAGTTGCGTCCACAGGATTCTCGCGCTCGAGTCCCTCCTTTGTGCTTTCGCGAGGGGCACCTCCCCGTCCGTTCCCGTTTTCGAGCGAACTAGAACTACAAGTTCATACTTATCGTCTGGCCCACTTTAGCCCCGGGAGTTGCTAGGTAAGACTGAAAAACCAAAAGATTCGTCCTCCACAGTCTTTTCAATGTGTCGCCTAGTGTGACCCGACACCGCCCGGTCAGTTTGTACGTTGGTGCTGGGGTGTACTCGGCCCAAAAATCAGAGTCCCGCTGCCTGCATGTGCTGTAACCGAGATACGGAAGACTTACCCTGAACCGGGAGGCCGCTATCAGGGATTTCAATGGCCAAATCTGTAATTTGACATAAGTCATGCAGCTGAACTGGTTAAAATGGTTTCGCATGATGTAAATAATTTACAAAGTACATCATTTACAATATTATTTTTCCAAAGAAACATGTAAATATAACAACATTTTCCAAATCACAAGTTTGTAAGATTGTATTAATTTACTGTTTGATAAATAGAAAAGGGTTCTTTTGTTAATTTTTCACTTGTAACATTTGATCTTTATTGCAGTGTACATTAGTCTATTTTGGTATATGTGCGAGCCCACAAATAATTAAAAGTGGTAAAAATAATAAAGATATTCAGACGTAATTCATTTTTGGCCTTACTTATTTCACTTCGACTTTTAAATATTTCAGTCACTAGGCAAGTTCACTGTACTCTGGTGACATTTAGCTCAATCTGGCATAACACCTGTAGTAACTTAATTCTGACCCGAGTTTTGTGCACAATCTTCCAGCACCCATGATCAATGTTTATAGCAATCAGGAAACATTCACAGCTCACAACTACACATCGCTTCCCCATCATGAATTGTTAGATAAAAAAAGTTTAGCGAGGTCCGGTTACACATATGTTGAGCGAAAATAGCGGAAGGATACAAAACAAACAATCCAGACGAGGCTGGTGTTTGCCACGTGTGACGTCACACAGCTGGGTTAATGGCTGGCAAGCTTTTCGCTACCGGAGCGGAATAACACGGGAAAGTGGCACACATTTCATGTTATTTGGGGGGTATTTATGGAAAGAATCATTGATGTTGATATGTCAAATGAAACAGTGGAAAGTGATGAAGTGATTTATTAACACAGAATAACGTTTATTTTGGACATTTCATGGACTTTAAGTAAAAGTAAGAAAATCACGGTGTGGAAATACAAGTAAAAGTCCCGCATTTAAAATATTACTCAAGTAAAAGTACAAAAGTGTTGGCAGCAAAATATACTTAAGAACGAAATCTTACTCATAACAAAATACTGAATATCCAAGTGGCAGTTTTCAGAATAATATATATCTATCACTGGATTATAATTAGTAATCCATTAACGTGTTTTACATGTGCCAGGTATTATAATATATCATAATGCAATAGTCAAATTCAATTTATATATCAAAAATATGAACCTGCAACCGTAACTAGTAACTAATGTTGTAAATTAAATGTAGTGAGTATAAAGTAGAACATTTGCTTAAAAAAAAAAGATGCATTAAAAGGAAATACTCAGGTAAAGTACATGTACCTTAACAATGTACTTAAATACAGTACTTGAGTACATTTACTTAGTTACTTTCCACCACTGGGCAAAACAGTATTGGTACGTTCTCTTTACATCCAAAGTGTAAAGTTTCTGTGCGTGACTTTACAGTAATCTATTATTACTTTATCCACTGTCAGATCAATGAAAGGACTACATGGATCCATCCATCCATCCATCCATAATAACCCTTTCATTTACCCGTTTTAATTACACATTTCAAGTAGAAATGTGGGAAATAAAAGCAAAAACATCTCTTTTTCTTACTCTCCCTCAGAATCTTTTCACCCATCCCACATGCTGCTTGTCTGAGGCTGAAGAAGATCAAATGAATGTGATGAGGAGACAAAAGAAAAACAAAGAGCAGGAGGGAGGAGAGCGCTGCAGGACACCAGGCTTTTTGTTTCCCCTGCCACACACCCTGAGGCAGTCCAGAATCAGACCCCCCACCCACACACACTGTCCCCTCCTGGGTGCCTGCTGAGTCTCTGTGTGTATCTCATACACATACATGTTTGCGTGTGCATGTATATGTGTGTGTATTAGTGTCACTGAAATGCTAAACACACTGAGAATGTACATTCATGTGTGTGTATGAAGGTCCTGACCCCCCCATCAGTCTCACTCAGGACTCACTTAACAGCATCAGAGGGGGCTCCTGCAACACAGGCAGCAGGGGTGTGTGTGTGTGTGTGTGTGTGTGTGTGTGTGTGTTGTGTGTGTGTGTGTGTGTGTGTGTGTGTGTGTGTGTGTGTGTGTGTGTGTAAAGATAACCTGATCACTTTTCACTCATAGTGCTGCTCCTGCTGCCTCACACTTTCTTTAGAAAATGAATAATGATCAGCATTACATTTTAGTTTTAGATTTAACCATGATCTATTCTACTTTCAGTTTACAGTTGTTTTCAATTGATAAAACACATTTTTGACAACAGGGCTCATTTTCTCAAAAACGCTTAACACAATTCTCAAAACCACACACCCAAAGTGCAAAACACCTCATTTTTCTTCAGAACTACATAAACACACCAAATGGCTCATTGAACACAAATGATGCCTCAAACACAGTAAAGGTAAACTTTGAGGAAAACAAACAAATAGTGGAGAGAAAGTGCTTAGGGTGCATCTCGCCGCCTAGTTGGCCACAGCACCTCATCCCCATCACAAGCAATATCTTCCCTGGCTAAACATCGAGGGAAGAAGCGTCTTGAGTGTCCTATCCATCCCTGGATAGCACTGACATCAATGTCATCACAAAAATGTGCAGAAACACCAATATTCTGTTGAAACAAAATATTTGTATTTCTCTCCACAACAAAATGTATCACAGCAAACACAGTTGCAGTTGTGTGAACCAAAAGTGTCCTCTCTATCGGATACAGTAAATGAAAAGCAGCTTTAACCGTTATGCTGCAAATAAACTCTTCAATTGACTTCAGTTCATCCTCCCTCTCTCTTATCCTCCCTCTCACTCTTCCTCTTGCTGCTATCCATATATCCATTGTTGTTGTAAACAGGTATTATGTGGAGCCTTGTTCAAGTGCTTACATCCTGATTGCTTAGTCAACAATAAAGCAGTTTGGTGTTTATGGTCATTTGGCACGTGTATTTGTTGATTGGTTCATGTGTGTAGCATTTTTAATGGCAGTGAAAATGGCAAAGGAGTGAATATGTGTCTTACTTAGAGAACCGTGTGCAGTGTTTTGCAAAAAGTGCTACATGTAAGTTGAATTGCAAATTGGGTGCAGGGCTGAAAGTGTGTTTAGAGTTTTGGAGATTTGAGCTGAAGTTTTGCTCTTTGAGTGTGAGTTTAAATAAGTATGCTTTATGTGAGATTTTTGTGTGTTAGCAACTGAAAAAAACTGTAAGCTCATATTTTCCCAACCCAAAACAGCAAATTTACAACATGATGGTGTCTCTCTGTGGAATATATGGAGGTACTTTACTGTTGTCACAAGCACAAACAAATCTGGCTAAAAATGGATTTAGAAACATAATTTTTTACAATTGTTGTGCTCATTCAGGGAACCACTAAACACAACCACCCATTGAAGCAAACCACTTCAGATCTTGGTATCTGTGGTTGGGTAGGTAGAGCAGTTGTCCACTAATTGGAGAGTTGCTAGTTTGATCCCCATCCCCTGTAATCAACTTTTCAAAGTGTCCTTGGACCACTTCTGAACCCTAAATTCCTTCAAACGGTGTGTGTGAATGTTAGCCTCTCATCTTTCATCCCTTGCAAAAACGATACTTTATATACTATCATTCTCTTTGACAGTTACACACTGCTGTGCTAAATCTGAAACACGTTTCTAACGATAAAATCAAAGTCTGATTCCTTCACAGAGCTATGGTATGTAAAGAACATTAATATATTGAACAAATACAACTCAAAATACACGTTAGCACACGAATGAATTGATGTACTTCTCTTCAGATTGTAAAATCAGCATGCATATCCAAAGGCTGGATTTAGCCCTGAAATTCAGAAAAGTTTGACGTTTGATCACCTAGTTAGTAGGAACGTATTTTGAAGGGCAAGTCCAATCCTTTTCTATCCACATAGCACCAAGTAATAATAGAAGTTACCTCCAAACAGTTTTCAGAGCACGTTTTAGGCTCTGCTTTATAAGTTGCTTGAAATGACAAAGAAGTGATTCGATTTCAGTGAGGAGTGCAGTATAATATGTTTAGTGTGATGCATAAGAAAGAGGCTTACAACGTTTATAGTTGTGCACATCTTAGCTGAGATTTTGCTTCGTGGGTATGAGTTTCAATTTCTGTGCTTTATGTGTCATTCTAGTGTGTTAGCAACTCAAAAACTGTAAGTGAGGGTAGCTAGAGTACTTGCAGTGCTAAAGTGGTAGTAGGGATCCTGACTGGTCCTGTGGGTTTACTAAACATACAGGAACCAACTTCTACTACTGCAACTGCTTCTTCTACTGCGACTACTTCTACTGCAACAGCGTTTACTAGTGCAACTGCTTTTACTTATCTGACAGCATCTACTTTTGTGTGGAAGTCTGCAGCTGCTTCTACTACTGTAAAACAGCTTTTATTACTGCAGCAGCTTTTTGTATTGCTTCTGCTTCTCCTACTCGGACAGCATCTACATTTTTGAATGCTTGTACTACGGCAAACGCTTTTATTTGTTTTCACGACAGCTTGTACTACTGCAACTGTGACATCATCTACTTTTCTGAATGCTTCTACCACTGCGACCACTTGTACTCCCGCAGCTGCTTCTATTGCGGCAACTGCGTTTTACTACAGCGTCTCCTTTTACTATTGTGAATGCCATACTGTGGAGACTGCTTCTACTACTGCTACTTCTTCTACTTGTGCAACTACTCCTGTCACTATATAGCTTCTTCTGCTAACTCTTATGGAATGTAAAGTTGTGCAGCTCTGGCTTCACAGATGTTATACAGCCTGGATTCCATTGAGCCTTCACTGCTCACAGTATGTGTGGTAAAGTGATATTTCTCATTAAACCAGGCAAATAAGTCAAACAGACAGTACTAAAACTCACTGTAGACTCTCTCTGTGTGTGTGTGTGTGTGTGTGTGTGTGTGTGTGTGTGTGTGTGTGTGTGTGTGTGTGTGTGTGTGTGTGTGTGTGTGTGTGTGTAAGAATTATGTTTGCACTGTGCTGGAGGAGTGGGTGTGTTCCAACAAGACAGGATATTCATTAATTTGGGAATAATTGATCATCGGCTTGTAACTTTTATTACTTGGCTTGAGAAAGTGTGTGTGAGCTACTTTTTTAATTAAGGATAACTATGAACCCATGATCATTTTGGCACACAGAAATATATCTTGTATTTCCTTTCATGCTTCAGTGACCTCTGGCCTCCTTTGATTGTTTTCCTGTAATATTGGCCATTGATTTGTTTCTCGTGCTGACCTCAGTGGAAGTCTTTGTGGAAGAGTGCAAACCTAAAGTGAGAATTTCCATCCAAGCGCCCTGCGGTGCCTACAGGAAAAGAAAACACAGCAAGGCAATAAAGAATGTGAGAAAGAAACACTTCAGCGCTTAGTCTGACACCCTGAAAGAGTGAAATAACAGTCTGAAAATATTTTCATGCTTCATTTAGAGGATGGATGTTGTTTTCAAACGGCTTAACCGATTTACAGCCAGGAGTTTCCCAGCAAAAGTCGGCCCTTCCACACACTATCTGCTTGTACTTCTGAACACTAGACACACTGAGACGTCGTACTGCCTCTTCTCTTTACACAGAGGCACTTTAGAGTGGTACAGGAACAAGTCCTAAAACCAGGAAAACACTTCAACCACCTCCGTCCGGTTCCCTCGTCTCAAAGTCAATGGTTTTTTTAACGTGTTTGTGGTTAACACAAGCTTATGAGATTTTCACGTTTGTTTTACGACATCAAATACGTCAGTAAATACCCCACTTGTGAGTTTCCGAAGCTTTGGTGTGTCATAAAAACAGCAGTTGCTAACAAGTGATTCAAAGACGACTAAATATCATAAAGTCTTTAGCTTAGCGGTGGTGATGTGACTGTGATGCAGTTCATAGCATTATCTTTTTATTTCTTCCAGTTGCATTTATGCTTCAAAAATCACAAAGTGGTGTTATGATTGATAGATTATAGTGAAAGAGACATGTAAGTATCATAATTGTGAGATGTCTATGTTTATCTCTTGAATATGCCAAAATCCAATGAGGGAAATCCCATAGCTTTTTGTTGAGGGAGCCTTTGTGATGCTAACTTCAAGGTTGGCCTAAACAAATACGCCATCACTGAACCACTCTATTTACAGTTAATCACATAGAGTTAAATCCCAAGCTTAATCCACGATTTGGCACCAGCCACATACTGTATACACATCTTCAGTGGCCAGATCACAATTCTGCCTGTAATGCAGAACCATTCTTCTTAACTATGTACCTAACTCGAGTACCATACTTTTAGTTTTTCCAATTAATGCCATTTCATACTTCTACTTCCCAAATATTTAATCAATTATAACTTATGACATGCTATGGAGGATTAAGATACCTGACATCAGAAAAAATCATTAAAGTTAAGCAAAATGATAATGACAAACACATTAGTGCATCAATAATTTAATACAGTGATACAATATATATCATTCAGAAAATGAATTGATTACGTTTATTTTGTTGCTAATACTTTAGTTATTTTAATTAAGTCACATTTTCAATGCAAGACTTTTACTTGTAACAGAGTATTTAAACACTGTAAGACCTAAACTTTTTTACATAAAATAAAAAGTGTAGTTACGTCAGTTAATAGCTAAAAAGTATCCATAACTCGTGAATGAATCAGGTCTGTGGACTAGGACAATTTAGTGTTCGTTACAAGCTCTCACTCGCACAGATCCTTCCCCGGTCAAACAGATATATGCTTTAACATCTGTAGATCATCTGTAGATCGAATGTGCTGAAACCACTGGATCTGCTTCACTCCCTAAAGCAACAGAGTCAACAGTGAAGTATCCCCACAGTGCTTACTGACAGATAGCAGGATACAATATATTACACATTCAACCTGGACAGACAGATGCCTTTACACCATGTCAGCACATGGCTGGAATGTGTCGAAACCTTCCCCGCTGAGTTTGGAGCGATCACTTCAATCTGTTTCTTTTTGCATGGCAGGTGAAGTCCATCAAGTAACAAGTCAAACAGTCCTGAACTTTATGCAACAGGTCCTAAACAAGTCACTTCTTTCCAGTGGCTGGTGCAGGCGAGTGCAGCAGCATTTGGTTGGTCCAGGTTGTCTCCGGTGCATTGTGGGGCATTGCTGTTTCTCATGATGTGCTCCATTGTTTGTGATTCACCACATACACATGCATTGGAAGTTGTTCCATTTCTTCATGGACGCCACGCAACGTCCTTCCCCGACTCGCAGGCGCTTTATTGTTTTCCAGACAACCCAGGTTGGTGGTAGCCAGTAGGGAGACACTGGTCTGGGGTGATGCCTCTCTCCATCCAATGGGATGTCTGGCTGCCAAGGCTGTTCCACTGGTTCTGCCATTCAGCAGTCCTGGCAGGGGGGGGTGGGGGGGGTCTCCAGTACTTCAGTGGTGTCCAGAAAACTGCTCCTGGATTCTGGACAGTAGAGGGCTCGTGATGTGGATGCCGGTTGTCATTGGCCTGCTTTGTCACAACAAGTCACCATGTACCCCTTTTAACAATAAGTGCCAATTGACACAACACCAAGTCATTAGGTCAAAATGAAATTGTGAGTCATTTGAGATGAACAAGTTTATGATTTTGTTGAGTCATGTACAAAGTGGATCATGACTCGAGTCAGGGACATGTCGGTGCCTCGGGAAAACTGGGGGCAAAGGTCATGTTTAGCTATCATTATGTATTTATGGTGCAGCCCAGGTCCAGCAACCTGAAGCGGTCCTTATAACTGCACTTATTTTCTCTTGCTAATCTCCCAGTTAGAGGTTTTAGTGGGAACATTAAATATACTGTTACCCTGAATGTCAACAATCCACTAATCATAGCCTCTTCATTTATTTTAACAACTACTTCTGCCACTCTGAGTAAAAATCAGTTCATCGTGACGTGTGTGATCAATGCCTTGTAAAAACTATTTTATTTTCAGCACCCCGCCACTTTTAAGGGTTCACTTCTTCATGTTTAACTGTGGTGTTGCAGGACACTTTAGTCACAGTGGAACATATAACAGACGGGAGCTACTAAAACAGTGAATCAGTTTTGTCTATACTAAAAACAAAAATAAATGTACTCTAAAAACAACATTTTATTTAGCTTTTATTAAGTTATTGAGGTATCAGCATTATTGTCCCTGTATTAGTTCCGCTTACGTTATTATGCATTAGACTGTACTATGCTTCTGGAACTTTCTTTGTCAATGTTTGAGTGATACAGATGTTCGTTTGCATACAGTTTGCTTGATTAAAGTATTTGAAGCAGCTGCTGATGTTAGTTTGCTTGTTGGACCAGGAACCCCCCCTCGTCACCCACGGTTAACCCTACTCTCCACACAGACCTGGTGCTCCAAATCACATTTACAAAAGAACTCAAATTCAATTTGTTCCCCAGCTTGTCCAGTGTGAAGCGGAATGTGTAGGTTAGTGTTACATGTGTGTGTTACATGTGTGTATTACTTGCATGTTGTATGCGTGTGTGTGTGAGTGTGTTACTTGCATGTTGTATGTGTTTGTGTTTGTGTTTGTGTGTGTGTGTGTGTGTGTGTGTGTGTTGAACAGAGCAGAGGGGCGGACAGGGTTAGGCAGTATGGCGCCACTACAAATCCCCCCTCCGATCAACGAGGCCCCTCTGCATGTGTTCCTGCTCCCTAACTCAATAAGGACAGCAAATAGGGAATAATTGTGTGTGTGTGTGTGTGTGTGTGTGTGTGTGTGTGTGTGTGTGTGTGTGTGTGTGTATGTGTGTGTGTACAGCTGTGCATGTGTGCTCACATGTGACATGAATGGGTGCTCTTTCTGTCTGTATTACTAGGTCACACACACACTCTCTCACACATACACACACTCTCGTGTAAACAAAAACCGTCTGCTGTCTGGGAAGTAACACACCTGTTCAATGACAAGCTTTGCCACGCCCTCCATAATATGGCACACCTGTGCTACTGCAGGCTAAACCTAACCTTAATCACACACACACACACACACACACACACACACACACACACACACACACACACACACACACACACACACACACACACACACACACACACACACACACACACACTTGCACAACTACTGCCCAGGGGCTAACATCACAGAAAAGGGGAAGAAAGAGAGGGAGACTGGAATAAAAGCAAGGCAGCGAAACAGGGAGGGGAAGGAGAGACAAAGGCTCTCCCACTGCTGCTATCAGTAATCTAAACGCCTGTGTAATATCATTGTGGGCTTTTATCAAACGGGGGCTGAATCTTATGGCGTTGGTATGCGTCTGTCATTCCATCACCTTGTCAAGCGCGACCATATTCAAGCAGACACCATGCTGATCTAAATAAGAGGCTTCGGCAAATTGATGGATTGCAGGTTTTTCCGGGATATGAAGAAACAGGGGGGAATGAGCTTCTTTATTTTTTACTTTGAATTACTGTACCGGTTGGGTCTTGAAAAAAAATGGTGTCTCTTTCCAAAGATCTGAAACAAACCCCCCCCCCTTCTCCTCCTGGCCACATCATATCTACCCCCTGCGCCGAGGCCTAGGGCCAGGCATACAGCTTTCTGAATCTCTAAGGAGGGGGGCAAGCACAAAGGTAACCCCCATCCTAACCTCCCAGCAAACACACACACACGTATCCCAACCCCCCATCCCAAAACAACAATCCTCTATGCCCATCATGTCAGTCAAAACCCCATCAGGGACATGCATGGAGAGTCTGGATATCTGGAATCTCAATACAGTGTCATGCACCTTGAGACCCAGCGAGAGGCCCTCTTGAATATATTTCAATAGCATTATCACCCTGCATTAGTACGCTTTTTCTCCCTTTCACAGAATCATCCTTAAATTGGACCATAATATATGTCAGCGGGTTGCAATATCAGTCAAATCGGAGCTTTTTAAATCGTTATGCAAGTTAGATTTGTTAAAACAACCCGTAAGAGGTTTAAAACAGGCAAAATCACTTCAGTTGAATTCAAAGGAGACATACAGCTGAATGCCCCGTGAAATATACAAAATATTCTATTCATATTAAATAAATTATACGTTTTGAATTATGGTGTATTATATTTTAATATAATTTAGGACTGTAATTATGTAAATTATATAATGTGTGTCCTTCCATGATACATACATGTCATTCTGGATAATACATTTACAATAACACATTTCTACCTGAAGACGATTACATATGTTACATTTTAGGATATATTCGAGAAATTACTCAATTATGGAAAATAATAAATGTAAATATTGTGCTATTAGTCCTATATATATTGTAATTTCATAATAGAAAATAAAAAACATATAAATACTGGACATATGAAATTACACATGTGCTTTTAAGTAAAGAGTCTTTTGGAGCGTATGGACATTTCTAAAGACAAACCAAGCTAATAATAATATTAATCAGCCTTTTCTACATGTGGAGACCAGCAGCAGCACATTAAATGTCAAACTGGTTCAGTTTATATTTCTGCAAACACTGCGCTGAGCTTAATGTGTTTCAGAGTCAGAATGAGGTTTATTGCCAAGTTCTCACTTACAGGGAATTTTCTGTGGTGCATACAATAAGCATATTAAGAGGGAATAAAAGAATACAAGGCAAGGTACTAAAAAGGTCACGAACATAAATATAGATTTGAATATTACAGTGGGATTATGGAAAAGATACAATAAAAAGGACTATATGACAGTTTAGTGCCAGGTGTGCCCAAATGTTTAGATAGTGCAGAAATGTGGACACTTTTGCATTTGGTTTGAACATTTTACTGGACGTTTTTCGCTGTTGTGTAAAACTAATGAATATGCAAATGAGTGCAGACAGAGGATCCTGCACGTCTATTTAAAGAAGACGCTGCATTTGCAAATGATAATTAATGGGATTTCTCATCGGCCACGTTTACATTCATCCAGTGAGTCCAGTTTATAGACACTGTATGATTCCGAGCAGAGGCTTTCTTTCTTTCTCTCTCTCCTCTCACACACACACACACACACACACACACACACACACACACACGCACACACACGCCCACCACCCCCTCCCCTATTGAGACAGGATACCAAAGCTACTTGTTAAATCTAATGCATGCACTGTCAACCCATTCGCACCCCGTCACGTCCCCAGCTCAATATAGAAACCGGATTTTCTGGTATTACGCGCACCTCCATTAGCCAGAGCTCCACTCCTTCCACCAACACGACCCCCAGTTTGTGACCAGTACAAACCAGCATGTGCCCCCTCAAACCCCACCAAGCTCCTGGAGCTTCACATGAAGGAAGAATCGTTGAAATTGCAGCTAATAGTGTTTAATTTATTGTTTAATGGGAAATATAAGCAGTGGAATTACCCAATTCTAATTAATTGCTTAAAATGGCAATGATTAGTACTTTACTAATTGATGAGACCATATAAATCTATGACAAGATTATGCTATACTGGAAACGCCTAATAATCCCTGCAGTGTTATAAAGACGAATAATCCTGATATTTCTCAAAATCATGAGAGGTTTAAAGTGTGAAACAACAAAAGGAGGTGTAGCGTAAAATGTAAGTTAATCTAATTTCCCAAGTTTCTGTAAGAATGGGATGTCCCACCGTGTTTCATGTTTTGCTTTTACGTTAGGCTGAAACACTAGAATTATATGTATTTTCATATAAAGCAGCTATGTCATTAATAATTATTTAAATAAATAAAAACTCGTGCGTATTTTTTGCACGTTTCTAAATTCCCACAAATGCTGAGCGAGTTCCTTTCCTTACTTTACTTTCAATACACTGTTACCTGGCTGCTATACGTCTTCGTTGCTACACTGATTTTATTATTTAAAAACACTAACTGTACTTATTGTTGTCCACATTGATGGGTACTTTTGTAAATGATGTCTCTAATATGTTATGCCTGCCTCTTAATTATTATTTTTGCCTCTTTACTTTTGCTAACACCATACATTCGTGGGACTAATAAAGGTATTATGATTGCAGTAAATGAGTTCGTCCAAAAAAGCTTTCCCAAGTTTGTAATATGGAGAACATATGCTTCAGACAAAAGAGAGAAACTGCATTTTTTTACACACACACTTTGTCATTAAATATATCAGAAGAGCCGCGTTTAAAACTGACCTGAATGCGGACCCATGGAGAGGTGCGATGAGTAGTATTTCCCGGGTTGGAAGTGAGCGGGGTGCTGCACCGAGCCGTGGCCGCCTGACGCCATCCGAGAAGCGGCGCTGTGAACCAACGCGCTCCGCTCCGTCAGGAGGTGGTGCGGAGGAGCGAAATCTCGGCTTTCCATCCCCGGCGAGAAGCGATAAATCCCAAATCCCAAAGTAAAATCCGGAGGCACCGAAGGTCTCAGGCAACCCAGATGCAAAATAATCCCTTTTTATGAACTTCGGGCTCCCCTCGCATTCAGCGCAGTTTTAGCTTTGCAGGGTAGACACCGAGTCCCCGTCATGTCCTACAAAAGAGAGAGCAGGAGACACGTCAAAGCGCTGACAATAATGAGCCAACCAGGGATGTAGAGCTGAAGAAAAGGCTGAGCTGAGAGACAGTCGCTGTTCATGTTTAGACAAACAAAAAGCATTCATATCTTACTAAAACGTTTCCAAATTATTCTTACTTCACTGTCCTCTATGTGTCATTTAAAAGGCGATTTATACCAGGGCAGGAAGGTGCGTAAAGTATGTCCTGCAGATAGAAAGGTGCTTGAACCGAGTTTATGTGGATTTGCTCTGCACCTCATCGATGGCCCCAGCATAGAAGGCTCTGCCCCCCTTTCCCCCTCATTCTGTGACCAAACACGATGCAAATAACATACACGGGGGCTTTTCTTTATCAGCGAAAAGAATGGAAATGGAAGGAGGAGATTTGGCTCAGGTACAAACAAATGGTGTATATACAGTATAAGAGTTCACACACGAAAAAAGCCTCGATGAAGGACGAGTTGTTAAGTCTTTAGACTGAACAAGCACTGGTCATAAACAAGCTGGACCTCGGGGGCTCTTGCACTAAAATATGAAGAAAACCAATACTTCTGGGCAAGCATGCACAAAAAAACCTTAAATTATGGTGACTAATATCTATTCCCAAACCTCAGTCCCCATAGTGCCAAAAACCCAGAAACAAAACACACACGTTTCCGCTATGATTAATGGATGTTGTTGTTTATGTAAATTTGATTTCTTTGCTCATTCAGTTGTCATAAAACGTGATAATTTAACACTATAGAGGATATTTAAAGAAAAAAAGGGGCTATAAAACATAGGATTTATACAAGATCTCACATTTTGGATCAATGTTGTTTGACGTATAGCTTTTATAAATTAAATCTGACATCTTTTTACACAAACTTGTTTCCGCTTTATTGTTTGGCGTTTTTATAGTGGGATTCCTATTTGTGGTGTTGCTTATTAATGAAAATGGTGATAAAACAGCTATTTCTGTCAATTCCTACGGGGGTCAGCAGCTTTGCCCCCCCCCCTCCTCGCCTCCTGGCAATGGCACACACCATGCATCTCTGCTGCACACATACAGTACAGGCTACAGTGTAATCACAAACACAAATCACATCACCTTTATGCTCCAGTGCGAAAGAGCGAGGCAGTAAACAGTGAAATAGACTAGGAAATCATCGACTTTATATGTATGCCTTATAGCCCAGGTCATTTACTTAAATAGGGCTCCACGTGACGCGCAGATAGTGCCTGCATTCACCAAAAACACACCTCAGCAGTGCATCTATTAGGCCTCTCAATGCATGGCACGTCCATAGATGCTGATAGCACCTCCCAGGAATCAACGATAAAGGAACAAAGAAAATATCAAATGCTCTGGTGGACTTATGAAGTGCAGAGGAATATAGGAGCTCGGATATTCAAGTCTCCTTTAGGCACACACACACACTTTCACAGGCTCAAGGATTCCCAACTTGTTCTACATTTACTTGCAACATTCTCTGCAACATACAGCGGATTGTAATTTTTTTGACATAGTTCTCCTGCATTACCTGGACTTGTAACCTAATCTTGCACTATTTTATTTCTAATCAGTTTCTTCTTGCACTATTTTTATTCTTTAAAACATGTGGTGTATGTCTTTTATATTGATGTTGCATTGTTGGAGTAGCATGGGGACTTTCATGGCCATAACTACATGCATATGACAATAAAGCCTTAGAATCTTCAATCCATTCAAGTCTCCTTTACGCACACACACACACACACACACACACTTCCACAGGCTGAAGGACTCCCAACTTTCAGGAATTGTGTTTTGAGGAGGGAAACATCTCCAGAGTTCAGCAGCTCTGCGCACAAACACTCTCAGGATAAAACACCCAATGCATGCACCTTTTTTAAATGCTTCTCTAAATGATATATGCACGTATTTAAATAAGGTAATTCCCCTTTTGTTTGTGAGCACCACCTTATCATTTTTGACCACAGCCAGAGAAGGAATGAGGGAGAACCGAGAGGCTATACTGCGAAGCGCACAGGGGGAAGGCAAAATGGACTCTCTCCTGTCCCCTCGGCTGGGAGAAACAATGGCCCCTCTCCACGGGACATCAATCATAAACCACTCTCGGCTGACATTTGTCTATACATTTTTAAATTTTCAGGCCGTAAACACACGTCTTCGGTGTTTACATTCCACGTCAACGGAGAGCCACTCAGGCTACATTTAACAACCCGAATCTAAATCCCGTGTTATCGCTGGCCACGCAAACAAAACGACGTGAGCAGATCGCGCGTAACAGTTTGGGGGGTAGGGGGGCATTTGGATCTACTGTAGTGTGTGTGCGCGTATGTGTGTGGAAGGCATTCAGACTTCCTTCCACTTCACCTAGACTCCCCCAAAGCCCATACACACAACGAAACACGCACACACACACACACTTCCCAAACACGCACACACACCCACCAGCACTGCTGCCCCTCAAAGGGTCAAACTATCGCCAGACAAAAAAAATCCTCTCCACAAAAGTGACCAATACTCGCCAAAATGACATCACATGAACTCAACACCAACGCCAGTAATTCTGCAAACAATTGTATATTTCAGATATCGCGTTGTTTTCAAACCAAAAATTCGTGTTTTGTACAATTTAGAGCGAAATCATAAACGCGTGGACCTTTGGACAAAAGATGACAGGTACAAAAAAAGGGGGGCTTTTATTTTTGAAGTGGCACTGGTTCAGAGGACAAGTCATTGCCTTCAACAATTTTGCAATAAAGTAAAGTCACAGGGAATAAGTGAGACAGTAAATCCGGATGTTCAGAGGCCGGCTAAACAGGAGAGACAAGCCCGGCCGAGGCGAGGACAGCCCGGCGTCTGCTGCCTCCATGCCGGGGGAGGAAGGGCTGCAGCTTGCAATAAAACTGCCCCGTCTGCTTCCTGCCCAGAAAATAAGAAACTAACAAAGAATAATCTACAATTTAGCATCTTTAAAACAAAAAACATGAGGAGGTTTAATGTAAAGCGAGTGTTGAATAGTCCTCTGAATGAATCGGAAACACACAAGAGTAATTCGGCTGTGAAGAGGTCAAATCAGAAACTGACACACTGCACAGAATCCGAAAAATAAATCCTTAATAATACTGTATTTACTGTAATACTGTAAAATCACAAGATGTGTTGCTTTACTGCAAACACACTGGCTGAAGGATGTCTTTAGATTATTCTGATGGCAGTCATACCAGCTTGCATTTCTCCAAAGGTATGACAGTGAATAATAATGGAGTAAAAATCAATTTAAATAAAACTGGGAGTTTTTAGATAATCCTCTCACACACGAGAACCAAAATGTACATCCAGCAGCACAATCACTAAAGATTATATAAAACACTGAGCTGTACAATAATGTTCCTCACTTACTGGTAAGTTATATCCAAGGCGAGTCGGTTATATTAAAAATGAAAGAAAAAGTATAAAAATATTCAAAGTGAAAATCCCCGAGTCGCAGAGATGAAACATGTGGGATTGATTACATCCTCTGTGCAGACTGTGTGGAGGTATGGGAGAGACGCATCGTAGAAGTTCAGGCTTGTAGTGAAGCGAGGCTCGTGTATGCAGCATTTTAGTAATATAATATAGGATAATTAACTATAATAATATCTTCAATAATTTTTGTTTATATTAAGTGTACATAATTAGTATATATTTGGGAGAATAAATTAATGATATGTACTGGGTGGTTGGGTGTGGGGGGTGGGTTTGTTGTGGTTGTGTTTGTGTTGTGTGTGTTGTGTGTGGCTGTGTGTGTGTTGTGGTGTTGTGTGTGTGTTGTGTATGTTGTGTGTGTGTGTGGTTGTTGTGTGTGTGTGCTGTTTTTTTTTTGTTTTGTGTGGGTGTGTGTGTGTGTGTGTGTGGTGTGTGTGTGTGTGTGTGTGTGCCTGAGTGCCACAAAGCCTGCGTATGTAGATCCAATGTGTTGTGGACCGGTAGCACGGAGTCTGTCGGCAGCACAAGAGCTAGCCGTCCAGGACCCAAGACGCCCCTGTTATTTCAAAATAAGTTATTTTCAGCGCCGAGGATTTGTTAGAGTCAGGCAGGTCCCGTCTTTTATTATTTAGTATTACACGAAAAAAATTGGACTCCTAATTCCACACCACCACACACGGACACACACACCACAAACACCACACACACACCACACACATACATAACACACACCACACACACACACACACACACACACACACACAACGCCACGCACGCACGCACGCACGCACGCCACACACACACAGAATACAACACACACACAGACGGAGAAAAAAGTGTCCTTTTACTTAAATTTGAGTTAAGAAAACATAAATTATAAAAGTTTACTATTGGTTAAAAAGAAAAAAAAACATCACCAATATATCACAAGTGCAAGGTTCTCCAGGGTGCTCCTAAAAAATAAATAAATAAGTAGTAGAGTTGTTTATAAATTTGAAATACTTCAGAAACTCAAAACAGTTGAAGGAAGTGTCTCTTTTACTCCTCTCCACGCTGGAGGACGTCCGGTTGTACACCGTAAATGTTCAAATGTTATAATCCTGTACATTATTGACAAGAAATTAGATTTTTTGGTGTAAAGTAGAAATTTAGATCAATTTAGATTTTCAAATATTGTTACCCTTTTTTACGAGAATCAATTACGTTATTAAAATAAAGATTAATATAAATTCGAAAAAATATTAATAAAATAAAATGATTGCACAACTAGGACTGAAAAACTGGTCAGGTATGTTAGGAAAAAACCATCTTTATATTAAACATAAAATAAACAATTTTTAATTGTGGGTTGTTTCAGATTTACGTTGTTTTTGTGTGGTGTGTTGTGTGTGTGTTGTGTGTGTGTGTGTGTGTGTGTGTAGTGTAGTGTGTGTGTGTGTGTGTGTGTGTTGTGTGTGTGTGTGTGTGTGTGTGTGTGTGGTGTGTGTGTGTGTGTGTGTGTGTGTGGTGTGTGTGTTGGAGGAAATGAGGAGGAGTAGGGAGAGGACTACGTGGAGGAATGAGGGAGGAGGAGGAGGGGGGAGTTGGAGGGACTACGTGGAGGAAATGAGGGCCAGGAGGAGGGGGAGGACTACGTGGAGGAAATGAGGGAGTGAGGATACGTGGAGGAATGAGAGAGGAGGTGTAGGACTACGTGGAGGAAATGAGGGAGGAGGAGGGGGGAGGACTACGTGGAGGAAATGAGGGAGGAGGAGGGAGGAGGGACTTACGTGGAGGAAATAGGGAGGAGGACTTACGTGAGGAAATGAGGAGGGAGGAGGGGGGAGGACTACGTGGAGGAAATGATGGAGGAGGAGATGACGTGGAGGAGGACTATATCTGTGTGTACAAAACTACCTGAGTGTAGACTCTTGCTTGAACAGCACCGCCAGTGAGGTGCAGAAGTCGTTAGCCGCACCGCGACCGCATTTTTGTCTCTGTAGGCTTAACCGTCAAGCAACAACTGGAGCAAAGGGACGCAGCCGGACTTCTGGGGTTATTTATAAACCTGCTATTAGTCATTGAAGCTTGAAGAAATTAGAGCACCTTTTTTTTTTGTATCTTAGGTCCTCAAAAATAAACTGATTGTACTTGCATTGTCGGATATTACAGTCGAAGGCCGGTTAGTAAGTTCTTTGTATAATATAATATACCTTACTTTAACGGTGATAATAGTGATTCAATATTATATAAATTTACTATTACAATATAACAACAACACAAATGTCTGGTCCAACAAACTACGCGTAGCCGACTACCACGCAGACATCACACGGACTTCAGTAAGACCTAGCGACCCAAGCAGTAGACCTTGGTCTTCTTACTTCTTCTCAATTCGAGGAGAGGGGGGTGTGATGTTGGGAGATGTCTTCTTGTTTGTTCTCAATTCGAGGAGGGTGTGCTATGGGAGATGCCTTCTTGTTCTCAATTCGAGGAGGTGTGATTTGGGAGTTGTCTTCTTGTTCTCAATATCGAGGAGGGTGTGATTGGGAGATGTCTTTTTCTTCTCAATTCGAGAGGGTGTGATTGGGAGCTTTTGTCTTCTTCTCAATTCGAGGAGGGTGTGATTGGGAGTGTCTTTCTTGTTCTAATTCGAGGGGAGGTGTGGATTGGGAGGTTTGTCTTCTTCTTCTCAATTCGAGGATCGGTGTGATTAGAAGTTTGTCCTTCTCTCTTCTCAATTCGGCAGGAGAGTGTGATTGAGTTGTCTTCTTGGCTTCAATTGCGGAGGAGGGTGGATATGGGAGTGGTCTTTTGTTCTCAATGTCGAGGAGGGGTGTGATTGGGAGTGTCTTTTGTTCTCATTCGGGAGGGTGTGGTGGGAGATGTCTTCTTCTTCTCCTTCGAAAGGAGGGTGTGATTGGGAGTTGATCTTCTTCTTCTCAATCAGGAGGGTGTGATTGGAGTGCTTCTTGCTCTCAATTCGAGGAGGGTGTGATTGGGAGTTTTGTCTTCTTGTTCTCAATTCGAGGAGGGTGGATTGGCAGAGTTGTCTTCTTGTTCTCAATTCGGAGGAGGGGTGTGATTGGAGTGATCTTCTTTTTCAATTCGATGAGGGTGTGATTGGAGTGTCTTCTTGTTCTCAATTCGGGAGGAGGGATGTGATTGGGAGTTGTACTCTTGTTCTCAATTCGAGGAGGGTGTGATTGGGAGATTCTTCTTCTTCTCAAATTCGAGGAGGGATGTGCGTTGGGAGTGTCTTCTTCTTCTCAATTCTCCGCACGAGGTCTTCCTCTACGTAGTCTTCCTCCACGGAGTCTTCCTTCCTCGAAGGCTTCCTCCACGTAGTCTTCCTCCACGGAGTCTCCATCCTCGAAGTCTTCCCCACGAGTCTTCCTCCTCGTAGTCTTCCTCCACGGAGTCTTCCTCCACGAGAGTCTTCCTCCACGAAGTCTTCTCCACAGTCTTCCTCCACGGCAGTCTTCCTCCACCGGAGTCTCCTCCACGAAGTCTTCCTCCACGTAGTCTTCCTCCACGGAGCTCCCTCCTGTAGTTCTTCCTCCACGGAGTCTTCCTCCACGGAGTCTTCCTCCCACGGGAGTCTTCCTCGACGAAGTCTTCCTCCACGGAGTCTTCACTCCACGGAGTCTCCTCCCGAAGTCTTCTCCACGTAGTTTCCCTCCACGGAGTCTTCCTCCGAAGTTCTTCCCCACGGAGTCTCCTCCACGTAGTCTTCCTCACGTAGTCTTCCTCCAACGTAGTTCTTCTCTCCACGAGTCTTCCGTCGCACGCTAGGTCTTCCTCACAAGATGGAACTCGAGCAGCTTCGCCGTCGCACTTCACGTCCTACACTCAGCTTGACAGGCTCGGTCTCGGGACAAAGACGAGGTCCGCGACTCGACCCCCTCCTCTGGCTCTCCACTCCTCGGGTCCTCCTCTCGCGTCTGACTGGAGACTCCTCCTCTCTTCCCGTGTCAGAGGTTAAATTAGTCGGGCAGAAAATATTAGACATTTGTTGGACTTCTTATGACGTTCAAGTACTTTTCGTGGACTTGGGGACGGACACCAATTGCACAAAGGAGCAAACGAAATAATCTTAAAGGTCACGTAAAACGTACAAAAGTAAACTAACATAAATGAAAATTTTTTTTTTTCCTCGAGGGAGCTTAGTCGCAAAAGGCCAAGAGCAACGAGGAGGTAAAAGATTTGTGTTGTTCAACAATAACGTGGTAAAGAGCCTAGGATCGGGGATGTAACATTATGTTGCACATTAAAGGGGGGAAAATGCATAAGGGAAACTAAATCAGGTAGAACTGAGAGGAAAACGAGACCCCGGTTGCCCCAAGCGGCACCCCCCGCGGAACTTTTGCGGGGAGGATAGTAGGAAAGTACAAGTCAGCGCCCCGGCGGAACTTGGCGTCCCCGTCATTAACGAAAAAGTCCGTCGGGGTCCACGCCTGACCGTCGTCGGTTAGTCTCGGAAACAAATGTGAGCCCTAACTGTCTTCAAGACCGCCGCGCGGTCGGTTAGTCACTCGGAGCATCTAGGGCTTCGGGGGCTCAAAATTGGGAAACGAGGTGCATATTTGTTTGGACGTGGCCTTATAATCATATCGATCGAGTATATAAAGCTGTACCTTTGTGTGTTCGGTATAAGGATGTGAAAATTAACCGCTTTAATCACTTGGCACCGCGCTCCAGAATTGGGGCCTCTGTCATTACGAAAGTTAATGCGTCACTAATTAAACGGGGCACCGGCACTGTCTCTGTCCATTTGTCTGGTGGTATTTTATGTAAAATTTTTCATTGAATATAGGGGAAAAAAAGATATTTTAATACAATAAAAAATTATCTAAAACCGAACTACCGTCTTAGTGAAGTACATACACCTACCTATTGCACTCGACTATGTCTTGGTAGCTACAAGGTAACTCAGTCTGTTACAGGACCGAAATACCGTTCGTCTCTAATTTACTACTTAGGAGGAAATCTAGTGAGGGTCACCTGTGTAAAAGATATAGTTTGAATGTGAATGATCATGCGGACCAGTTAATTTTGGAGACAAAATTAGAAATTACACCCGCACCGTTTTTTTTTTCGGAAAAGTAACGGTCGGATATACAAGTTTATTTAGTGTGTCAGATGTTTATTCACTAAATAAATCGTTTTGTGTACGTCAACCCGCTCTTTCTTTTTCCCCTTAAAAGGGATTTCCTCGTAGTTATTTTGGTAGTGTAGTAGCGTCGTTTTATTCGCTAGTCGTAAACTTGGCCTCGACGTCACCCTAAGTGTGCCTTATCTGATCTCGACAAACGAGAGGTTGCGTCACTAGTCTTCACGTTCCGCCGTGCGCGTGCGAGACCAAGGAGGGCGAGAAGGCGTGGTGACTTTGACTCGACTCGGCTCTACCACGGCGGACAGAGGGGCTAAACGACACGTCGTCAACGCGGCTCCGCGACGTTTAGTTTTGGCGGCGGCAAAGCGAGGCGCCGAGCCTCCGAAGGATTAACCGCGGCGCGACGTCGGTTACACGTCGCAAAAATGCAGCTCCCCACCACACCCCTCCCCCCACACACCATCCTTTCCACACACCATCCTTTCCGCTCCACCCCGTTCACCACCTTCTTCATAAGTCTACGAAATCAACTATTGTTCAATGTTCTAAGTTTCCGAAATAACAGTAAAAGGTAGTTAACTTTTTAATTCCGAGGACGGTTACGTTGTATTTATATACAATCTGTATTTAGTATAAAATTTTTGTATTTTTATCATCTTCTACTTTATCTCTTAGTTTATTTTTAATCACGCGTCTAATACAAGTTCTGGTTTAGACGTTCATTACGTCTCCTCATTTGATACTTACATTTTATTAATATCATTCGATTACAACGTGTAGGTACCCAACATTCACGTTCACTTACGAATAAATGCCGATGTAACTAACTGTTACTGTAATCCCGTTTATGAAGTAATGTACATTTTCAGGACGTAAGTTTCGAATGAACTCTTTTCATATCGGCATAATAGTCCAGTTGTACATCAGTTTATATTTTTAGTTTGTAACACGGAAATACAACATATACTTAATTGAAATATAAATGTAAATGTATTAAACCACGTAGTTATCACAAATTTTTCCCCAGAATAACGTTGATTTAATTTTAATACATTTTTTTACATCACCTCATTTTAATGTAATAAAGGGAAAAATTACATCACCTAACTTTCATCTTGTTGCCTTCCATAAGTAGAATTCATGAGTTTTTCACATGAATTCACTTCCGTGAATTCCATTTACATGAATCATGAATGTGGTGTCTAAACCTTACTTTCTGAAATGTTAACATGCTTATAATTTTTACAATAACGATAAAAATGAAAAGATCACGACAATTCATTGAATAATTGAAGTTTACATTTTATGTACATCACTGTTAACGTAATTAAATGAAAAAAATTTACATCACCGCTCATTTTCATATTTCATCTTATTGTACCTGTATGGTTCATCGTATTATGAAAATGAAAACGTTTTTTGGACTCTTACATTGATGTAGACGAAAGGACTTCAGTCTAAACTCGTATTGTAAAATTAGATTTAATATTTCATCTTATTTTACCCTTTATGGGAGTTTCATTCATTCTGAGTCTTGACAGGAATTCATTGTTATGACATCATTTATTGAATCAATGAGGTGTGGAGGACCTGCCCTCCTCCCACCCCCCGCGGAGTGCCGTGCGAAATGTAACAGCAAGAGTTGGTTATCCGGGCGCGAGAGTGGCGAGGGTAGGAGGAGGGGGGGGGGTGAGGACAG
>NW_011333040.1:8425048-8426546 GCF_000735185.1 Notothenia coriiceps
CTGGTTGCTGTTCACTGTTAGCTGGTAGCTGTTAGCTGTTGGCTTTTAGCTGTTAGCTGTTATCTGGTTGCTGTTCACTGTTAGCTGGTAGCTGTTAGCTGTTGGCTTTTAGCTGTTAGCTGTTAGCTGTTATCTGGTTGCTGTTCACTGTTAGCTGTTGGCTGTTAGCTGTTAGCTGTTAGCTGTTATCTGGTTGCTGTTCACTGTTAGCTGGTAGCTGTTAGCTGTTGGCTTTTAGCTGTTAGTTGTTATCTGGTTGCTGTTCACTGTTAGCTGGTAGCTGTTAGCTGTTGGCTGGTAGCTGTTAAATGTTATTTGTGTACTGTTCGCGATAACAGATAACAGCTACCAGATAACAGATATCTGTTATCTGGTAGCTGTTATCTGTTAACTGTTGGCTTTTAGCCGTTAGCTGTTCGCTCTTAGCTGTTAAATGTTATTTGTGTGCTGTTCGCTGTTAGCGATTCGCTGTAAGGGAGTAGCTATAAAAAGGTATATTTTAACGTTTACTTTAACGTATAAGTGTTCAATTGTGATCTTGTAAAAAAGTAGTTTTTGGTGAGACGCATGAATAAATTGTTGTTTTCCAGGAGTATAAAACAGATATTAGAGAAGTATTTATGACTTGATTAACTTCCTTAAAAAAACATTGTGCAAACAGTAACAAAGGTGTGATGAAATACATGGAATTTATGCTTTTGTTTTTGTGTTTTACCCTGATACTGAATTGATATTGAGACTCTTTCTGTTATTGTGATATAGTTTGTATAAAGTCCAGCTTCTGGTGTGCTGGGCTTCCTCTTGATCAAGACCCCCACTCATTTGTCCTGACAGCCAGTTGTCTCTGCCTCTGAATCCCCTCTGAAACATCATGCTCTACAGACAGTTCTCTGTGAAAACAAGCTGTGGTTATATTACCGGAGGGGCCCCGAACACATCGCAGAGTACACAAAGTACGACTCAGTGTTAGAGACTTGTTTACCATGCGTCACATGTTTTCCCTCTTGAAGAATTTCACAAGTCATTGTAAGAGGACAAAGCATCCATAAACTACTGTCAGTTAGTGCTTGTTCTTCTCATGCGAAGAAGAGGAGATAAATAAAGGTACAAGAAGTATATTTTCTGAAGTAAAAGTAGCAATACTACAGTGTAAAAAATATCCAGTTACAACAAGTACAAGTTAAGTCCTGCATTCAAAGTCAAACTTAAAGGTGGGGTAGGTAAGTTTGAGAAACCGGCTCGAGATACACTTTTTGTTATATTCCATGGAATGCTCTTAACATCCCGATAGCAATGAATATCTGAAGTGCTTTAACAAAAAAATCCATAAAAAAACGTAATCTGTGGAAGCCTAGTGCTGTAAAAAGCACGACCAATCATTTTAGCCGGCCCGCCTAAAGTAACTGGATGGCCTACCTGCCTGTCAGCCTTCCATCTGTGCACAAACTTATCTCGTGCCCTCATTGGTCATGTGCGCGTTCGTGTGTGTTGGAGGAGG
>NW_011333040.1:8430445-8436622 GCF_000735185.1 Notothenia coriiceps
AAGACTTGGCAAACAAAACAGAGATAGACCTGCTGTAGGACTAGATGAGGGGACTGGAACTGTGGGGTGTTTGCTGTACAGGCGGTCCAAGATGTGTTTTTGACGAGGTTTTATACAACAAACAGTTCGGCTTTTCACGCTCAAAGTACGGCTCTGTCAGTGAAAAAACCCGAAGTAGTAGAGGGGTCAGTCCAATTCTACCTGGGTCGCTTCCAATCGCGTCCATTGTCAACCGTGATGGGACTGAGAGCATTTTTCACGTCGTCAAAAATCCGAAACGAGTAAAAATGTCCGTAACACTCCTCGAAGTCACGATAACGTCGGGGAGGAAGTACAGAGGTGCAGGGGAGTCCACGGAAAACACCAGAGGAGTCCGACTCCTCCGAAAGAGAGCCGAAATCCGTCCCTCTGCTCCTCCACCCTCGCCAGGAGGTCGCTGTTGTCTAGTGCGCGACGCTCAGCCGCCTTTCCTTAATGCTACACCCGGTTTGGACTGCACCTTTGACTACGGCACTTCGACGAACCTCTCGCCTCTGTAACCTACCTCCTCGGCTCGAGTGAGGAACACAAACGGCTAGTGTCTTTGGAGGGAACGCCTCATATAGTTCTTCGTTTCTGACACTTGAGGGCGGTTCGATCCACTGGAACAAAAAAATTGGCTAAATTAAAACAAGAAAGAATGTCCGTCCCCAGAGTCTTAACAGTTCGCGACCTGCGACACAGGGTAGACAAACTGGTACACGGACGTCAGTTCCTCGGCCTTGGGTAGTAAAGTAACTTGCGCACACCATCACCTCCCGACTGAACCGTTCAATCTCTTACCTCCACTATGCTCGATGTGCCACCCCGATAGGACGTGGTCCCCAACGGGCGGATTGGCCGATAACAAGCCCTTTCGGGCTCTCTGGTTGTCCACTAGGTGACCCAGAGTTGTGAAGCGAGCGAGTGGACAGTAGGCCTCAGTTTTCTTTGGTACCAAGAGTATTTCGTTGCAAAGACCACCTGTATGTACCTCTTCCTCCACTTCCTCATACACCTCCGCACGGACAGACGCGAGCGTTGTTCTTGGAGAAGTCCCGCGCCTACCCTAATAATGTTGGTGATAGGATAAGGGTTGTCTAGGACCAGCCTCTAAAGGGTGCCTGGAAGCTCAGTACTCGGAAGGTAAGAGATCTCCATTTGTGGTGTCAAGAGTGTCACCACCTCGGCGAAAAGGTTTTACTGTGTAAATAATAACGAGGACGGGTTTTACGGGAGTCGGTTCCTTACTACGTATTATACACAAAGCGGACGTACCAAAGGATTCCTTATTAAACCAGAGGCTAGCCCCGGGGTCAAACACAGTGCAAAGACGTCCTCAAGACGTCGAGTAATCACGATGCCAGTCAAGCACATCGTTAATCAAAGCCTGGAAAACTGCAGGAGCGTTTGACAGTCCAAACGGCATGATTAGGTATTCATAGTGGCCTGAAGGTGTGTTAAACCCTGTCTTCCATTCATCGCCCTCCCTGATCCTGACCAAATGATAGGCATTACGCAGGTCTAACTTGGTGAAAACCTTGGCATCCTGAAGCTTCTCGAAAGCGGACGAGATGAGAGGGAGGGGGTACCGGTTTTTAACAGTAATGTCATTGAGAGGTGAGTCGTCAATACAGGGCCTAAGAGACCCATCCTTTTTGCCAAAAAAAACCCGTTGCACCTGCTGGGGATGAGCAAGGGCGAATAAGCCCTGCTTTGAGGGAGGCATCAATATAGTCCTTCATGGCCTCTTTCTCAGGTCCTGAAATGGCATATAATCGACCTTTAGGAATGGAATCCCCAGCAATCAAGTCAATAGCACTGTCAAGGGGTGAACTCTGAGGCATGAACTCAAATGCACAACTCAGACTCAGACTCGGGTGGTATTCAAAAATAAAGACTTTACTGGAATTAACACAGTAACAAAAACAAGAAACACAAAATCACTCTTCCGAGGAAAAGCTAGATGCAATAATCGTGATCATGAGGGGAAATTACTTTTCACAATAAGACAGAGGGCACAGAACAAAGGGACATGACAAAACTAATATAAAGAATAAACTTTCATGATAAGTTTCCGAGACATGACACAGAGACTTTGAATGGCCTCCAGTGGACTTCACATCATAAACAGGAATGAAGAGCTGTCCATTTTGTTCATTTATTGCATTTTATATATCAGTTTAATGTGAATTCTGACTAATTTTACATGTATGACTCATTAAAAAAACTGTTTCAATTTCCAAAGTCATAATAATGAAGTTTCAATCGCAGCTTTTAAACCAACATGGATAAACTGTCCTTAAAGTTTTCAGAAAACTGTTGGATGAGAAGTCCTTCTGCGATGAGCATCAACTGATTAATGAGAGCTTGCAACTATTTCATGTTGTTAAGGTTGTTTCCCTAATTACTGTTTCCAGGGTTAAGAATAAACTGTCAGTCTCAATTTCAAAATAATTGAAAACATGTTTTACTAACATCTCAGGCTCATGTATTCCAGTTTCACTTCCAAGCATGATGGAAAACAAACAACAATTTCAGTTTAATCATCCTAAGTAATGCGAGACAACTTCTTATTGTTTTTTCATCTCAGAGTAAAATGTATTGTAAACATTGCTAAAAAAACTGCAAATGATCATATAACAGCATAAATGTCAAGCTTCTATTTATTTTATTGTTCAGCCCTATTGGATCCTGAAACACACTTATAACAAAATTGTAGATGGTTTTGTTTCCAAACTTTCTTACTGTTGCACTAAAGTCCTTAAAAGGTCCAAAGGAAACTAAAGATTAGACAGATTGTGTGTGAGGAGAATAATCACGATAATTATGTACATTCTCCCAGTGCATTTATCATCACAATACACTCAGTTCAATCATGTTTTAAAAACAATACACTTCTAACTGGTTCCTTATGTTGCCGGAAATCTGTGATCCCTTTTAAGGATACATGTGACTCATTCAAGGACATGTAAACTACTTTAATGGCCAATAGCAATCCTAATCCCCCAGACGTCCTTCACTTACCACTAGAACACTACTTCAAGGAGGTTTGCAACTCCTCCTTGATAATAATGCAAGATTTTAAGATTTCTTTTCAGCACTGTAGCCAGGCTGACAGAGAGCCACAGCTCTATTGAGCCTTCTATTCTATTCCTTTACACTGTAAGAAACGTACCGTGAAATTCACAGTATTTAAGTGGCAGCAATTGACAAGTTACTTACTGTAAAATAAATTACAGTAAGTAACTTGTCAATTGTTGCCAGTTGAATACTGTAAAACAAATTACAGTAAGTAACTTGTCAATTGCTGCCAGTTAAATACCTTAAAGGTAATCACAGTGTTTACAAGTTTTTATTTACAGTAACAGTGTAAAATGAAACACAGTAACTTCCAAGTACTGTATTTGTGTTTACGGTAATAGTGTTTTAACTGTAAAATGAAACACAGTAAATAGCATTTACTTTATTTGGTATTACAGTAGTATTATAACTGTAAACTGAAAAACAGTAACTTCCAAGTACTGTATTTGTGTTTACGTAATAGTGTTTGAACTGTAAAATGAAACACAGTAATATTTAATTACTTTATTTGTTACAGCAGTAGTGTTATAGCTGTAAAATAAAACACAGTAATTTCCAAGCATTGTATTTTTGTTTAAGGTAATAGTATTTTAACTATAAAACACTGCCATTTAAAAAGTACTGTATTTTTGTTTACGGTAATAGTGTTTCAACGGTAAAATATAAACTTTAATGCTAATGGTAATTTACACCAGAAATTCTTGACACAATTTTAAAGCTCCCCAATAACTGCAGGGAGACAGCAAAAAATACATTTTAACAATGTATTCTTAATTGTTGAACGGTATCAAGACCATGTATTTTCTTGTGCTAAATGATAAATATTTTCATCCATAAAACAATGGATATTAATATCCAAAAACATGGAGATTGCATTTTTAAAACAGTGGCGATAACAAATCAACACAAAAAATATGAAGCCATTTCTTCTGCCAAGCCATTTTAGAGACGTGCTGTAGTTGAAAAGGTGTCACGACCTCGACACAAACTGGAGAACCCAAATGCACGACCCAGAGACACAGTCTTGAATGTAACAAAAATTGTCTTTTTAATGTCATTGAAGAGAAAATCCCTCTTAACAGAGTAAGCACTGGAATAACAAAAAAAACGCTCACAAGGAGGAAAAAACTAAGCATAACAAAAAGAGAACTTAAGGTAAACTTAAACTAACAAAACAACTAAACCTAACAAGACTGGAAACGATCCTGTCTTTGCTGAGGCCTGGCACGACCACACGTGGGAACAAACACAAACTGACACAGGACAGGGGAAGACAGGACTATTTAAACATGAGGTGAGTGGGAACAGATGGAAACAATCTGGGGCGGGGCAGACGCTGACGATGGCGGGAAAACACAAAAAGGGAGGAAGTAACAGGGCCTGAAATGAGAGACAAGAGGTAAGTAGAAAATGAAACAGGAAATGGAAAACGAGACACAACATGAAATACGGGGACTTAACTAGAGATGAATGACATAAATAGACAGACCTGACATGACGTGAATAAACATGAAAACCTGACTAAACATGAAATGACAGACATAATACATAAACACAACAAACACATTTGACGAGACACAACAAAAGGCACTGTTTGGCAAATACATTATCACTATTCTTAGATAATACACAATACTTTAAAACACTTTGAATACAACCAAATGCATGCAGGAATGGACCCTGTACTGAACTTACAAACCTTACACGTGTAAGACATTTTGATTACATAAATTAACCGACAAAATTGTTTGTATTAATTACTTTCTTTGTCTCTTGAGTTACCGTGGCTATTAGGGGAGGTTACTTCCTGGTTCAGCAAAGGGTGTGGCAGAGCGCTGAGGACTCATAAATGCAACCCGGTATCACGACAAGACGTCAACATGTTACGATTTACCATGCTGAGAGACGTGAAAATGTCACAATTTCGTCCCTTCAAACGTGACAGTTACACGGTATTGTTAACATGTCCTAACCAGTGGAGATATATCCGGAAATGCCAAGCAAATTCTGTACCACGACGATCGGTTGTTATTGTCAATATTAATATAATAATGATTTATTTTTTAATAGTCACACTCGATTTCGCCGATTTTCCTGTTGCCCCAGCTAGTCGACACCTCTTTTAGCAGAAACAAAGGCTACATTAATGTATTAAATCGATGTTAATCCATGCGTTTGAATCATAGACTGTATATATAAATGGACATAGTGTCCGTGACGTCACCCATAGGATTCTGCAGAGTTGCAGAGAAGCCCTTAGTAGGCGGAGTCGGCCACTAACGGCTTGACAGCGACGTCGGAGTTTAATCCCGCCTGCTCCAAATAAGGGCAAAGAGGCGGAGCCGAGGCGGGACCTGCTGCCTCCGAAATGGAAGTAAACAGAGCTAGCTCAGGCTAAGAAGCTAAGCTAACATGAAATACGTGCATACCAAGTTACTGCTAACAGTGTAGTTCCCCTATATAAACGTTACATTCATAATCAAATGAGACAATCTGCAAGAGAATTTGCTATGTTTTGTTATTCTTAATGCTTGTCATTCACACGTTAAGAAAAGACGGACTCCACCGCCCGGCCCCGGACCTAACGGAGCCGCAGTGGGCTAGCTCCGGGACGCCGGCTGGAGCTAGCCCCCTGCGGCTCCATTAGCTCCGGCGGCCACCACTGGAATAATTGGGTCCCCTATTAACATTTGCTCCCGTTTAGCATTAAGGGCGTCATAGCCATAGACTATAAAAGTCTTACCCAAGGCTGAATCATAAACTAAAATGTATATGTATGTATAAAGGGTTACGTCCTTAGCTGGCTAATAAATAACAAGCTAAGCTACCAAGCACACAAACACCTGTGAACGAAACATGTATAATATGATCATTTTAGAGTTCTTGGAAGTTCTGTTAGTACATCCAAGCGCACAGCACAACATTTAATGTTGTGCTGTGCGCTTGGATGTACTAACAGAACTTCCAAGAACTCTAAAATGATCATATTATACATGTTTCGTTCACAGGTGTTTGTGTGCTTGGTNTTAGTGGCCGACTCCGCCTACTAAGGGCTTCTCTGCAACTCTGCAGAAT
>NW_011333040.1:8436667-8442270 GCF_000735185.1 Notothenia coriiceps
TGATTCCGAAGAGCCGTTGAGACGTTTAAGTGACCCACTGCAGTGCCTGTGATGCAGGTGTAATTAGACCTTGCTAGCCAATTACTGGCTCGTAGATACCAGGGTTGTGTAGTCTGCCGTGTGTGAGTCTCGGAGTCGTCGAGGAGTATATACAGAGTCTTGACCGGTTTTCAATTTTTTGTTCATGTTTTGATGTCTGAACAGTATACAGTACCACTTTTCCGTCAACGAGGAAAGTAAATACAGACATACTGCAACAAACACTCACACTGCTCGTCGATGTCCAATCAAATCCGGACTACCTAAGGCTAAGTAAGTCTTTTTGGTGCGTAAATTTTCGAAAAGCGGACGCAGAACAGACGTCTGGGAACAGTTTCGTAATTACCAGTACCAAAATGATTGGCTCATAGCTCATACACGATGAAGCCGGTTAGTGAAACTTTTGCACATAAGTGTTAATTTAGTGCCATGGGGGTATCCAAGGAAAACAACATCAACCTATAGGAGGTATTCCTAATGTACCTCTTATGCGGAGCGGCGGCGGAGGAGCGTCGCGCAGGAACAAACTTACTGTCCTCGTTTGTGTCGACTGTCGGCGCACACTTTGACGCTACGCTTAATCTCCGCTACGCTGAATAACCCATCATGATGGTAGTCATAAATGGACCTCTATCTTCGGGGAATTTTTTGCGTAACTACTTATTTCGTAAGTAATACACAAAAGAGGACAACGTATTAGTTTGTCTCTGCGACCTCTCCCCCGGCCCCCGCTAGCTCCAGCCGATTTTTTGATTTGGGACAGCCGACCGAGCAGATGTGGTGGTTGTTTGCAGTATTGTCTGTATTTATTTCGTCAGTAAGAACTGACCGTCGTTTTTGTTGGTTAGTGTCCGTCACAACAAGAGACGACCGAGACAGGTTTAGTGTTTGTTCTTCACAACGAGGGATTTCACTTATGGAAAGGCAGAGTTACACTTTACGACGCCGCAAATAGACTTTACGACACACAAAACACCTTTACGACACCACAAAACACTTTACGACAACACAAAAGACTTTTCCCACGACATTCTACAGACGTGAAGTCCGTGGCATGTAAACAGAACATCATTTATTTTTCCCGCTGCGACCTCGGTTAAGGACGTTAAAGCGGGTGTCCACTTTCTCAACTGTACGCTTTTGCGGATGGGGGACGTTCCCCCAGACCCCCCTAAGAGGGGGGGATAATCGCATCGGATTGGGCGTCCGCTATGGGACCGCTGACGGTGATCCAATGATCGACAACTACAGAGACAGAGTAAGACGTCGATTTGGGGACAGTGTCCTACGCCACCTTTAGGGAGATTCACTGAACTTTATAAATTTTTGTACAAATTTTCAATCATAGGTAGTGTAAATGCTGCTTAAAATAGTTGGGCACTTGATTTGATTTGTATAATATTTACAAATAATAAATGACAGCACGCCCAGTGATAAGTGACCTAGTCGCTCGACTACTCTTGCGTCTGCCCGGCTCTCCCTCTCATTCCGGGTTTAGGGTTTCGGTAAGCGGGCTGGCGATGGGGATGGCACTGCCTCGACTTGAGGCAGACATCGGTCGTGAGCCGTCCGAGTTTGCGCCGGAGAGGACAGTCCTACCTCCCTCATTTATGTCGGCTGTTTCGAAACCGCCGAGAGGGAGAGAGCGCCGTTCTTTGTCTTTAACGGCATTGCATTACATTTGTTGCCAAAGTTTTAGTTCCCGTAGAGAATCTCGTTTGTAAACTTTATTATTGAGTTTATTTTGAGAGCTTTGTATAAAGCTAACACATAAAAAACATTCAATCTTCGAGAAAATCAAAATTTGGACTACAATTACGAGAGCTCAAAAACGTTGTCAGACATTTTGATATGTGTTGAAAATATTATTCTTACGTTCGTCGTAAATGGAAAAGATCTGTTTGTGTCCATACTAGGATTTCAATAGTTTAGCTCCTCCCTCCAATGAGTATCTCCAACAATTGTAGCGCTGCAAATCACCTACAAAACGACCTTGAGTGAACATTTGTCGGAACAAAGGACTCGCCTGTGTGTGTCGCACTGAGGCCAGTTCTATCTCTGGCCAGAAGTTTCAGTCGTGGCGACGTCTGAGGGCGACAAACTCCGAACTATCGGGGTGAGGGGGGGAGGTGTTGGGCGAGCCGTTGTCGCAGCAACCAAACCTTGTCGGGAGTTATACCGCCTGGGAGCGCACTTGCCGCGAATGCCTCCCCATCCCACGTCCCCCGCAAACCTTACCCGGCTTTTCCCTCCGAGCAAAATTAATTTGGCGCACAATATACGTTTTACAATTACATTTGAACAGACTTATTGCATGTTGATCAGATCAGAGAGTTTTCCCTCTTAGATCATTAAAAAAACGCGCCGTACATCATTCGATATCATATCCTAATCGACTATCCCGACGTTCCGCTATTCGCACGCAACTGCTATTTAGCGCTATACGCGTACGTTTTATAAGTCGTTGCACTAATTTGTTAAAAAAAAATACTGAACGCTATAATTCATCCGTTGTAAATGAAATTTGTGACAATACAAATATATATAAAACGACGAACGATGTTTCCTTTTGACGCGTCGACGAGTACAGTCCCCATCCGGATGAACTCACTCACTGTACCGTCCGAGAACATACGTCGTCCGTTTGCGTTTCTTAGTGTTTAGATTAGAGGTTTCGTTTCGTCTCGCGGCGGACTAATTTTCCAGTTTTGTGACTATTGTCAGCAAATAACACAAAGAGGACAAGCCGCGACGATTGGCTCGCAATCGAGTCGAACACGAGACTATTGAATTCTAGGTCTGCAGGCGACGATTTTTAGAAGTAGGGCAATTTATATCAAATTGTTTTTATGGTTTAATTATATGCCCTAATTTCATTTTTTTTTTCCTACGCCAAACCGCCCTTTTTTCCATAAAAGAAGTTAAGGACATAACAAAAGTACGTGGTTTATGATATCAGCGGGTCCTCTTTTTTCTTCTTTGTTACAGTCAAAAAAGGGGTTGTTCCGTCGGGCGATTACTGACTTAGATATTTTTCATTGTGCAAAGTCGCGTTACAATGCATTGACATCGCATATGACCTTAAATATCTATCATTACGCAATGTAAGTCAGGGCAATGGCGCTGTTTACATTTATTAATAATTCGTCATTCTGCTCAATCGTGGGTTGAGACAACCAGGGAACTTTTGAAAATTTTATGTATGTTTTCACTCCAACCATAGTTGTGAAGTATGTCGTTAACTTATAGTATCAGAAATGTTTACATAAAGATTGTCTAGGCATAACATACGACAATGCGAGTTGTAATAAAGGTCACGTCGACAAAGGTGTTATAGTAAAATATACGTTCAGTTATACACCCCACCGAATTTGTGCTAAAAACAGACTTTTTCCTACTTTTAACAGTATTTATGTGTGTATCTTTTTCTTTCTCCCATTTAGTTACGTTTTCTATAAACTTCTCCAGTAATAATAAGAAGTTGCATGCAGTTTCCTAACAAAAGGAAATACTAGGTGAGTAAGAAAAACCCTACTGTATTGTCTTTCGTCCCATCAATTACGTAGTCACTTTGGTAGTCCTGGGATACATTAAATATGCCAATTTGTTTCTCCTTTTAGACAGAAGGATGAAATGTAATTCACCGGAGGTCGCTGCCCGTTAATTGCCCGTGACAAAGTTAATCCGGTGCCCCCTTCCCTTCTTTTTCTGTCCCCTCACTCCTCCAAACCTCCAATTTTTTTTTTGCTTCGAGAGATATACAATATAATTTTTACTTATGAGACAAAGTAGGAGTTATGTGTGGAGCTCGGTAACTCCAGGAGGACTTTAGGAAAAATGGCAACCTTGGGTTAATTTTTACACAAGTGGACCTCGGCCACTAACGGCTTGACAGCGACGTCAGAGTCTAATCCCGCCTGCTCCAAATAAGGGCAAAGAGGCGGAGCCAAGGCGGGACCTGCTGCCTCCGAAATGGAAGTAAACAGAGCTAGCTCAGGCTAAGAAGCTAAGCTAACATGAAATACATGCATACCAAGTTACTGCTAACAGTGTAGTTCCCCTATATAAACGTTACATTCATAATCAAATGAGACAATCTGCAAGAGAACTAGCTATATTTTGTTATTCTTAATGCTTGTCATTCACACGTTAAGAAAAGAAGTACCGATACATAGCAGAACAATTGTGGCGATGTTCAGCTTAATAAGCCTTGTTCAACATAATTTATTTAGCTAATACTACAGCAGGCGAACCAAGTCTGCGTTTCGCTGCATTCCTTGATCTCCAGTTATAACGACGGACTCCCGGACCTAACGGAGCCGCAGTGGGCTAGCTCCGGGACGCCGGCTGGAGCTAGCCCCGTGCGGCTCCGTTAGCTCCGGTGGCCACCACTGGGATAATTGGGTCCCCTATTAACATTTGCTCCCGTTTAGCATTATGGGCGTCATAGCCATAGACTATGAAAGTCTTACCCAAGGCTGAATCATAAACTAAAATGTATATGTATGTATAAAGGGTTACGTCCTTAGCTGGCTAATAAATAACAAGCTAAGCTACCAAGCACACAAACACCTGTGAACGAGACATGTATAATATGATCATTTTAGAGTTCTTGGAAGTTCTGTTAGTACATTCAAGTGCACAGCACAACATTTTAATTGTCTGGTATTTGTAACAATATTCCCTAAAAGGCACAATCACCACGAACACGGCTAAAGCTAAAGGGTCAAGCACAGTACTACAACTAACTAACGTTGTAGCCTCTATGGTTGTAGCCTAGCAGAGTGGACAAGTTGCTGTTAGCTGACAGTGAGGCATGTACATGTCCATCAAAGTGACCACGCCCTAATTTATGCAAAAACTTTAAGACCTAATATTAATTAAACAGATGACTTGAGAAAAAATTCACCCCCCCCAATCCATATTCATGAAGGGGGGATCTAACTATACAGAGAATATGTTTTTTTGAACCACGATGTAAACATGTTTAATTCTGCTCTAAAGTTGGGCATTTTAACATCGTAAAGCTGTTTTGCGGTGTCGTAAAGTGTTTTCGCGGCCTGTCGTAAAGTGTTTTGCGGTTTCGTAAATCTTTTGTGGTCGTCTGTAAAGTGTTTTGTGGTACGTCGAAAATGCCTTTTGTGGTGCTCGTAAAGTGCTTTGTTGTGTCGGAAAGTCTTTTGCCCGTATTTAGGTACAAGTCTTTTGTGGTAGTTCGTAAAGTTGTTTTTTGCGGCGGGTCGTAAAGTGTAACCTGCCCTTTCCGCGATGACAGGAAATCCCTCTTGTCGGAAGAACAAACACCTGTAAAGTACGATTTCCGATCTGGTCTGCTACTTTATTATCACTTACGTCCTAAACTATACAAAATACTCTGATTCGGTCAGTTTCCCTTTCCTGCGTTAGCACTAACGAGTCGTGAATTTCTCTGCCGAGTCGTGTTATACAGGGTTGGGTTCGTCGTTTGAAGACCACTTCTCGGCCCTTCGGTGGTACACCTTCACCGAGTTTGACCGTCAAGTAGATCACCGGTCATCCTCGTCAGACGTTCTTCCTCGTAAAGG
>NW_011333040.1:8452063-8455785 GCF_000735185.1 Notothenia coriiceps
GGACTCCCAGCAGCTTCTACTGAAGCCTTCCGAGTAAATCGCCAGAACGCCGACACCTCCTCATCTCCACCGCTCCCATGTTTTATTTTGTGTTGCCATAAATTAGTCTCTCTGCGTTTCTGCGCTGGGCTAATGCTAATGCTAATAATGTTAATGCGAGGATAATAAAATGGTGGCTTCACAACACTTTTTTTGAGTTTTACGGGGCGTGGTTTGCAATCCGCCCAGCTAATCAGAAATATAACTCTTTTCTCACAAGAGATCCGCATGAGACTCCCTTCTCTCTAGCAGGGACGGAAAAGGGGGTAAAAAGGTTCTCATGAACTAATTTTAGTTCCGGCTCTTTTTGGTGTGAACGTGACATTTCGGAACTATATCGGAACTAAAGTGGGAAAAGTACTCCGGTGTGAACGCGGCTAATGTGTGATGCCTCTGTGGGTTCATCTAGAGAGGGTGTGGCTGTGCTGTCTTGATTGCCTTGATTGCAGTAACTCAGGGCGCCTGGGTCTGGCGCCCTGCAGCTATATAAAGCCTCTGCTCCTCTCTGTCTTCCCTCTGCTTCCTCCTACAGGCACCCGGTTTCGGTTGAGTATGCTAGGAGTTTCTTCAGTTGCTTCACTTTGTGCAACTCAACACTCTCACACTCAAACATGTCAATGCAATCCTCACCCTGCATTTACACTACTGATACCACTGACATCCACACCTCATGCTTTACTTGTTTTGCTCTTAATTAGTTTGGCTAATTTGAACCACTTGCTTTAATAAACATCTTTTGTTAAACCGTTGATATGGTCTGTCTCCTCTTTGTTGTGGCCTTTTGAGACAGGTCAAAACACTATGTTAAAGAAGTAAACAAAGGAGTCCAATGGAGGCATTTCAGGGAAGGTAACAAAGGGATGTTAGCCTTTGAAAAACCATTTATAGGCACACCATACATCAGGCAGTATTTTAACCCCTTTAACCTGAGAGCTTTGTGTAAATGTGCAACACCTTCTATTAGTGGAGGTGAATCAATGACCACTCACAGATCATAAATAATAACCAGAGTGCAGCTCTGAATGTGCGTAATGTCTCTCTCCACAGGACCATCATCTACCTGTCCATTGTCTACGTGATCGGACATGTGGTGAAGTCGGTCGGAGCCATTCCCACCGTGGGGAGCAGCGACGTGCACATGTAAGTAGTCAGGAGCTGATGAAATAGCCTTTCACTTAAAATGGTCAGATGTGGAATTCAGAGGTCTTCAACCAGGTTTTTTTTTTCTGGTGGTCGATTAAAAAAGAATATACTTATAGTGTGTGTATGTGTGTTGCAGCGCTCTGTCCATGGTAGGTTTGATTCTCATTGCTTTCGGCACCGGAGGAATCAAACCCTGTGTAGCGGCTTTTGGTGGAGACCAGTTTGACGAGGAACATGTAAGTCTCTACACTTCTTCTTCAAGTGATGTTTGTATTCTATGGACAAAATGAAGAAAAATGTCTAGAATTAATCAATAAAATCTAGGTGTATATAAACAAAAAAGATAAGAGCAGAAATAACTTTGAGTGTCGTTGATGTTTCTCTAGATGTAACAGCTTGCCCCGCAACCCACCCCATATATTTAAGTGATCGTTTTACAAAGAGTTTCTTTAGGTCTTCTGTGTAAAAGACACAAGAGGAAGTTATGGTGTCTATTAAATCAGCTGTAAATAGTTGTGCCACAACAGCTCACTCGTAAAAATTCCCGCCTGGTTTCACTTCCAGGGCCTCAAATACAAACGCTTTTAGGTAATGGGCATCTTTGTCTTGATACCGACGCACAAGTCAGCCTTTGACATCTATATGAGACGCACCATGCTTTTTAATAATCTCAATTCAAACCATTTCCTCATTATTAGACGCTCATAGCAACGGATGTGGTGTTAAAAGTGTGGTCAAACAAACACAGGAATTTAGTGATGTGAACACCAAATAAAACAACATTTTCTTTAGTTTATGCTGAATTTGCAAGTGCAGATTTAATTTAGGTTTGCCTGAATAAAAAAAAAAAAAAAAAAGAAAGTTAAACATGGGTTGCACAGAATTCTACGGCGCTTAAAGCTATTATATTTAGCTTAACACAATAATCAGTCATTTGAAAACGAATTTGAAATATTTGTGGGTATTTAAAGAGGACAAAATACATTATTTTAAAAACATGTTTTAATTTCGTTGATCACCTGCAGGGCAGCGAGAGGCAGAAGTTCTTCTCCATTTTCTACATGTCGATAAATGCCGGGAGCCTCTTGTCGACTGTGATTACACCAATACTGAGAAGTGAGCTTTCACTTTCTTAACATTCAAATCATACACAAAGAAGTCTGTTGTGTTGAAGCCTTTTAACGCTGGCTTGTCTCCTGCAGGTGATGTGCAGTGTTTCGGTGGAGACTGCTACGCTCTGGCCTTCGGGGTTCCTGCAGCTCTGATGATCCTGGCTTTAGGTGAGTGTCAATCCACCTGAAACACCCTCCAGATAAATGTCATCCAGTAGTGACAGTATGAATGGTGGCTGCATAACTTTATCTTCTTTCCGATATGGTGAGAGGCTAATTCCGTCAATATTTGAAAATAAAATAGACTAAAATTACTAAGGGAGCTTTTTTCTGCCACCTGTATCTTCAATCTTGCTTTATGGTGTCGGTGTCTTTTTCAGTTACAACATCCCCATCACACCTTCTCCAAGCAAGAAAGAGATCTAGTATGTTTTGTAAAACAATTTGCAAAAGCTTATTTGAGTTGACAGCATGATACAATAGGGATATCACAAAAACCAAACTTCTGTTTCAACCCTTGTGTTGTGCTCGAAAGCTGGTGTTTGTGGGTCAATTTTGACCCATTATTAATCTCAGTCCAAAACACTCAAAAATAAGCACTATCATCCAATATTGTTTTAACTACATCATAACTAACTTATTACAATTATTGTTACAGTGGATGAAGGGGGTGGGGCTGGGGTGTCTAAAGTCATAGATGAATCTTTATTGGGCCAAATTTGACCCCGAGTGACCCAAAACAATGCTGCTGGGTCTCCCCAGACCCCAACACCAAATTATACACTTTTTTTTGAGAGACCTTCAGACTTGGCTAAAATTGTCAAAATCAGTTTTGTAGTGTTTATAATATCATGGAGGATATCATGAAGCCTTGTTCCGATAAAAAAAACTAGAGCGTAGTTATTATATAATTTTAACTTGAAACGGGTCATGGGAGACCCGAACACAACATAGGCCTAAGGGTTAAGTCAATGCCACATTTGAATAATAACGAATTGACTAACAACACTAACTATTTCAGGGACAATACAGATGTGTATACTCTTAAGTCACTATTAATGAATCCAGAAGCTGCCCCCAAATATTTTACTCTGATAATGTTACACTGTAAACAATGAATCTGTGTTGAAATGAGCAGGAGAAGAGCTAGTTAACGTTAGCTGGTCGCTGGTCGCTGTTCGCTGTTGGCTTTTAGCTGTTAGCTGTTATCTGGTTGCTGTTCACTGTTAGCTGGTAGCTGTTAGCTGTTGGCTTTTAGCTGTTAGCTGTTATCTGGTTGCTGTTCACTGTTAGCTGGTAGCTGTTAGCTGTTGGCTGTTATCTGGTTGCTGTTCACTGTTATCTGGTTGCTGTTCACTGTTAGCTGGTAGCTGTTAAATGTTATTTGTGTACTGTTCGCGATAACAGATAACAGCTACCAGATAACAG
>NW_011333040.1:8474341-8484822 GCF_000735185.1 Notothenia coriiceps
GGGGAAGGGACAGACTACGAGCCCGACGTATTGTGCTCGGGCGAAGTGATGTTCAGGATGAAGTGCTACGCAGAGAGGTATGGAGGTGTGGCAGACGTGTCTCTACATTAGTTGGGGTGTACAAAGTGAGGGACGCTGAGGGAGGATGGGGAGGGGTGAGAGCGCGGGCCTATTGGTTTGAGAACGACAATGTGAAAGCGTGCCCGTGAGGCGCCCCCTCCACCCTCCTCCCGTCCAGAGGTGGGGAGTAACTAAGTATTTACTACAGTATTGTACTTAAGGACAGTTCTGAGTTTACTTACTTGAGTATTTCCATTTTATTCTACTTTATAATTTTAGATTAAAATGTTATGCTCAAAATCTGACTTCAGGAAAAAGCAGAGGTGTTACATTCTCTGGTTTTTTGCAAAAGTAAAAGTATTATGCTACTTGTGTATGTCCATGTTATTCTACTTTATACTTTTACTCCACTACATTTAAAAAAAGTAAATAATGCAATTGTCACTACATGTATTTTACATTTTGAAGTTAATAGTTACTTAACAGCACTAAAGTAAAAATAGCAATAACATTTTTTAAATATTCTGTTACAATTGAAAGTCTTTCATTCCAAATCTGTGGTGTAAAGTAACTAAGTACATTTACTTAAGTGCTGTACTTAAGTACACTTTTGAGGTACTTAAGATGAATACCTCCAGTTTGTTCTACTTTCAATCCACTACATTAAAAAAGGGAAATAATGTAATTTTTACTCCACTACATTTATTTTACATATTTAATTAGTTTGCAATAAGACCCCTTTATTAAAACACTATTGATGCACCAATATTATGTAAATGTAATATAAATATAATCATATACACACATAAAGGCACAATGTTTGCTTTTTATATTTGACTACATGTTGCTGATAATACGCTATACTTTTACTCAAGTAAGATTTGAATGCAGTACTTTTACTTGTAATGAAGTATTTTGCCCATAATGTCATTGTAAATAATGTAACCGTAAATAAGGCATTCACTTGTCACTACAACATGATGTGCAACATTAGCTTACTATATTATTTTTACATGTCATAGTTTACTTCCTCTGCATTACTTGCAGATTGGTCTTGCAACATAATCCTGCACTATTTTTATTTGATTCTCTATTTCATCTTCTACTATTTTTATTGTTTTTAAAATATGTTTTATGTCTAACATATATTTATGTTGCATTGGAGGAGCCTTAAGTTTTTCAATGTGGAAATGACAATAAAGCCTTTGAATCTTGGTACTTTTACTCAAATAAAAGCATCTGAATACTTCTTCCACCACTGCCCCCACCTCAGCCTTTCCTACACACACACCCTTTCCTACACACACACCCCCTCCCCACCACCACCCCTCGACGGTAAACACACGCTGCCATTGGCTGCAGCGCGGAGCCAATGAGGAAGCCTCCGGAGCCGCGGAGCGAAACGGCGGGCGTTTGATTTGCAGCCCTCGGCGCACTGCATGCACAGCAAATGCGGGGAGACAGGCGGCACATCTCGGCTCAGCTCAGCTCAGTGTGCGGAGAGAGCGGAGGAACCAGAGCCGTGCGGTGCCGCCTGCACTTTCTGATCACTGGTGGAGAGCAAACAGCATCTAGTCTATTCCGTGTGATCCCACTGCAGCTCGGTTCAAATGCTGCATCGTTATTTTGCTGCGATGATGTGATGGTTTTATTGATGCTCCTTTAGGGAAAATTCCCCTTTTTTCCTCTCGCCCAACTGCATGTGTTTTGCTAAATAAATCCTTATTTGTAGACTGTGTGATTTATTGAACATGTATAGGCTGGCAATGAAAGGCTTTTTTTTTTGCACACAGCCCACATTAAGATAAGACAGAGGTTTAATTGACAGGCGTACAGTTAAGTGTAAGTTTGATATAGAAAATGTGTCCACTGGGAGTGAATCTAAAGGAGGATTCATCCATTATAATTCTCTGCTTCGTCCATAAAGCCAGGCACATTGTCTGACTCAATGAACATGCATTGGTTCTGTATCAGCTCACGTTATCCATCCACATACATGAAGGATTCTGCCATCAAGCAATATTAAAAATAACATATATTTTATAGAAAAAGGGGATAATAAAGTTACTTTTTAAAATGTATTTTATGGTGTCTGTTTACCTGTCTCTGTCACGCACACGGGCAAATTGAATCACTGCGTAATTTGAAAGCATTACTGTCTCCGGGGTTAGCCTCGCGCACGGTTCACTAATTTCGCCAATTAAAAGTGGAAGGATATGGGCTTGTGTGTTTCCATGTCGAAATATATGAGCTGCTATAGGCTAATATTCCCGGTGCAGGTTTGTTTATACGTGGAGGCAAAGGGTTAAAACTCGGGGGCTTCGGATCTACGAGGCTCCTGATTGGCTGGCGCGCCGCCAGAACTCTGTCAATCACCGAGTGTAAACAAGGCTCTGATTGGCTGCTGGCCAGTCCGCACTGGGCTGCCTGAAAAAAGCAATTACTGCCCCTGCGGTTTCAAGGCGGCCCCGCGCTGAACGATGAAAGGAGATAAGGAGGGGCGGTTTCAAGGCGCCCCCCACGGCGAACCCCGTTGGCCCCAGAGCAAAAGGAGAGTCAAGAGTGACTAAATCAAAGGGAATACGGTAAAAGGGGGGAAATTACACGTTGTATTAAATGTAGGGGCTAGATCCGAGGAATGGTGCAATAACAACTTTGTGTTTAGAAAATGGAGGAGCAACGAGAACCGGAAAACGCTGATTCGAGGGAGCTCCTTTTTTTTTTTACAAACACGAACAGAGAAAAGTTTTTGTCGATGGTGGAAAAAGAGAGATTGGTTTGTAGAGAAACTAAATTATGAGATTTCCTGACATTAATGTTAAATCAGTGACGATGTTAGACGGTGATAGACTCGGCTCGGATTGTGCTGCTGTGCGTAAAATGTTGACCAAAACTTTTTGCTGCCAACTGTTCAATAATTAAGTGGACATTTCCGCTTTTACGCACAGGCTTAAACGGTAGGCCTGTTATAATAATAAATTAGGTCATTAATTGTTTCTGAAAAGGGGAATATAAGAAGAAGAAGTTATTGAGTTTAGCAATAGTTTGTACTTTGCCTTTTAAAAAAATGAAAAAGTAACCTAAAAATAATCATTACAAATATATAAATAAAAATATAAATGCAATAGATCAATACAAACAATATATTTTTTTTTCTTCTAAATTATGTACGTGTGTAAATGTTTCCCAGATGAGAAAACAGCTTTGTGTTACATACACTAGAAATAAAACAAACACTTAGGCTACATTGATTATCTAGGATATATATTCGTATCTTTATATACATAGAACTGAACAGAGAGGAAGTGTAACTCTTCTGATTTATATTTTTATATTGTATTTTGTATTTATGTTTTATTTTGTACTTCTTTACTGTAAGTGCTGTCATGTCAGTGGATGTCTTTGGTAGTTTATTATCTAATTTAGCATTGATGTAATGTACGTTTTTGGTCCGTGTGTGTGTGTGTGTGTTGTCTTTTCTTTGTATGTGCTTGTACATGTGGAACAAATTAATAAAGACAATGGGGAACAAAGATAAATATCTACATTTCTTATTTTTGAGAATCATTATGATGATTTATTTGGGAGCCTTTCTTGAAACCAACAACGCAGCAGAGATGTGTCTGCATGAAAGCCAAACCTCATAGTCTGTTTGCCTTTTAGCTGAACCTGTCCAAACCTGACAACAGTGAACACGCACCCCATAAAATATATGAACATTGTTCCTACTGATGTCCCTTTACATTAAAACAGAAACTCGCTCCCTCTCTTATTGTCTGCCCCACCCCCCCCCAACAAAACACACTGGACAAAGGAGACCAAAGCCGGTCTGCAGCCCTCAGATAGCTTATAAATTGTGTGCATGGAGGAAAAACGAGACCTTCATCCATACAGTAGAATTAATGGATACATATATAATTCAAATCAAATAACGCCAAAGCAGAGCAGATTTATCACGTCTGTAATTAGATAATCGTTACCCTCTTTTCCTATTTACATAGCAGCCTGCATACCAAAGCTCTGTGCTCTCCAATGGGCTGCAGCCACCACGTGTCCACGCACACACACGCACACGCACACACACACACACACACACACGTATACAAAAACATCTTGCTATATTCTGTAGAACTCCACAATACGCTCAAAATCGATATTTGACTATCCATAATGTTCCCTGCAACCAGCAAGACAACGGTGAATTGTTGATAATGCCAAATGACAAAAAAACAAAAACCTTTGTGGAGTTTCAAAACTCATGAAATGGTGCTGTCTATCAGAAATTAATAATTATTTGTGCAGCCTCACTAGGAATATGTTTATTGTTACTAATTAATAGGCTATACGCACACATGCTCTGCATCAGAAACAGGCATCTTGGATCCAAAAATGACCATTAGGATATCCTTACCAACAGGTTTGCAGTGATATTACACATTCAATATTCACATAATAGTGATTACAAATAATGTATGATGTTTGTAGGATTTTGCATCTCACACAAACTTAGGAAAATGTGTCACTTTTCCTCACTTAACTGCTCAGAATCTCTGATAACAATGTCAGAATATGTCCATTTGTCTATATGTTGGTATGCCCACACAGCAGCCTAATTATAAATAAATTAAATATATATATTTTTATTTTGAGATTACTTAGTTTCCCCTGTTTTTCTCCCCCAGCAGTGTTGCCCTCAGCACTAATGACAGAGGGACAATAAAGAATCCAGCTCACAAAAGGAGTCCGGCACTTAAAACAGAAATCTGCATTTAATTTATTTAGTGACAAGGAAAAGCCTTTTATAGCTTGATTTTTATTGGTTCCTTTTCACTTAAAAGGTGGGGGTTGGGTGTGCGTGTGTGGATGAGTGTGTGTGGTTGTGTGTGTGTAGCGAGAGAGAGAAAGCATAACACACACACACCCCAACCTCCTCTGGTCCGTGTGCCAGCGCAAACTACCCTATACTGTGGAGGAGGGGGGGGGGGATAATTAATGCGGATTGACTGATTGCTCTTGAAACAGACCGGTCCTACGCGTGGATTGTCCTCAAGCAATGAAGCGTTCCTGACTGACACTTTCCACCTTCCCTTCTTCGCTTCCTCTTCCCCCCCCCCCTCTACACCGGTGTGCAGGAGTCTTCCTCCCCGGCGAGAAGCCACACATCCCGGCCAGCCTTTAGCACCTTCTCCCCCCCTTTCTTGGATGTGGTATTTGTGTGCAAATGTGCACAAATTGGAAAATTAAATTAATAACCAAACAAAAGAAGTGAGCATACAAGCATTCTGTATAATCTATGTTCACATGTTGATGCTGTTTCTGCCACAAACTCACAATAAGTGTGTGTTTGATTAATGAGACTAAGAAGTAAAACAGGTTTAATGTAGACATCCCTCACTTCTTGCTTTAGACGGTGGGCAGGAGTCTTCCTCCCCGGCGAGGAGACACACATCCCGGCCAGCGTTTACCACCTTCTTCCCCCTCTCTTGGATGTCAATTTTGTGCGTAAATGTGGCCAAATTAAAAGAAAAATAATGAATGAATAAAGAAAATAAGTAAGCATACAAGCAATATGTATACTTTGTTTTCACATGTTGATGCCACACACTCACAATAAGTGTGTGTTTGAGCATTGAGATTCAGAAGTAAAACAGGTTTAATGTAGACATCCCTCCAATGGACACTGTAGCACAAAAGTAATACCATGAAATGTGTTTTCTTTACTGCTGCATAAGTGCCACATTCTGTACGTTCAGATTAAAAAAAATCACGAAATATGTATGAACATATTACATTGACTGGACGCCTGGATGTAAATCTGAGTTACCAAAATAATCTATTTTCAGATTGTTATGCTTTTGCGTCCACTTGTAAACTATAACCCCCCGCCCCCTTTTTTTGCTCAATCCAACATGCATCATTTCAGTGTTGTTTTGTGTTTCTCATGTCTCCCTAAAAATATGCGAATACGGTATTGTATGCGCATTAGAAAGAGTCCAAAGTGCGTTTAAAGCGGGTGCTATCCCCTCCCCTGCACCACCACCCACATTAATTGAATAAACTTTTGAACGTCTACATAGGACCACATAAAGAAAACGCATAATTCACAGTAAACGGGAAACACATTGGCGAGGCTGGTTTTAAATTAGGTCCAAATGGAGAGCTGTCTCCACGGGAGGCCCTCCATGCAGGGCAGCCATCCCGATTCTCGCGCACCTCGCCAGATATTTCTGATAGCCCTTTAATGATACGCATTTCCAAACGGGGCCGTTCACCAGGGAGACGCCCCAGCTATCTAAAGGTGTTGCAACAACCCCGAGAGACAATGGAGTCCTATTAGAAAAAGCATGCGTAATACATCGCTGAAAAACGAGACTGTTCTGTGAGTAATGAAAATGCAACAGCGAGGACTATAACGCATTTTTCCTTTACTTTCGTGGCCACATTTCAACAATGGCACCCAAGAAGAAGAAGAAGAAGAAGAAGAAGAAGAAGAAGAAGAAGAAGAAGAAGAAGAAGAAGAAGAAGAAGAAGACATGATGGAGTCAGAAGTTGACTGGACACAAAAACAACATGACCTTTTCTTCTCTGTGTGCGCAGGACAGATGCTGCTATTTCTGATCATCCTGACAGATAGGCTACGCTGGAGAGGAGCTCGGCCCTCACGACGGGTCATGAAATGCTTGGCATGAAAAGTAAAGACTTTCTTCTTCTCCAAAACACTTGAAATGTTTCCGATCATGATAGTGCAGGAAGAAGAAGATATTGATGGTGGTGGGGGGAATAGCTCGGGCACCAAATTAGTGGCTGCCTGTCTCTCTCACACACACACACACACACACACACACACACACACACACACACACACACACACACACACACACACACACACACACATATCCGGTTGTAACCACCACCAGGCTTGTATGGTGGAGATGAAAGCACCAGCATCTATTTATGGGCCATCCAAACACGCAGGTGGAGGCTTTAATTATCATCTGAACATCTACAGCCATAGCGTGTTTACATCAACGCTTACGTAGGAGTCTGCATTCAGACATTGAGGGGAATGTAATCCTAAATGTTGATATAACACACGCAAATAATGGGATTCAATATAATCGTGTGTCTGACATGTGACACGCCACGTCCTTTTTTCTTTTATACAAAGCACATTATAGATATGTCTTTGTTTTCTGGTTTATCCCAAGCAATACGAGCCTCAATTATGTGTTGTTTCATGGGAAAAACAAAAAAAAGTTCTAAGTGTTTTTGGGCCAAGGGTTCAACAGGTCAGCTGACTTTCTGCAATCCATAACTCAACATTCCACGATTGATTATTTCAACAAGACAATGACTGGATTTAGCAAAACAGTTTTTGTATGACTCAGTGTCCTTATGTGAAACAGCAATGGAAACTTTCAATACAATGTCCAGTCATTCTCTCCTTTTCTTAACCATGTTGGATTTAGTGCCTTTTTGTTCATGAAGGATTACACCTATAATCAGATCAAATCTGGATCATATCTCCAAAGAACTCGTCTGACAACAATTTTATTTGGTGGCTGCATACACAAAGCAACAGTGTGTCACTGGATGATCAGAAGAGCCAGAAACATTTGGGACTACAACCAAGAAGTTAAACTACAAATTATGAATGAAAGCAGTCATGTGTCCAATAACAAGCATTATCCAGAATGGCACTTTTTTATATGCTCTACCTATATGTTGTGCTGCTTCTGGGACATTTACTCATTGTGTGTTATCCTTCAGATAATATAAAAACTCACAGTAAATGTGTGTTTCAGTATTGAGACTAAGAAGTAAAGCAGGTTCAATGTAGACTTAACTGGACACTGTAACAGCAATACGTAATTTGCTTTTCTGTAAAGTATACTTTCATATAACAAATAATAATCAGGAAATGCTTATAGAAATTGACTTAAATCTAGGATGTAAATCAGAATTTTTCATAAACTAGATTGTAAGAAATGTTTTTATAAACACAGATGTTAACCTATAACTGCAAAAGCAATGTTATACATGATACCTGGTGGGGGTTCAAGAGACTCCCCTTTTGATTATCTGAATCTCGAGGTATTGGTCCTTATTTAGACGTTCTCATAATCAGAAATCAGAAAAAGTTACCTGAAACAGACGCGTGTGTCATCTCGGATGGATGGCTATGGCCAACGGTGTTGCCAAAAGCTGTGAGTGTGTGTGTGTGTGTGTGTGTGTGTGTGTGTGTGTGTGTGTGTGTGTGTGTGTCTATACAGTGTAACTGTGTAACTTAATATAACACAAGTAAGCCTGACAAACTAAACACCCAACTGTGGAGCCAATCAACTAAAGGAACTACAGTTTACATGGTTCAATAACCTTGTGTTCGTGTGTATGTGTTTGTTTGTTTGTGTCTGTGTATGCGCCCCTCAAGAGGCCTAACTGATAACATTTCTTACATTAATTCAATGATCAAGAAATAAGTCGAAATTCACTCAATAACATGCCTCCATCCATTATTGTAAGTTAACATTTCAAGTTTAAATGTAAATAAATGCTTCAAATAGTCTATACGGGCATTCATTACACATTTTGAAGTGGTTGGAAACGTTCAAAAAAGGATTACGCAAAGTTTTCTAGCTAAATAAATTGCCCAAATTGAATTATTAATTCTATATGTAAATACGCAAATAAATTAATAAACATGTTTTTATTTGTTGACAAAATGTTGGTCCTTTAGTCACTTGAAAATAAATTACGCCTGCCTCTTGAGGGCTTTTTCCCTAAACCAAGCTTTGTAAACTACAATATAGTCGTAACTCCGTGAAAATACATGTATTTTCAAAAGCTTATTTCCGCATAAATTGCACTGACAAACGATTAAGCATAGTATAAAATGCAACACGTACCTAGAAAACGACCGTCTCCAAATACTTGTATTTAAGGATACACATTGGAAAACACACAACCTGATAAAAGAGTCTTTCTTCCTCACAAAAACTTGTCAACTCGAAAAAAATAAATCCTTCTCTAACAAGCTTTATCCAAAACGCGTTCGCATGTATGGCCTTAAATAGCGCGCTGCGCTTCCTTTTAGCTCTCTGCTGAATTTATCCACCGAGGGGTTTTCCCGACTACAAGCTCCGGATCCTGTGGATGTGAGTCTCTCTCCGTGAGGCAGTGTAATAGCGAATTTATGTCTGGATGACGCGTCCTCTCTCTCCCACAATGGAGCTGGAGCGCTGACATTAAACAGAAAATTGATGGAGAGAGACTCTCTCTCTTTCCCATGCACTCTCCCTGTCTAGCAGAGGAGAAGCGAGCTTTCTTGCATTTTCCCTACTTATTTTTTTAACAGGGGAGGGGGAATCATCAATGGGGTACACACCAGGAATACACCCACTTCCATCCACACCAACAAATATACAGTCTACGAGTTTAGACACACACAGTTTACCGAAACACACACCTTAGCCTCTAACCTGTGTTGTTTGTCATTGTGCTGACGGAATCCATGCATATAGGAGGAGAGGAGGCCTATCACTACTTCCATATGCATCTTTCTGAACAAACTGTCCCCTCTTACAACACGTTTTATCAAAGCTTTTTGGGTAATCATGTTCCTGTGCACCATGTATGTAACCGAGTTGTTTTGGAAGGCAGGCCATGGTCGTTATTTAACAGTGCGTAATAGTTAAGAGTCTGCATGAATCAGCACTCATCTGGAAATTCAACTGATATTTTTGCAAAGTGATATCTTTAATAACCGCCTGATTGTCTAATTGTACCCACCTTTTTTGTTTAATTCGCCATCAATGCCTTGTATTTAAACTGCCCTTCCGAGTTTCAGGGGTATTTAGTTGTGAGGATGACCGCGCGAGCAAACACAGCCAATGCACACACGGGTTCAATTGTGAGAAGAGCACCATAAACATTTAGCACAGGCGTTAAAGAGTCCACGGCGTTTGTGCGCATTTGCCCCGCAGCCTTTGATCAGGTCCAAACGGTCCGGACAAGTTTGTGCGTAAAAGTGAATTTATCTCCCCGATCTCGCTCCAGAGAAAGGGAACTGCTTCGGTGTGCCTGGACGAGAGACACAAAGACATGAATGCAAATGCAGTAAAACACACACACACACCGTTTCCAAGGCGTTTTACTGAAGGTGCGTAAAACCAACGAGCTGCAGGTTGGAGTTAAATGCGGAAGCAGCGAAGTCTACGGGCTTCGGAGATAATTGCAGAAACACGGCGGTTGTTTGGAGTCTTCTTCCCCTGCCTCCCGCACGGGACCTCCGCCTCGGCTTTCTCCTCTTTCTCCCCCTGCAGCCCCCACTGGCTGCCCCCGTGGGTCACCGCTTCAGGAGCTCCACGTCACCGCGTTAACCCCTGCATCGCCGCATCCGGGGCACGAGCAGGGCCGAGAGG
>NW_011333040.1:8484845-8510363 GCF_000735185.1 Notothenia coriiceps
AGGGGGGGGGGGGTCCCCAAATTGGTGGTGTGTAGGGGGGACGGGGGGTGGCTCCAGCCGCCCTAGTGCGGGTCCAGGGGGTCTCCAGCCAAATGAGGAACAGGTTTCTTTCAATTTATTTCAATTCGGGAGAAATTCACCCAACTAGCTTATATTGGAATGACTGCTGTAATTAGAGTGCACGTGCTGTTTTCGCTCTATACACACGAGCTCCTGACTTACATGCTACTTTTAAAATGTCTAAATGATGCCTATTAAAATATAAATCAAGTGAGAAATGACACAGTGGAAAACGTCAAATATATCTTATGTACACCTTCTACAAAATATTAGCATAAGGAGGTCAAATTAAGTTTTTGAAGATAAAGTCAAAATGTTTAGAATAAAGGTAAAAATAATTGTATTTAATTTATTCTCAAACGTTTAATATTTATTAATTTTAATGCAATAAAAAGAGGAACAAATGTTTAACCTCCAATTTATTTTTACATACCTAACCCTACAATTTTCAACCTTTTTTTTGTCATTTCAAATGTGGATTTTGTATTATTATTTATGGACTTGATAAACTATTCTTACATATCCTCTAATATGTACGTTTAAATGTTACTTTATAAATTCTAAAATGAGTTTGTTTGTAATATCAAGCACACTCGAATCACCACTTCTCGGAAGTAATTAATTATTTATATTCCTGATTAGATTTTTTAACAAAACAGCACATTCATTATTACAGTGGCCGCTGAATACAGTTAAAAAAACCTTTTGTCAACCCAATATGTTTTATATTTTGGGGGTCAGTGGTCTGCATGAAAACACTTCACAACTCAATCTAAGGAGTTTATTATGACTTTTCCAAACCATCGCTGCACTCATCGCAGTGCTGAAAAATAGAAACTATTCTCAAGACCAAAAGCAACAATACATCCATAAATCCTTCCAGTATGGTTTTGGCTTTGCCTTTGAAAGGATTTATGGGAAGGGGAAGTGGGAGAGTCACGGCAGACCCCACCCACTCAGGAACGTGACCTTTATTTGTCTCTGCAATGGCCTACTGTTGCATTGTGGGTTTAGAAGTTAGAGCATATAATTAAAGCCTATTTCACTTTTTCATTATAGTCACAATGTCAAAGGGGGTGTTCATCTTATCGCTTTCCTTTTGATTCTGCTTCATCTGGTTATACTTAGACACATTTTTGGGAATTGCTGTGTTAAATGTCCAACGTCCTCGCCCTATGATTCTGTTTTTTTCATTAAATTAAGTCATATTTAACATTTTTGGCAAATTCAGAATTTTCAGGAATTGCTGCGACGTTCTTTTGTCCTAGTCTTGATTCTGGTTGATTCCACTATACTATGCATTCAACTCTCATAAAATACTAGTCATTGGATTTTTGAAGTAATTAGAAAACTTTTCGCATGCAATTTAACACAATTGGAACACTGACATAAGAAGAACGGTCTTTCCATAGAAAACGTTCAATCAAAGGTCCAACTGGAGAAGAAACTTGGGGAAATGTTGTGTAATGTCCCCGTTGCCCTTATTTTGATTCTGGTTTATTTTAGGTTTTATTCTCAATCAAACACAATTGGATTTTCCAGGCATTTAGAAAACGTTTACATGCACTTTTACAAAATTGCAAAATTGTTGCGTCTATTTCTAAGAAAATGCAACAAATTCAAGGCAATCAAGTGTTTTCAACCAAATGCCTCCTAACCATGCCAACAAATAATAAAACCACAGTCTTTCGAAACGAACACAGCCTCTTTATACCATCTTGTAAAAGCCTCATGACCATGCATTTTCATGAAGAATATTCACCCTGTTCCCGTCTTCCTCACATTTTCTGCTTCTGTGGTTGGAATGTACAGATTTATGGGGAATATTCAATGTTTTGTCACTTTTAAACATCCCCTTTCTGCTCTATATTTCACAGAACGGCTTCGTCAAAAAGAGAAATTCTTCAGGAAACCGTTGTTTACGTCCTAGTAGGCATAGTTGTGATGCCTGAAGTTCTCGTCTTGCAAACAAAGTTTCAGCTGTTGGAGAAACGCTCTGGCCTCAGACTGAACCGTTACATAAATGCCGTCCATACACTCACTCATCCATCTATTTCAACTCTGATAGAGGACAATTCTGTTGAACCATGGCCTGCAGCCTGAAATGCGACTCTTCCCTCCTCTTCCCCCAAACAACGGCAGTTTGCAGCCAAACCCCCGACCGACTCGGACCCTCTTTGCTTTCCACTCTGCTCGTGTTGGGTAAACACACACACTTCGATGAGATACTATCAGAGGTGTCAGGTGCTTTTCACTCCTGGAATCCTTCACAAAACCCCCTTTCACTAATGCACCGCAACCTTGAAGTTATCTAAACTTTAGCCTAAGGAGATGTGAGAACGCATACGTTCAAATAAGTCGAAACGGGCATTAAAACGGACTTTACCCTGCCAGCTCACTATGGTACAAAGTCTGGGTAATGTCCGATTCAGCCCATGTGAAAATAGAGTAGTGCGGGGAATCAGAGCGAGGTAGCAGATTAATGACGACTCCATCATGGCTGGCATGGCAAAACAAACATCTAAGGGTCAAGAAAAAGCGTAATTTTATACGAAAACGTCGAATAGAAAGTCTCCCTGGCGACAAAGTTATGGGAGTTGCTGCGAGGAAAGGTCCGATGCCGATTAATGTCCGACAAATTCAAGAAATGGTCATAAACTCTGTTGTTTATGAAGCTACTTGACTGCCACGTCCTTTGTGCTATGGCCTCCTGCAAATCTCTCCTCGTCTTAACCAATCTGAGTATTTCCAGTGACCATCTCAGGGTCTTAATTTCCAGATATTGTCCAGAGGTTATATGAGAAAACAACTAATAGCTAAAGTCTTCATATGTAGGACCGGTTAGGACAAAGTAATGGCATCGAAATTGTTTCTTGAGAAGTTGTTTGTCACACCGCACGTCATTATGCAGTAAACAGCTTTACGCAGGAAACATCTGTAATATTCATTACTAAACACAGCAGCTGCAGAAAAGACAATACCCGTCCTGTTTTTTCCGACAAGATTTAAAGCCGATCATGATGTCGGGCACATATGGCCGTATTGATAAATGCGGACAAGTGTTTGAGATTTACTCGGTGGATGTGATGCTTCTGATTCGCCGTGGTGTAATACAGTTGCTCACTCTTAACCCCGTTCAGAGCCTGCTGCACCTGTGTGTGTATGTAGACCCTGGTAGTCTGGGTGTGTGCGTGTGCGTGTGCGTGTGCGTGCGTGTGTGTGTGTGTGTGTGTGTGTGTGTGTGTGTGTGTGTGTGTGACACAGCTGCAATAGGTTAAGAATCAGACGCTAAACCTGTTTCTGGTTCCAATTTGAGGCCAGCTCCTCGTTGGCAAATGGAAAACACTTCAAGGTGCCACCGGACCTAAAGACGGTGCCTGTTTCTACGCTTTATGTGGTCATGTGATTTTTAGAGAACGGAGGTTGTTTGCCCCAAAGGCAAGTGCACTGCGCACACGCACGCGCGCACGCGCTCACACACACACACACACACACACACACACACACACACACACACACACACACACACACACACACACACACACACACACACACAAAAAAGAGAAAATGGACACGACTGGCAAGGACAAGCAATGCATCTCTTTCGATATAGAGGTCAGCTACTCGGTGCACATAGAAAGTGTAAGTGTATCTGTGTTTAAATGTGCAACTTTCAGCTGAAAGCGGCATTCATTGATTAATTGGCCACTTGAGGAGCACAAAAATATATATATAACACTGACATTTCACTTTCGTCTCATAAAAAAGTTGCTTATATATATATCCGGCAGATACATCAGCTTTCATCTTGAGATCTTTTTCTGTCCAGCTAATTTATGTAAGTCAGATGTTTGGTATTTTAGCTCTGAGGAGGATAACAGGCTTTAGGTCTTAAATGCTCCACTGTGTTCACTAGCTAATCTGTTGTTAGTTTCTGGAAAGATAGTGTTCAGTGTGTAATAGGAGTCATACTTTCATTAAGCATCTACCATTAGACACCAGTCACCAGCAGCTTTTAAAACAAATCATGCTCTGACACAGTAAGTAGAAAACCTATTAACATGATAGCCTTTGAAGGAATTTTTATCAAATCACATGGGACAATACTTTTATTTTACAAGCATGAAGTTAATGTCTTTTTTTGCTTTCAGGAGCTGTTTGATTTTTTTTTTTTTACAAACACTGACATCCACGCAGGTTGCAGAAAGCAGCAGCTAAGGATGTAATGAACTCACTTTCTACAAAATCACACAGCTATACCTCACAGTATATACTGTAGAAGCACAGCAGCCTGTGTGTCCGGGTGAGAAACTGAGCCGCCCACCATGCTGTCCCTCACCAATCATACTGCCAGAGCATGGGGCACAGCTCCCTGTCCTTGATTTCCATTTTGTTCAGCGTGGAGCAGCTCCCCTCTCTCTATCTATATTTGATCGTTCTGTTTCTCCATCTCTTCTCTTTCATTCTGTGTCACTTTCAGTTTGCTTCTCCCCACCTCAGCTTTCCCTTTTCTCCCGTCTTGTCCTTGCTTTGTTATCTCTCTCCATGTTTACTCACCCCGCTCTCCCTCTCTCTGTCATGCTCTCTCACACCAACACCCAATGACATCCTCATTCTCCTCCTCATGCATCTCCCCCTTGTCTTCTTTCTCTTTATCCATCTCTCCTTACAACCCCATCTTCCCCTTCTCTCTTACCCTTGAGCATGTGTGCGTCTCAATATGCGTCCCGCACAGTCAATAGTCAATGAATCACTCAGATCTTCCTACTAAATCAACCCAAGGTGTTCTGAGGATGGGACAGAGAGAGGGAGCAGAGATGATGCCGATATATTCTCAGCCACACTGACACGGCTTGTACACAGACAGATGTTGTAACACCAAAAGGCGGAGATGCCCTGTGTGTGACTGATAAAACATGAAAATACACTGGTAGTTGTGACAGTTACGGGTGTATCCATTGTCGGGAAATGTGTTTATATTTCTCAAACTAAGGCGCTGAAGATAAGCATGATTTTGGCATCCATAACTGAGCTCATACACTTTACACGTTTTTCTGTCGTTATAGATTTGTTAAACAATATCCAGCACCAGCTCTGCAAGCTTTCCACCTTTTCTCTGCAAATAACAACACCATGATGTGCGCAGGGGAAACATGACAAGACTGCTGGATTCTCACCAATTAGACGTTTAAAGATGACTTCCATTACAAAACTCAGAAATCATTGGAGGTGCTTTTAAAGGTTGGTGGCAACCAGAGTTAGACTAACACACTAAAATATTCTGACCTTTGAGGGAACCAACTTTGGTGTGTGTAGGAGGATTGAGTGTGTGATGCCACTGCTCAATATGAGCACCCTGACCTATTGAGAAACTCTCTCTGTAGAAAAAAACACCAGCTCTGCCAGTGCAATGCAATTGTCTCGGTGATCGACACCTACCTGTCATGCCTGGAGGGGTTTTTAAAAATTTGCCGTTGAAATTTTGAATGACCACATCACACTTCTCCGTCGACTCCATCCTGAGAGGGAGAGAGAAAAGATAGAGGGGATACTTAAGGACCATCAATTTACACTAGAGTTGCTTTTTTACAAGTTTGAATGTACTGTATGTGGTTATGTGTGAATGCAAATGTCATTAAAATACATTAAATGTCTGCCTTTTGTGCTTGCTTGTATACAATATGCATGCCTGAGAAAGAAAAAAAGCCTGAGGTAGGCCCTGCGTGTGTGTCAGTCACAGTGTTTTCTATGGGGTTTCCTCTCCTTTGTCCGGGTTTAAAAGCTTCATTCAGTCTGATCTGTTGTGTGTCATGTCCTCTTTGTCTGCCCCCATTCAGCTCCGCTCACCCAATCACAGCTCAATGACTAATTGCCTGCTTGGCAAGCAAAAGCAAGTTTGTGTGTGTGTGTGTGTGTGTGTGTGTGTGTGTGTGTGTGTGCGTGTGTGTGTGTGTGTGTGTGTGTGTGTGTGTGTGTGTGTGTGTGGGTACTGGAAAGTGCAGTTACAGCTAGAAGTAATTGGGTGGAAAATGGCAGAGTTAACTTGAGATAATGTTGCTTCTTCTTTGTAGGATATAAACAGTTGTAACCACTCAAATGTGTGATAGCTTGGCTTGATAACTATGATTCCGTATTATATTGTGCCTGATAAGTTATGTTAGTTGCCCAGCAAAAGCGTACATTAAACTATAACGGGATGTATAATCAGTTTTGGAGAAAGTTTGGATGTATACCTGGCAAAGCCGACTCCTCTGCTCAGGCCGTTGGCGTCCCTCAGTATCCGCGTGGAGATGACATGACCGAAGGGCTTCAGCATGTTCTCCAGCTCCTGCTCATCCATGGACAGCGGCAGGTTGGAGATATAGAGGTTGGTGGGGTCCTGCTCCTGTTGCTGTAGGGAGACACAGGGGCAGAAGACACTTAATATCACTTAGATTACATAGAAAAAAAGAAAGACAAGAAAAACATCTCGACTAATTTTGGAGACTCAGCAATGATGGAAAATGTGGGTCCCAGAATAGAAGCTTTTATGCTATTTATTAATGGTAATTCTCTTCACAAAACTATTTTCTTCAAGATCAGCATTACACTCTAGAAAAGGACAGTACTGTTGGATTCATCCTCACTTCGGCTGGATACATCTTGATATGAGATTTCACTTGTGCTAAGCAAAAAATAACTGTTTTGATTAGCACAAGGACAATCTCATTTTGGATAAGTAAAATGCTCAAACTGAAGTAAGAGAAATAAAAGTGTTTACTTTAGCCCTCCACTAAAAGCTTGTTTTGTAGCAGTAAATGCATTAAAGGCTAACCCAGTGCCATTCAAGTCATTCCTTTCCATATTCATGACTGGAAAATATCTGTGAATTGAACTTAGGTGCCGAACTCTGCTCAAAAGGGGAATAAACATTTCATTGAAAAGGCAGCGCACCCGCTTCCTACTTAGAACCCCTGAAGCAATAAGGAAAGCCCCTCAGGATTCATAGATGTTAACCGAGTCACATTAAAGTTGTTTGAGGGAATGAGGGAACTTCTTTCTAATATGGCTCTCAGTTAGTTAGAGTGGTACACTTCAATTATTTTGGTTCTGTTTAGCTGCACTCCATTGAAATGATCCTCGGCAGGAGACCAAAGGCTGTGCGTGCATGTTTGTGCGTGCATGTTTGTGTGTGCATGTGCGTGTAACTGGAGTTCTAGCAAATTAAAGAGGGATGGTTGCAGGAGAGGGTGTGAGGGAACAGTCTAGTCTTCTAAAATGTATGTTATCATACAGTCATTGTCAATTGCGTTTGGAGGGTTACCTATTTTCTCCAAGATAAAGTTTGTTTACGTTTGTTTCACTAATACATTTCTACTCAAAGTCTGCTTAAGTCAACATGCAGTGAAGGCTGGCGAGGATGGAAAGGATCATAAAAAAAACACCAGCCCGGTTTTGCACTTTAACTCATGTAACAGATGTAACTTTTACATTACATTACATGTCATTTGTTAGACGCTTTTATCCAAAGTGACTTACATACATTCAGTACTGTGGACAATCCCCACAGGAGCAATTTGGGGTGAAGTGTCTTGCCTAGGGACACAACGACATGCTGACTGCAGTGGGACTCAAACTTGGTACCCCCTGATTCGAAGTCCAGCAGTCTATCCACTGAGCCACAGCCACCCTCCTGATTTCACAAACGTAACATACTCAACTAATCTCACGCGAAATCATTCCATCCTTTCAGGATATTTAGAAATATAGTTTCTTAGGAATGCTTGTATGAATGGTTCTAACTTTGCAAATCTTCATGGTAGGGTACAACACTCAACACTTGTGTGTGTGTGTGGGTGTGACTCCACTGTTGGTATGGGAAATTAAATAAATACTTAAAGTATGTACTGGCTGCTTTGCTGTATACTTCTAATTGGCAGGAATCCACTGTTTAGTTTTATTTTAGTGCTAGGAAAAAAAACATATATGTGTGATATATACCTGGCTGCATGAATAGTTTGTGGCAAGAAAAGCTTTAAAGAGTGGGAGGTCTATGTATTCAGTGAAGGAATATTTTACCTTTCTTTCTGAATCTCAATGTCTCTTTTTCAGCAGGGATTCCCTTTGGCAGAGTGTCCAACACATAGAGTGCCTCAGTTTGTCTTCCCACACAGGGCAACTGGCTTTCAATGTCATCTTTTACATTTGCTTTCATGCTTGTGGGTGTGTTAAATTATGCAGGCAGCAACATCAAAGATATTGTATCATATTTAGTTGTCATTTATTTCAGTCATGTTCTTTAAGACTTACAGTATGTCACTGAGGCCTTCTGCTTGCCACAAACTAAGGTAACATTTTCCAAAACAGGCCATATTGTTTTGAAAGTGGAAAAATACTTCTTAATGGTCTCAGATTAAGTTTTGATACATTTGAAGGAAAACCACTATTTTGCTCCCCATTGCTTATATTAGGAGACACTAGGAAGGGATCCCCGAATGCCTAGTATAAATAGGAGAACACATTAGAAAACCTATCCTTTACTTTGGAAAGGGCTTTAGCTAAGTCAAATTGGGCAAATATTCAAACACTTGGGAACATAATCTAATCAGAAATGCTCTAATGCTAAAAAATACAAACTATTCTGTGTTTTGTTTTGCAAACCTAACTTATAAAATGGTTAAAGCATGGCCTGTGACCTTTTCATTATCATCAGAACATTCTGACATATCTGACTGTGATATTCCTGTTTATGGAATCAAGGTCCTTTGGCTGAGGCAAATTGCCTCATACAGTAGGACCGTGTTTATATCCATTGAAAAACTGCAGCACAGTGGTAAGGATCAGAAAACACAGGTTAATGAGGACTAGGATGACAAACAGGAAGTGATATACACCCAGTTGCTGTGAGAAACCTTTCAAATAAAAAGAAGAACTTTACGGTCACACTGATAAAAAGTTGCAGGTCTCTGAGCTTCTGCCATTCAAACAAATTAGCTCCAAAACACACCTGAGCCCATGCTGCGCTGTAGTTTAAAATGTTACTGTGGCTGTGGACTTTGTCAATATTAACAAAGACTTGCTCATCTAGACACAAAGGATTTAAACGTGTCAGTCTACAGTTGCTCTACAGATTTGTCCTACGGCCGTCTATCAAATCAAATCAAGTTTTATTTATATAGCACATTTATAAACGATTTTTGGTCGAGCCAAAGTGCTGTACATATAATAAAAATGTCCTACAGTAGAGACACTTTACAGCTAATACAACAGCACAGTTTGAGAAAAACGACACCCTCAATCCTTAGACAGAGGGTGTAGATAGACACCCTCTATATCTATGGAGGCACCACTGACAGAATCCTGTTCTCCATGTTTGAAAGCCATAATAAAAAAATATTACATTGTAAAACAGAAGAGTTCCTATCCCTGCGGTCAATGTGGTTGCAATTTAATTTCATCCAAAGAAAATATGTATTAAATAAAATCTCAGTGTGGTTTTCCCAATTCAGCAAAAAGTGGGCCAGCCACATTCCCACACCACATTTTCCGTGCTGTAACAAAAGAAGTGAATAAAGATTTGATGTGAACAAGAGGGATGCCACAACCTCTCCTCCACTCCTCCGGTTGTTGATTATGCATGTCTTTGCTCGCCTGGAAATCCTTTTTTTATATTGTCTCAAACCAGGGAAATCAAGAGTGTGATGGGTACAAAATCAACAGGGGTGGGTTGTCGAAATCACATTACACTCTACTACACCATCTCCAGACACAGTTGGCTGCAAAACCATGTATTTGCCCAAGTACTTCTGGGATACGAGCTAAAGTGCTTTAGAGCACCTACATGTGAATGAACTCTGTTTGACTTTGCTCAAAGTTGCCATTTGCACAAAGTTGCTTCCCGGTGATCTCTCACTCTGCATGTTGCAAATTAGTCACTCTCTCTCTCTTTCTTTCTCTGTCTGTTTGTCCCTCTGTCTCTTTGTCTCTCTCCCTCTCTCCCTCTCTGTAACATCTGTCACAAGCTGGAAACAGCTTCACACCAACTGTGCCTCTCCCTGGCTGTGTAGCCTGCCTGCCAGCCAGTCAGCCTGTGTTTTCAGCCCCATTAAACCTCATTGCTGTATCATTATAGCAGGTCTGCACCTTCTATCATGCCACTTTCTGGTTACCCTGAAAAGCAACGACACCTGCTGAAGAGCTAGAGGGTAAAGAGAGGGCAAAGCAACGGTTAAATACCTGTGAAAAACACCTGCTGGGTCTGTATGCAAGACGGATGGATATGAGGTGAGACGCCACTTGAATGTCACATATCTTTGCAATCCGGTCTGCATTATAAATATAGCAACTCTTCACATCAGAAATGGCGATCACATCCTCGCACGACCCTGGGAATAAGCAGGTATTGAAAATGGATGGTTCGAAAGAAGAGAAAGAGTTAAGAGAAGACTAAAGGGAGACATTCTTTAAAAACAACAGGCAGAGCACTTATGTAAAGAGGCAGGATGTTTTAGGGGAATTAGACTTTCTATTCATTATGTGTAGACGGCTTCCTCTTACCTCTCAAGCTTGTTTTAAACCTAATCCTGCTCATTTCCTTTTTTAATCCATCTATTCTTCCTCCTTCAGCCCACCTCCTCTTTATCCCTAACTTTCCCCTTTATCATGCTCCTCCTCCATGCTTTCATTACTTCTATTTCCTACATTTGCCACTCCTCTTCCTCAGATTCAACCCTAATCTCCTCTTACTTGCTGTCTAAAATGTGATCTGAATTCCTAATTAATATTGAAAGAGCAGAATTTCCCCTTCCCGCGCTCTTCTCCCTCTTCAATATCCTACATTTCCCTCTCCATCTTCACTCTCCTTCATTTCCATTCATTCCTCACCGCAACCTCATTCTCTCTCTGCATGTCTGCCTTCCTCCATCTTCCTCTTCCTCACACCAAGGTCTTATATTTCATAGGGATTGTCTGTGTGTCTAAATGCTCTCTAACGGCTAAATCAATACTTAATGAACATACCATAAATACTTCATGAACCCTAAACCCTGAAATCCCCGGGGTTTCATTAGCCATAGCGATATACACTTTTCTCCATCTTCATGATGACTGGAGGCTCAGATAAATCAACGCTGGATACTGATGACCTCATCATGGAGTCTCTGGTCAGTTCATTGTTACTGTCTGCTGCTGCTTCTAATGTGTATGTGTTTGCCCTTGTATAATAAGAAGCATTATTGTATGTATTTCCTTTCAATTATACAGGTTGTAACACACAAACTGTACAAACACAACCCCTGCAAGGTATGATTCTTCTTTTTAGCTTGTGATCGCTTGTAACTTCTGTCTGGGTATCTCTGTGTGAGTGGATTAGAAAACATTGAAATATCTAATATGAACATATTTCCTCAAACACTGTTTAAAGGTGGGGTAGGTAAGTTTGAGAAACCGGCTCGAGATAAACTTTTTGTTATATTCCATGGAATGCTCTTAACATCCCGATAGCAATGAATATCTTAAGTGCTTTGACAAAAGATCCATAAAAAATGTCATCTGTGGAAGCCGTAGTACCGTAAAAAGCACGACCAATCATTTTAGCCGGCCCGGCTAAACTAACTGGATGGCCTGCCTGCCTGTCAGCCTTCCATCTGTGCACAAACTTATCTCGTGCCCTCATTGGTCATGTGAGCGTTCGTGTGTGTTGGAGGAGGGGTTCTGTAAGGAAGTGGCAGATTTTTTCCGGTTGTGTATTTTCAAATTCTAGCGCACTCGAGCTGGTTTCTCCAAAATTACCTACCACACCTTTAAGTATCCAACCAAAACAAATTAAAGCAAGCTAACAAATTGTAGCTCATGTCAGTATGTAATTATCTTCATGGAAAATCTGCAGTATTTTGCATCTTTTGGCAAGATCTGATAAAAACTTGTTTTATCAAAATTGTAGAAAGGAACACTGCAGATACACTCTTCTGCAATGCAAAGTCTCAATTCTGAGGAAATAAATAGTTTCAATAGGTGTCTCGATATTAATATAGTATTGGAAGATGCTTAACATAAAGAGAGAGTTTTTTAAATCTTTAATTCCATGCAGTCCATGTGCAGAAACAACACGTTCTTCATCACATGTCTGCATCACATCAGCTCAGGCTCAAAGGAAAAGTTTCCCTCAACTCGTCAACATCCAATGCATGGATATTTATTTTTCGGAAGGGGGGTGTGGGGGGGCTGAGGGAAAGCAGGAAGGGCGGTGGTGTTGGTGGAGGAGGGATGAAGGAGTCTTGTCACATTACATGTACCTGTCTGTGCACGTCTTCACTTGCAGCTGTCATCCCACCTGACAGGTCTATCAGTGTCCACGGCTGATCAGAACGCGTCCCTCAGCCTGACAGCAGGAACCGACAGCGCCCAATCCAGACTGACAGCTCCTCAGGTAGCTGGTGGGGGGGGGGAATCTGAGGGCGAGAGGCGAGACAAAGGCCGCAGAGGAGTAAAAGAGCACCCACACAACAAGAAGAGTAAATTAAAGTCTCGGAAATAATCCAGCCGGCATGACTGATCTCCATTTCCTGAATTGAACCCATCTGATACTAAAGAGATTCTTACTCATTGCTAGCCTACACATTACCTTTAACAACCTCCATTAAAGCCCAGAATCCTGTTTCTCGTGAAGAAGCAGTGTGAGTATTTTAAAGCAAATTGAGGCTAATCTTTAAGACAATCAAGCACATTGAACCAAGGCCAAACTGCTAGCTTAACGCAGGGGAGCCGATAGATGTGTTCCAAGAAAAACCCAAACATCTGCGGGATGTGCTTTGGTTAACCCATGAAAGGTTTAAATTGGGGTTTCTATGATCGCACCTTAGGGGGAAATGAGGAGGGAGTCCCCCTCCGCTCCTTCCTCGACAAAAATCTGTCTTTATCTTGTCCAAAGCCATCAAGAACAAGCCCTTTCCAGAACGCCTCGACAACGCGCAGTCGAGACAAAACGGGCAAACCTACGAGCTGCAGAGCGAAGACTCCATTGATCAGCTTAGTTACGCTCTCCTGGCTTCTGGTTTACCAGGAGTAATTAGCAATTAACAATCAGGGTTTAACTAGATCCAGTTATTATCTGTAAGCAAGTGGGGGGGAGAAAAAGATCTTCCGCTTTGACTTGGGAGTGCGTTAGAATTCCCGTGTTACTCGAGTTTGGTGCAGAAAAGAAGAGTGAGGGACCGGAGCAGTAATTCTCTCATGTTCACGACATCTCTGGGCCATTTTTTTTTTTTAAATTCCCAGATCAAACAGGCTGTAACAAAAGGCCCCAAATCCCCCCTCCGCTCTCCTCCTCCTGCTCTCTCTTTCCAAAATGAGTTAAGCCTCTCAGCTCCATCATCCTCAACATGGCTCGCATCAACAACCCTACGCTGCATCGCAAATGCTGCATAGCCTCGGAAATCCCCCCCCTCCATCTCAGACACTCCTCTTCAAGCCCCACCTAAAACCACTTGTGGATGAGTTCGGGACGGGGGGGGGGGACGGACAAAACTTCTCGTATGTCACTCTGAATTTGTACTTACAGACAAAACACAAAGTAGGCTACCCCAGAGTCACTGGAGTTTGTGATTTCACCCCCTCCTTCCTCTTTCAGTCGGATAACTGTTTGTCTTTTTGTGGGGGAATATCAAAAAGGCTGCCATACGAAAAAAGAAAACAAGAATCAGGCGAGGCAGACAGATTGGGACACGGTGACAGGAGTAAACAATGTGGAATCAGGCTGCTGTCCGCCTCTATCGCTCTCTGACATATTCAGGCCTTTCGGTCGCTCCTCGTTTCCTTCTGATTACCTCACGCTGCCCCGGCGGTTTACCATCGCGCTTCACAAGGTGATGATTCAGGATTTTCAATAACTTTCACTCCTTTCCCATTACCTTCTTCTTTCACATTTACACTTTGTCGCTCTTCCGCATACTTTCCTACTCTTCAAAAGTTTTCCGGCGACTAGCCCAACTTTTGAGGTGAAGCGGGGTGAGTGATGCCAAGCGCTAACTCCGGGTTATTGCCCTGGAAGGTGCTGAGCTTTAAGTGATCCTGTTTTACACACTTGTCAGTTCTCCAGGCTGGCAGGTCCTCGCTGCCTCCGAGCTAGCTGCTTATAGGGTTGTCACCAGAGCAGTTAACGTTAATCTAATGCTAATATTCATGTTTGCCAGCTCCTTTGAGTTAAAGATACCTGCTTGTCTTTTAGCATCCACTTCGTTAGCTTGCATCAGGCTAGCTGTCCTGTCACCTGCAAGGCTAGGGCGGAGATTGAATTCTTCTCACCTCAAGCTATAGCGGGGTCAAAAAAGGTTTAGCCAAAGCCAAAACGCCACACAATTGCACATTGCATCTTCAAACATTTCGGAAATCGAGTCCCAGTCCAGCAAAGCGTGAACAAAAAAAAAACTCATCAATTTAATCATCCCCCGTCAACAGATTCCAAGCTAATTATTCCAGCCTGTAATTATTCCATCCGACTGCCGTTGAGATCTCTTAGAGGCGGCTGGATTAGTGGATTTGGAGTATTAGCTGCGAGGGTTGGCAGACCTCTGCACTGTGATTCAGGGGGCTGAGAAACACATCTTCAAAAGGTACCTTGATCAGCACCTTCACAGGATCATTACACAGGATAAATCCGTGTTAAGTTGCTTAAAAGCGTGTAAAGGTGAGCCATGTTTTTAACAGTGACAGTTTAAACCACTTTGGAAGGGTTATTGTTTACAACTCACTTAAAGAGCTTATGTCAACTTGGGTCAACGTCAAGACCTGAGGGTAACTTCAACAGGTTGACAATTTAAATTGGTAGACTTCATTCATTGCAATGTCATGGCCTGTATTCAACTGTATTTTTTAAGCTATACTTCTTCCTTACTTTGTTACTTGATCCAATGTAAACTCTGGGATCAGATTTGGTAGGCTACGGTTCACACGCAAGGCTAAGGACCAATCCCAAATCACCCCATGAACTCCGTCTGTAGCCACACTCGCAGCTGAATGAAGTTCCCTCCATTAAGGGTTAAGGGTATAAATACTGCGGCAAGCTTTGGGACAAACTCCCCTCTCTCCGGCAGAAACAGGAAATGCTGTAACAACGGTTTTATCTCTTTGACAAAAAATGTAAATTAATAACTCAAATAAAACTCCAAACATCTTTAATTGTGTTACTTTTTTGTAAAACTCTTATAGTTTTAAACCTGATGTTTATAAGCTTCTTAGTGTTTGCAACAGTCTGTAACACAATTTTATAATAAAATGCACCTTTTTCTAGACTAAACACAGGCATGATCCTAAGTTAAAACATATGAGGTTATCATGAGGTTGTTAACATCGCAGTTTATCAGTGGATGTTTGCTGGAACTACTTGTTAACAGCGTGTTTCCTGAAGGACACACATAGCGTTGACTCCGGTCAGGTAGAGACCGGTCTCAAGTCAGCAACGCTGCAGACTCGCTGTTTGAGGGCTTGATAGCCCACTCCCCCTCCACACCGCTCCACACTCGTTGGTTTGGAACAGCACTTAATATGGCGGACCCTCCGCGCGAACGCGAAAACGGAGGGGGAGTGTGTAGGGGTAGGGTGTAGGGGATGATTTGGGATTGGGCCTAAATCAAAACCGAAGTTTACCAGCATTGAAAAGGAATTGTTTTGAGAGCGAAGTCGTGATGTCTGGAGTTGCCTGTCAAGTTAAACTATTTCTTGCTCATGCTCGTTAAAGACCCTACCCCTCCTCTGAACTCGCTCCATCTCAAACCACAAAAGTCCAAAATGAGAGAGGCTCATCCCGCGGCTGACAGCTGAGACGTTCTGAAAGCAGGTCGGGAAAGGTTAGAGCAAGAAACATGGAGCGGGGCAGTGAAAAAGACAAAAAGAATCTTGCTTTTTAATTATTTTATTAGGAGCCTTGATGCTATTAAATGCCCCAGATACATTCACCCTATAGTTCTCAATTAGACTTGACAGTTGCTGCATTACCAACAGTAAATATAGCAAAAGGCTGCGCCTTAGGCCAGGAAGGACCCCTAAGTATGACCCTCATATTTAATGATGAAAACAAGCAAGCGCACACTCTGCCTTGCTCAAGCAAATGCATGCATGGGTATGTGCACACACACCCACACATACTGTGCTGTGGCTCCTTATTACACAAGCACATTAGGGGGCTGTAAAAGAACAGCGTCTCTAGGGTCTATAAATGCATTACAGATAGTAAGGTGTAATCCTTTACATATTTTGACGGGGAGAGTTATTTTAGATTTAACAAGTAAGAAAGGACCGAAATATGAAGATTTTGTGTCCTGCTAAATAAAGTTCCCCTAAAAATGCAATTTATTTCCCAGAGCAGCGCCTTATTCAAACATATTTGTGTTCTTGGATATCCCTCGAGGATGGAGCCCTATGATTTGGTGTTCCCTGACTTTCACCCAGCTAGCTCAAAATGTTCACCTATTTCTTTTATTTATTTCACCATATCTTAAGAAAAAAAGGCAATTTTGAAATGTTTTGGTTTCCAGACATTGACGATCTCGACAAGGAAACATCTCTTACCAACAGCATGTTGGTGACCTTTCTCCAAGAAGTGTAACACAACCAACCAACACTTTTTTTCATTTCATTCAACAAAGCACGTTTGCTCATGGCAGCTACAGTATAGCTTCACACTCACGTCATGCCAGAGTCGTGTCCCGGCAGCAGCATCTTCTCCAAATCAGCAGCTGGGTTTGCCAGCTAACTCATTAGTTTGATTGCAAATAACTAAATAAACATTTAGCCAGCGCAACATTTACAGACACATAAAGGAAACATTGGCAACTGCCATTGGTGAATGCCATTTTCAATGAAGAGGCTGATGGCAGTCACCAAAGCAAATATTGGCCATTACCAATGTGTCCGATAAAACGGTGCTTCACTGGTCCTATTTCACTCTTCCCAATAAATGAAAGTGCTAACAAGATAAAGATCATTACGAAACGAGGCATTGCTGCTTATGGAAACAGTACCGTTTTTGTAACGTTAAAATCAACAATAGTTTGAGATTAGATCAAAACAAGTGTCAAATGGCAAAGATGTTTCCAGGGTTTAAAAGAAGTGAGATGTTTTCAATGATAGAAAACCAGACCACACAGAGCAAGTACAAAACAATGACACATGGTCAGGGGAAACAGAAATCTTTACTGGATGAGATTTTTACCTTCAGTAGTTTACAGTATTGTCAATCTTCACAGGGCTTTATACAGTCAAATAGAACAGACAGACAATTAAAAGGCAAAACTTATTTTGAGGTTTTTCTAACGTCAACAGTACCTAACAATGGTTAAGACCATCAAACAGGAAAACAAAGGCATTTTGCGTCATCACTGCAGCTCTGATTTGCATGTAGTTACAGTTTACATATTGTTTACATATCATCAAAAGTCTCTCACAGCACGGCAGCGAGTGTTGTGAGCACGGCCTGATCCCACAAAATTGTTAAATGTGATGCAATGTTTGTTTTAGCTATTCTCACTTAATCTCTTGTACCTGAATCATAAATTCACTTTTTCCAGGTACTTCTTTTTGTTCTAGTGTGTTGCAGTGACTGGACTTGTCTTTGGAAATCTTCACAAGTGTCTTTTAACTAAACTAAAATAACAAGTGAATACAATGAGGCAACCATTTCAAGGTCAGACTATGTAAAATTCACAGAGCCATTCTCACCGTACTGTTGCAGTGCTGCACATTTCACAAATGTAAGTCTGTACATACTTAAACACAGGTACACAATGGCGTGCTCGAACAAACACACCCACACCCACACACTTACATTCACACAGGCAACTCTCCAGGCATGTCATTAAGCTAGAGAGTACTAGAGTTTCCCATTGGCAAAGGCTCCCTCTTGGAACTGAGGGATGAAGCTCTTGAAGTACGCCCTGTTTAGAGGGAGAGCAGAAAGAGAGATATTGAAAAAAGAAACATCAAAATGTGACAATAATTGTTCTTCAAAGCAGTTGGGTCAGTCCCAGCTGTGGCGTGTAACAAAGTGCAGATGAAAGGCAGAATGTGTTTACTTGTTACGATTTCAACTGTGCAAGAGATGTGTACGCTCTGTGTTCGCGCTCCTCAGAGAAAAACACATAAGACAAAACTCAACCGCAAGTTAAAAAAAAATCAAACAAAGTAAAAAAAACTCAAACCAGCAGACTATGAGGTATTTAGCCACAGGTTGTGCGTTGAAGTGGGTGTGTGTGATCGTGTCAGGTTAGACTTCAAGGAAATTGTTCAATATTTTTGGAAAATGCTCTTTCCAAGAGTTAGATCACTCAAAGATCTCTGGGTTCAATATGTTGGTTAGCTTAGCATCAAGACTGGAAGTAGAAGGACTCAGTGTACAATTGTGCCTACTACTTATAGAGGTTTAATGAGGCTAACAAAAGATGTTGCTTTTGCTAGCCGTCTGATGCCCTGTAAGTAGCTTGGCATCTCGACTTGATGATGGAGGGCTAAGCTAGCCTGACTGTACAAATGTTTCAACATCTGTCTACTACTTATTTCTAGTTTTATGGGGAATGAACAGATAAATAGATAGATTTCTAGCTGGCTACAAAAACAGCTGGCTTTGTTAGCCAGCTAATTTCCATGTAAGTAGTTTTCTAAACAGTTAGCAATAACAGCTAATAATGAACCCTCATTTCTTTGTTCTGACTCAGAGACAGAAGATACAAAATAATTTTGTGTCTCTGATTTTTGGAAATATTTGAGAATAAGACTCCGGTAAAAAAAATACTGTTTTCCTTGAAACATTATTAGCTGAGCCTGTTGTAGTCAAACTCAGGCTGTAACAGATGGTAATCCAGAGAGGTTTGTCGATTTGTTGGTGGAGACATAGAAATGTACTAAGATAAACAAATGAGTAAAAACAGAAGTACACAGATGAAGAAAACTGATTATGTATTGCCTTCTGCACCTTCTCTATCCACTCATATCTTTCAAATATGTACAGCTGTTATTAACCTTTGCCGTGCAAAAGCAAACACTTCTCAGGCAGCAGCCGACGCCTATAGATTTACTCCTATGGGATCATACCAGGTTATGTTTATCGTAGGTGGAATAAAATCCACAAACAAAACAAAAGGGGCTGGGTGCAGGCAATGAAGACATATTGTACCATAAATCTAATTCACATCATACATGCTATTTAAAATAACTGTCTCGTATGACCTCTCGCAACATTGTTTTAGGATGAAAAAATCAAGTAGAATTTTGAAAATGCGTTTTTTTTTTTGATTTAATGAGACAAAATATACTCACTTGGCCCTCTTTGCCATTTCATTGCCATCCCAGCGAGGGCTGTAGGGATATGACTTCTGCACCTGAGAATAGAGCTGTCCGCTGTTGGTGAAGTGGTACACAGACTGGAAGGTGAGGGTGGGCTGGTCCCTGGGGAAGTACAGTGGGAGATCCACTACGAGGAGCAGAGAGAGAAGTAGTAAGAGTGAGTAAGGTCGCTGAATCCAATTCGAGCCACGGGAGATCAGAAACAGACTCCTCCAGTATGAATGTGTTTCCTACCATGTACTAGGAAGCAAAAGTCCTTCCACATTAGTAGAAGGGTCAGTTTTGTGAATCCCACTGCATCATACTCAACGACACCCCTGCAATACACAAATATTAATTTCTCACTGAGACTTATTTTATACCAACAATATTTCCTTGTAAAAGACAGGGTCAGTGAGTAAATGAATGGCTGCTGAACACATGCTGTGGTGACTTCAGTGGAGGATGTGGTCCTCTGCAGCTGACTCACATTCCAAAGTGGCTGAGGAAGGCAGCGATGTACTCTCTCCGCTTGTGATAGCCCTGGATGATATACTGCACCTAGAGAGAACAACGGGAAAGGTATCTTTGTTTTTAAATTGGAATTGCAACCTGTTCACTCAAATCTACATTGAAACGCACAACATGTGGAATTCTGCCACTAACGGTGTCTCAATCCAACGATAACCAAAGACTCAGTTTGGTGGCGTCCATTGCTTTTTAGCTTCGTCCTTTATTGTTCATTGTTCAAGAGGTTTCTACTGGAAGCCAAATTATCCGGAGTTATCATTCTCTCCAAAACAAACAGACAAGGTTATCAAAGCCGGTTAAAACTCTTAATGTTTGACATCAGTATTTCTCCGATGCAGTCTAGCTGACGCGAACACTTGAACAGTTTGTTTATCTGAAACTCAAGAACCAAATGCTGTTGAGTGAAATCCTTCATATGATTAAAATACATAGTTAAAAACAACAAAGACCGTACATTTGCGTAAAACTGAAAGTAATTGTATGACAATTTATTGCAGATAGCCACAATGCTAATACAATAATAAAGGGTCAAATAATAATTAATAATTAAATAATTAAAATAATTACATCGCCAATACAGGATACAAAATGAAACCAGAATAAAAAAGACCGTATCGATCTTGATCTAAAGGCACAATTACAAAATTGTTGGAAATATTTGTTAGAATATAAAATAACAAAATAAATATATAGTTCAAGTTTTTTTTACATTATTATATTGATATTCAGGTCAAACCAAGAGACACATATCTGTTGAACCTCAGAGAAGTCGCTGTAAAACGTTAGCAGATATTTGTTTTATGGTTATGACTTCCAAAGAACGTGCTCCAGTTGGGCCAAAAGCCAAACAATTAAGATACTATTGTGCATTCAAATCTACCCAGCGACACACCCAGAACTAAGATTGCACTGTAAATGAATATGTGCCAAAGGTCCATGCTTTGCTTCACTATATATCCATGGGGATTCCACAGAGATGAATACCATTCTGCTTATATACATTTGTCAGCATTTGGTCCATCAATTTGTAAAGATTTGAACAAAATTTGATATTGTTTTATTGGTAGAAAGGGACGAAAGACATCAGCAGAAGGGGAGGTGACTGTTTTTATTACATGATTATGGGTCTTCGCCTGGAAGAATTCCCCTGCAGCAACAGCATTTATGCAAACCAAACAAGAATATTGTTTTCAATCTCATCAAATGCATCCCCCTTCTTCCCCCTTCAGCCTTTTACACATGGCTTCAGGGTCGGTCTTGCCCTTAATTAGGCAATTTAGAGCCAGAGCTAACTCTCAGTGTGTGTACAGCCAGAGAGCAAATGTACATACTTGCTGAGAGGTTTTCCGAGAGAACCTACCCAGAATGTAAACAATGGCTCGGCCTGTACAGAGATTAAGAGAGGTGAACTTTTTAATGCTTGTTTTCACTTTAAAACCAAACGGCTCAGAGCACAAAAGTAGAATTACATGCAATTTTTGTACAGGCACATTTAAATGTCACAGTACAAAGTACAAAGTCTTTAGCTTACCACTTGACAGCCAAATAAGCTGGTGTTAACAGCTCCACCATAGAGTCTGTCAAATGCAACAAGAAAAGACTGTCTGCTCAAGGTACTGTGTTCCATTTGTATGCCTTTCTCCATTTCAGTCAACGTCTACATTGAGGTTTTATGTAATTTTTAAAAATCTCAACAAAAGACAGGCAACCTTTCAGAACTATGTGTATTTTTTGAAACTGTGTGCATCTCATTAGAAAAGGGCAAACACGTTGTTAGGCTTTTATTAAGGTTGATTGTCTTTGTAGTAGACGAGTATAACTGCCCAAAGCAACTGGTACTTATCAGCCATGGTATTATGAACATACTAAAAAAAACATGGCACCAGCTGGCTCAAAAGCATTTTCAAAGGCACATCAACCACCATGTACAACAACCACCAATGAGCAAGTTCATGGACCATCAATCCAAGAAGAAGGTTCTCCTCTTGTCAGATCATAACTTTGTTTTGACAGGTGTGATTAAGTATTATCTTTAAGTCCAAAGAGGAGAAGCTAAGGGCTTTGGTTGACTGTTGAGCATCCTGGACAGGTGAGAAGGCCTGCAGTCAGTCAGCCAGCCATGAAGGTGACCTCTTCTATTCACCTAGCAAGACTTAGCACCATGGCTATAAACATGGGCATTGCAGGCAAAGCTGAAACACCCGAACAATGAAAGAACCCTACAGCAGAATTCCCTCAGTGTTCAAATGAGGCATACATTTCCACCAAAAATAGCAATAGACTATTATTTTTCTGTTTTCAAGTTGGATAAGTTTTATTTTCTGTCAAGTTTGATTAATATTTATATATGATCAGCAGCAAGTTAAAATGACTGTTTCTGTCAATGGAATCTAGTGGCTTTAAAGAGAGTATATTAAATGTATGTTTTGTACATTAATAAATTATATAAATCGCTCAAATCCCTGTCGTTTCACTACAATAGTTTGTTAAAAAGTATTCTGGATCATCATGTATGTTTTTACTTCACACTTGCCAGGCGTTTTGCTGGGAATCCAAGTTAGTGTGTAGAGTATTGGAAGCATACAACTTGAACGGCATGCTGGGTAAACATTGCTCTTTGTAAATGTTTGTGTAAGCTTTTAAAGCCAAATGATGTGTTGCTTGAGAATACACTAGCATCGGTAGGGAATGCAGATATGTTACAGCATGTGCATGTTGTGTTTTGCTTGAAGTGAAACGTGGAGTGTAACGTTATTCGGCACGCACTTGTTTCAACAATACGTAATTTAATGTCAGGAAGGAAGGGTTTTAGTGCCTTCCACTTCCTTTTACCAGCAATAGAAGAGGAAATAGCCTCCTTAAACCAGGAATAGATAAGGAAATGATTTATAAAGGATGCACATTTTGTAAAGAAGTGCAGTTTCACAGTTCAGATATAGTAAACTGAGCCTCTGCTCCGTCAATGCAAGAATAATCTGATGGGAGTGCCAGCACATCTATAATGCATTAGAAAAGTCTGTATTGCTGATATTGATTATTTGAGCCCGCTCTTAGCATGTAGTAAAACTGTGTGGTTCATTCAGGGAAAGGACAGATCATGAATACAGCTAGAGACAGCACTGCCTTCCTGCTGCATGGTTGTGATTACTCATCAACCATGTATGAATGACGGAATTCTTTTTGAAAGAGGAAAGTGGTAATCTGTGATACGCTCAGTTGTGTGTGTGTGTAACGGGTCTCATATCTGCAAGAGCTCTTAAACAAGGGCGCACATTGTGACTCAGCATCGTGTTCAATTATGTTTACATGGGACAGTGGAGGCGGCAATTGAGCTTTCTCACAGGCTGCAAGGCCACATACTCAATAAGCTGTTTATCTAGTAACAGTGTGTGTGTAGAGGGTGGGGGTCTGTTTCAAGGCAACTGCAGATCACTGAACTCTCACACCCATACTGAGAAAAAAGATTTCCCTCCCCCGCTGGCACTGGGAGTTGAAGCAAAGGGTTTTTATTGGCTGCCTGGAGCTTTGAGTGACGCAAGACAGGTGATGTCGCTCCGCAGGTATTCAAACCGGCTGCACCCATGACTCGCCCCGCTCAACCATTTGTTGTGTGAGTGCATGGGTCTGTGGGGAGGGTGATGCAATAGCGCCGGAAGTGCTTCCTGCTGTGCGATTAGGAAATCTCTTCTCTGTTTCTGTCACATAAGCACTCACACCACCCCCTGCTTTCACATTATAAAGAGGGACCGATCTGATGTCTGACTACATTTAAAAAATGTTATGTCTTTTGGTTGTCTGATAAGATCCACATCAAAATATGAATACAATAGGAATATCATAATGGATACACATTTTGTTTTATTGATTTGACTGTAGCGATGAATCCTTCTATTACTTCATGCGGTTTGCCATATAGCGCAATTACTGGGGGCAGTACTAAAAGAGGTGAAAAGTACCCTTTTCATTTTTAGAAAGTTAAAATGTATTGTTTATCTGTTATTACTGATTTGCAAGGGAATAAATGTTTGGATTTTAAAGACAAGTATTATAACGTGTAAGGGATTTAGACTCTTAGCCTTTACGTTAGAAGCATTTTTATCACTAATTCCAAGTAAAACATGTTCTACCAGACCTTGTTGACTTATCTGTTGGCAAGAGCACCTAGAAAGCTAAACTCCTTCATTTAACACACAAGATCAGAATGTAAAACACCATTGAGACTTTTAAATTGAACTGAAAATCTTTTTCCACTTGCAGTCTCTTTATTGGTAAGGTGTCTGTCAACTTAGTAAGAAGGATGCCAGCATTGAGAAAATACCAGCTAAACATTGAAATATTAGACATGATTGATTATTATCTCAATAATATCTGGGTTCAGGTGTGAAGTGAGCCCTTGTTAATTCACTTTAAGACAAATGTATAGACCCAGAACCCACAGTATAAAATAACTATACATTTTATTTGACTGCTTTCATTATTAATTCCTCTCTGCTTCTCTCTCATAGGCCAATAACTACCAGACTAATACTATAATTTCAATGAAGCACTAACCATTAAGGATGATTTCATTTAAATGGTTTGAAAGCAGCTAATTCTTGGCCCTTCTGTGCGTTGACCACTTAGGCAAAAGAGGCGAAGTCCCGCCCATCTACTTCCGAGTCATGGGACCTTATTTCGGAAAAATTATGTATTGAAGTCAATGGGGAGAGAAAACTTATCTTTCGATCCCGTTTGAATTTTGCCATGAATTACACATATGATGTTTATCAATCTTAAAAAATCATTTCCATGTAAAAATCAGTTTGTAACTGTCGCGGGTGTCGGGAGGCTCTCGGGAGCTGCGAGCTGGTGCAGAGCATTCACGTAATGTAAACTTTTACTCTTCAGGAGTTGTCCGCGCACTTTAAGTAAGGCAGCCGCTCTCAGACTCCTCCCCCTAACTCTTTTACTCTTTCCGGTACTATCGCTGTCAGACATCACTTCCTCGCGCGAAGGGTAGTCGTGCGTNATCCCGTTTGAATTGTGCCACGAATTACACACATGATGTTTGTCAATCTTAAAAAATCCTTTCCATGTCAAAAAAGTCACAGTTTGTCGTAAAACTGTTGAAATATAAGAGTATGAAAAATACACAACTAGAAAGACTACAAATCCCAGAGTCGCGTAAGTGAGCACGTTAGTTAGCATTACAGCCGGCTTAGCCTTGTCATTTTGATTAGCCTTAACATGAAGTAACATTAAGTAACCACATGCTAACGCTAACGCTACATTAGCATATTTTCTACTTCATGCTATCTGCACAAATGGTTAACATTGAACATTAAAAAGATCAGGCAGTTCAGGGAGAATTTAAGGAAGGAAGGCAGGAAGGCAGGCAGGCAGGCAGGCAGGCAGCTTTGCATGACATTCTTCTGGACGTGTTTCATTGTTGTGATAGTGAGGGTAGTCAATCCCTTGTTTGGCAAGACAGTAGTGACGGCTATCTTGGTGACGTGTGTTGTTGTGCGAGACCAGAGATGTAGTTCATTGAGTGGTTTCACACAAAAAAAGTGTTACTTCACAGTTTTACGGCAACACTTTTTTTTTTTTACTTGCAAAATTATCCTTTAAATTGACAAACATCATATGTGTAATTCG
>NW_011333040.1:8510408-8515122 GCF_000735185.1 Notothenia coriiceps
AGAGAGGTAACTGAAGTTACGTATGAAAATTCCTTTCGATCCCGTTTCACTTGTGCCACGAATTACACATATGATGTTTGTCAATTTAAAAGATAATTTTACAAGTCAAAAAAATAAAAATGTGTCGTAAAACTGTGAAGTAACACTTTTTTTGTGTGAAACCGCTCAATGAACTACATCTCCCGTCTCGCACCACACACCAAGACGGCCGTCACGTTGGCATATTTCACTTTTTTCTTTCAGAATGAGGCGGAAAGTATTAAAAGAGGTGAAAATCACTACAAGTCTGGGCATGTTGAGAGCTGTACATACACAAAAGGGGAGTTAGTCAGGACCGGGATTCTGGGATTTGTAGTCTTTCTAGTTGCGTATTTTTGCATAGTCTTATATTTCAACAGTTTTACGACAAACTGTGACTTTTTTGACATGAAAATGATTATTTAAGATTGACAAACATCATATGTGTAATTCATGGCACAATTCAAACGGGATCAAAAGATTATCTTTCTCTCTCCGTTGACTTCAATACAAACTTTTTCCGAAATAAGGTCCCATGAGTCCCACCGGAAGGGGAGGGACTTCGCCTCTCTATACATAATCTTTCCGAAATAAGGTCCCATGGAGGTCCACCGGAAAGGGAGGGACTTCACCTCTCTATGCCTGTAAACCCCTCAGGGCCAATCAGCATGGAGCTAATGTTCATGTGTAATTTTCGAATGATGCAGATGCTAGGTTATTTAATATAGGAGTGTCCCTGTAATTACACAGTTGTAACGAACTGTATGTTTTATTGCGTAATTATAAAAAAAGTGTAACTGACACAGCTTTAACACGCTTTCAACTGTTCCTCTCACGGATGGTAAGTGGAGGGAGCGGTATAGACACTGCTGAACTGAAACTCCCAGAGAGATGGAGGTCAGGCAGGGACACCCTGAGTATGATGGTCTCAGGCCAGGTAAACATAAATTGATGGAGGGTATATGTGTGTGTAGCGGGGGATGGGCATTTCTCCTGAGGGAAATGGCATTACATGGCGTCTACACTGCATATCTACCTGTCAACCTGCGGAGGCCAAGCAGCGTTCAGACGACTGGTGGAGGACGGCCAGCACGCCCACGCCGGCAGATGCCAGACACGTGTGCATGAGTGCCCATACACACATTAACACACACGAATACAGCTTGAGACATAACTCAGTGGACACGGGCTTCACTGCACCAAACTTACAAATATGCAATAAATGCACACAGAAACAAAGAGAGAGAGAGATCTTGCGCTTTACTAAAATAGATATTAAGGGTAAGGGATGTTGATATTTTTGGACTTTATCTCCTGTAATGGAATAGGGCTGCAACTAATAATTGATTTAAAAATATCAGCTAACATTTTTTAAAATGTCTATCCCAGTTTTTCAATGTTCAAGTTCATGTCTTTAAATGTCTCGCTTTCACAGTGCCATCCCAAAGATATTCAGAGAAAAGCAGGAAATGTTCATATTCAAGAGGCTGAAATAAATACTTTAACATTGAAAAGTACTTAAATGATAAATCGATTATAAAAAATATTGGCAACTATTTTGTATTTTTATTGACGACTCATTTTTGCCGCTCTCTAGTGAAATTAACATATGTTTGTGCCTAATGTAATATCATGGTGGATAACTGGCAGATGCAGTCATAAGGTATAAGAATATTTTTAAGATGTGCAAATTCACGTGAAAAAAAAATTAAGAAAACTACTACTTACTTCAAGCAAAACACATTACATACACATGCTACTATTTATGTAAAGTATAGTCATATGAGAGGAAATATTTCTTTCTTGACAGTATATTTTAATACCTTTTTTGCCAATCCCTGGTGACAAATAATGCAGTAAAAGTAAAGTTTGACCTTGTTGTTGAGTAACTGGCACACTTGAGGGACGTAGTCAATTAGGCATCCTCCACTGGGGAATGCTGGGATATGGAGTGCTGAGGATCCTCCCAGAGCACTGAGTGAATAAAAAAAAGGAAAAAAATGTTTAGCCCGTAAATACACACACTTAGATTACACAGCACATACAGTAAGTAGGATGTTCTCTGTGCCACCACAACAATATTTAGCACAGTTTGAGACTTTGTGTGATTACCTGACTTAATGAAAATGTATGTAAACAGAGCAAAACCAACACTGAGTGCATTAGTTGGCTGCCATCTCCTGAAGTTGTGGAATTAGGAAATAAAGGGGTGACTCATGCCTGTGGCATCCTCCTCATTCTCCTTCACTTGTTCGGTTATTCTTTTGACATCCTCCTGATTCCATCCTGCAGCACAGCTCCATTAGTGATTAGTGCATGCTTGTTTAATCAGGAAATCTGCTGCTGCAGCTCCATAATGACTAACCAACCGAAGCAGTCACTCCCGCCTTTTCCCCCCCTGATGTGGGGCAAAAACAGAGGGAATACCCAGAGGACAGGTTAAAGGTCTTAAGGAACCGCTTATTGGCTTTTAATGCTCATTTAAAGACACATAGAGGAGGGTTCCTTCCACCGCTTTCTATTTTTATTTCATTCTTCGTTATGGGAGGACACTCGGAGGGCATTTAGAAATGCTGTTGTGTTATTTAAAAAGCATTGCTGGAGTAGATGAACGCCGCTTACCGGGTTAAGCATGTATGATGCATAAAATAGCCCACATCATGAACATTATGTCAAATGTTAAAGATCACACAGAGTATATGTTGAGATGCAGCCCCAGGGTGTTGTTCTTAGGTTGATCATGTATGTAAAGGTAAAACACAACAGTGAGTCACTGACCGAGGCCACGGGCCACGACCCCCGGCTCCCCCCCCCATTCCATCATCCCAGAGCAAAGTCAGTCAAGAATGAAAGCGAAAGAGAAGGTTTTCCCCATCTCCATGCTTATTAGTTGTTTTTTAAAAATGGAAACAGATAATCAGTTGAAAATCATGTATCAATAGTCACCAATGTCTAAATAAATGTTCAATGAGAACAGCGAAAATGAGCATAAGTGGAAGTCAAACTAAACTAAAGTAGCAACTCATCTGTGTAACCAAACAGCAGTTGATTTAATTAATAATAAAGACATTGTTTAACATTGATTTATTCTATTGCGGCTATAGGCAGCCAAAAAAGCCATGAGGGGCTAAATATGGAAAGAAAAATAAAGTGGTATTGCAGTGGGATGGAGATTGTGATGTTTCCAACAATTTCCCAAATTGGGATCAATAAAGTACCATCTTATCTTAATTTATGTTGATTGCAGTTAAAAATGTCAGGAAATTGAGATAGACATTTAAGTATAAATGCGGTCAACAGAAACATTTCTCTCACTCATACCCCCATCTATTCCATACAAAATCAAAGTGAGCAGGTGGATGCAACCAGGCTAAAACCCCTATCCTAACTCCACCCCAAGATTCAGTGCACGCGCACATCCGATAATGAGTAAAAAATATCACATAATAGATAACCTTACATGTGGTTGTGTCAGTCAAGATTTGGAGGCCTTTTTTTTATCCATATTGATATGTAGATAACAATAATTGTCTAAACCTTAATTGTTTTCAATGTAAAATAGAGAGCTAAGATCCTTTAACATTAAGCTGTAGGATCATATCAATTCCCATCTGATGTCTTCTCAAAAGAGGGGGTGTGGCATATAAAAGGTATTATTTCTAATAGGCACAGTTGTCAAATGAAAACATATTACCAATATTCTAAAAATAAAATAAACAACATCTTTTTCAAAGAATAACAAGCAGGAACCAGTAGATATTTATTTAAGTTGTACGTCAAAAATAATTGCATCGCTGCAGGGAGGAGGACAGGCGTTCTGCTGGAAACTTTTTAGCTGCTGATTTATGTGAGAAGTTCAGAGAATTGCAAAATGTTCCAAAGAAAGGTTGTGGGAGTTGTAAAGAGGGAGGTGGAGCTTCATGTGCTCCACCTGTCATTACCAAAACTACAAATATTTAGAAAAAAAGGATGTCTTAACCGGGGTCAGTAAAAAGTCAACAGTCACTGGATTTTTTGAGTTTCGACCCACCTTAGAGCTGTGTTTTCAGAATAACTTTTTCTGTGAGAAGCAGCTGCTTTCTCATCATTTGAGTATTAACCACGTTTAAAGGGGCCCTTTTATGCTCATTTTCAGGTTAAACATTTGTATTGTATACCTCTACTGTGACATGTTATTGTTCTCATACTGCCTGTGCTGAAGCACGTCCTTTCACCCTCTGTCTGAAACCAGAGTCTAGTCTGCTCTGATGTCCCGCCCTTTAGCGCATCACGTACAATGTGGCCCAATCCCAAACCACGCCCTGGACACCCTACCCTACCCCTACACACTCCCCCTCCGTGACGGACTCCGTGGAGTGACACTCGCAGCTCAACGAGGCTCCCTCCTGTCAGATGGAGGGAGTAAATACAGCGGCAAGCTTTGGGACAAACTCTCCTCTCTCCGGCAGAAACAGGAAATGTCGTAACTGTGTGTAACAACGGTTTTAAAATGTTGTCTAAGAGATGCTGATTTGAAACCGTTGTTACACACAGTTACGACATTTCCTGTTTCTGCCGGAGAGAGGAGAGTTTGTCCCAAAGCTTGCCGCTGTATTTACTCCCTCCATCTGACAGNTCTTGCTTCAGAAGTTGAACATTGTTCAACTTTTGCAGCCTGAAACGCCAGGAAAGCTCCGCTCTGCTACCCACAATTCAG
>NW_011333040.1:8515162-8526536 GCF_000735185.1 Notothenia coriiceps
GGTTGTTAACATCGCAGTTTATCAGTGGATGTTTGCTGGAACTACTTGTTAACAGCTTGTTTCCTGACGGACACACACAGCGTGACTCCGGTCAGGTAGAGACCGGTCTCAAGTCAGCACCGATGCAGACTCGCTGTTTGAGGGCTTGATAGCCCACTCCCCCTCCGCACCGCTCCACACTCGTTGGTTTGGAACAGCCCTTAATGTGGCGGACCCTCCACGCGAACGCGCAAACGGAGGGGTAGTGTGTAGGGGTAGGGTGTAGGGCGTGGTTTGGGATTGGGCCTGTCTTGGAGCGCTAGCCAGAAGCGTTACGTAGTGATGTCACAATGAGTCCAATGGAGGCGTTTCAAAAAAGCACAATAAGGCCTCTTTAAATTAACTAGAGAATCACACTCTAAGATACCTTAAAAGCTTTTAATCCAGATCACTGATTTAAATGTTCTCTCTTTGCAAAAATGATACTCTGAATATTAATATGTTCCTATTCACAGAGAAGCCATGCAAACTGTCAGGGATCCGTTCCCATTGTCACAATCCTTTCCTCCAGAACTCCAAAGCCATCATTTACAGTAGGCTTTGTGCACATAATTAGCATTAGCTTTTTTCATTTCACCTCGCACCAACAAACGGCCGATTGGAAAAGGCTCGCAGCGATGAGCAGAGGAGCTTTTGAAAATGAAAATCTCAATGATGCCTATCTATCCTCCCACAAATCTAAGAATAGCTCCGTATCATTCAGATGGAAATGCGGACCGAGGCACTAAATAGATGGTGGTGTTCGTCACTTGTGTGTGTCAACCGCAAGCATGTGAACAAATGTAATGCAATTTGGTTTTCTATGGTTTGGCATCTTGAACACTGCATTGAAAAGAGAATGACTAGACACCAGACTATTGCGCTGTACATTATCTGACAAAGGGTCTGAGAACTACTAAAACAGTTGTTCCCTTTTGGTCTAGTCTTAGTGTCCAAATGTATTTCAGACATCAGGCCACGTATAGACCAACCTCACATCATTAAGTGTTTTTGAGGTAGGAGACCCCCCCCCCCTGCCTGCAATGCCTCATTTGGACTCCTTTGTTTTAGTGACATCACTATGCAACACTCAGGGTTCTTTTGGCAAGCCCTTAACACATTAAATGTGATAGGCTAAGGGGCAGGACATCTTTTAGGTTGACCAGCTAACCAATCAGAGCAGACTGGGCTCTGGTTTCAGACAGAGGGTGAAAAGAGGAAATATGAAACTGAAAATGAGCATAATAGGGCCTCCTTAAAGCCTTGCTATTGCAGTTGTACCCATTTCATGTTAAATCCATTGTTAAAACAAAACATGCAAACAGGTCTTATTAAAAAGGCAATAAAACAGCTGAGTTAGGAGAAAATATGTGACATTTTCAGCGGGGCACTACACTTTTTGATGTGGTCACATTTACAACAATGGTTAATCAATTCTGTTTCGTCGTTTTTATCCTTGGGCTACTTGTTGTTTAAAGTTGCAAGTTTTAGTGACTTTGATTTCTAGTCCTAACATACAGTATTTTGGTTTATCTGTTAACACTTTTATACAAAGGTTATATTTGTAGTGCCTTATAATCACATAAAACTATTTATGAACTCTCAAAGTCATGCATATCAACTTATAAAGCGGTTTATAAAGTATGATAGTGGTGGACATAATGCATTTTAGGTTGAGCGTTGATTATGAGTTATATCTGCATGCCAACAGTAATTTTGAAGGCTGAATATAAGTATACACTTTAATGCGTTATTATTAATATTTAAAAGGGGTTTTAAACTCTTTAAATGCATTATATTGTATTATGAGTGTGCTTTAATATGAATTATAGACATGACCTTGATATGCCGTGTAACCCACTGTTCTTAAACATTATAGAAGGGTACGTTCTCAGCCTCCACCTTGAACGAACCCAATGAGCTCAACTGAAAAATGCTGACGGAAGAAAATATCTCTTGAACATGAGCCAAGTTTTACTGCGGGAGGCTGTATACTTTTAACTGTGGTGCCAAAATGAGAATCAAACATTTGACAGGCTTCACCTTGACTCAAGGTCACACTGAAAGGGAATTAGGCAGCAAGTAAAATATGCGAACCGTCACCCTATATTTAAAGACTTATGACAATTCACAACCAAGAAACAGGATTGTGACAACAAATGAAAATACATGGGTGTAAAGAGTTAGTATTGAACTTATATAAAGTTTTAGGACTCTCACAAAACAATTAATAAAAGGAATGATCAAAAGAACTGCAGTTGAGGAAGAGATATCCTGACTTTTAGTCCTATACGAAGGATTTTTGACACCTGCCTTGTAAATGAGCATGTCTTTCAAACTCAACATCCCTTGTTTGTAAGGCACATTTTCTGTTAACAATTTCTAGTCTCAATAACCCAGAGAAAGTTCATCTTGATGACACCATCAGGTTTTTTTTAAACACGATAAAAGCATTTTCACAGACCTTTAAGTGTAACATCAGTGGAGTTCCCCCTTACTTGTGAATTGCTGTGGGTGATAAAGTTAAGAAAACAGTTTTAAAAGTGACACATTTGAATCTGCAGAGATAATGTTAACACATTTATTTTTGAACTTATTTTAAGATTACTTACAGACAATGTTACCTCATGTTTTTAGTTAAAAAGTATTGAATTCCCTACAAATACTGAAGCGGGCGCTGCAAAACCTTTTGAACAATAATTAATGTAATTCTTAGTATAGTTCTTTTTTTTTAACTTAAACTATTATTATTATTATTTATTTTATTATTATTATCATTCATATTTTAATTAATTCAATACATTTTAGCATCTACAGTCCTTTATTGTCCAATTATTTGGCCAATTTCTCCAGTTTAAGTGTGTGGCAACTGCATTAAAAAATGTTTGCAAATACATTTGAGACACATACGTACATGGTAAGAAAAGTGCTTTTAAATTGTATTTTTATAATATAAATACACATAACAATGAATATAAGTTTATATATATATATATATAAAGAAAACAATGTTTCTGAATTGGTGTGGTATCTTTATGAATATGCTGATGTTACCACACTGACAGTGTGATCTTTAAATACTGAACTTCCTGTGGGTGGGCTCAGAATGGAGACATAACGCCATTTTATTTTCAAGTGGCCCCCTGAAGAGTTGCCTCTTGTGTCTCCACTGGTGACATCGCTCTCAACACTACCCACACACACTGGAGTCATCGAGCAGACATGCTGCCTAACACAACCCCTCTGAGCAACGCAACCTACTGTATGACATATTTACAGTAGAAAACACACAGAGTCATGCTGTACAGTGACAGGGCTGCCTGTGACTTCATCAACCAAAGAGATTATCCTCCGTGACTCAGGTGGATGGTGACGATTCTGTTTATTTGTGTGTGGTTTTATGTGTGTTTGTGTGAGAGAGGGTGTGTGTATGACAGTGCAGTGACAGCGTGAGAGCAGATAAAAGCTCAATTGGAAAGAGGGCAGACATGATCCATTCCCAAAGTGAAAGATAAGGCCAAGAAGAACTGTTTGGAGATTTCAAACGGACTTTCAAAGCAGCAACATTTCCATTTTGATTGCCTTCTTCGTTTCCTAAAGCCTGCAGGCTCCACAGAGTTACACATATGACTCTGCTTGTTGACTGCTTGGACTAAATAACATCCTATTCTTCCTCTGAGACTGGACAAGGCCCGTAGCAACAGGAGTCAGTAACCTTTCTGTTATGAGGTGACCATCCTGGAGTACAGACTTATTTTTAGATCCTCTATTCATGATCTATTTTGAATAAAAAAAGCACCAGGCTGCAACCATCACACAATCTCACTAGCATCTGATAAGGTTGCTCAATTAAATTCCTGCATTTGCGGTAGTTGATGTATTTGGCAGCAGTTTAGTTACGTTTATTAGTTTATAGAGTCGTGGACAGTCCCCATCGATCAACTGTCACAAAAAACAGTAAATGGGGCAGCTTTTTGCAAACATTGCTAATTTCCAGCTGTTGTCCCCGACCAGATGATAATGGACACCCTTAAAATCACAGATTTGGTGCTATTGGCCATGTGAGCTCTACGTGACCCTCTGTTGTTGTTTATCCCTGGATGACAAAAGCTTAAAACTAAATAAACTCATGTAATGTATTCAAAAAGTCACCATTCACTGGTGCTTGTTAAGTGGTTTATGTAGTTTTGAGACAGGCCGTGACAGAAAAGTGAATTAAACGCACAATTATTTTATTTATATAAAATATATTATTTATAATCCTTTATTAGGGGTCTCTCAATAAAAAAAAAACCTATACGTTGGTATCTACGTTGATATCAACCTTAGTAGCTTTATGCAGTTGCGTGGGAAGACAGTACTCACCATCCTTGCAGTCAGTACTTCCTGGTAAAGATTCACTTATTGTTCATTGCTCACAACGTTTTTTAACCGGAGCCAAAGTATTCGTGTGTTGCTTGCTGCTGCAAGGCAGACCACAGACATCACAGAGTCTCTGCGAGTAGATTTGCTACTTATGTTTGCTCATCTTTTAAATGGTAGCCAAATTATCCGTACAGGTCTTTAGCTCTCCAATACAAACTAACAGAGTGTTAAAAAAAACTGTAAAACATTGAATAAAACAGTTTCACAAAAAAGCAGTAGAAACGTACAAGCAGAGCTTCTACTACCATTTGCTCACCTTGTTTCTCTAACAACTTAACATCAAAACGTTCAGGACGATTAACCAGATGATCCGCATAGGTATTTTACTCTCCAACACCAACAGACTTGGTCAGTGAAACGAGTAAAAATGCGCAAAAAAGCTATCTGCCGGTCATCTTCGAAGCAGCTTGGAGTTCGTTTAATCAGCTCGTTTGTCTTTGTCTGATGACTGAAATCTTCACATTTGTCACATTTTTCAAGGCTTTTATTGTCATTCGTATATAGCTACAGTGTAGTTATGTCAATGACAATCTTAGGTCCCAGGCTCCTCCAACAGTGCAATACAATAAAATAGAATAGAAGTAGTGCCATAAGAGTCTATATACAAGTGATAAATAATTTGTAAGTTGCAAACAGGTGAATGTTATAGATGTTCTTAGTTCAGGTGTTTAACAGTCTTATTGCCGGTGGATTTTTTTTACTTTCATTCAAATGGAAAAATCCATCATGAAACTTCCAATCCTGCTATTTTAACGTTTTGACTTCAGTGAAGATATTAAGCATAAACACATACTGTATACCAGCCACTGCGGATACAAGATGGCCTACATATTGAGAAGAACTTACTTCCAATGTAAAAGCAACATCACAGAACTCACTTAAACAGACCTACTGTATAGAAGATTACAATGCCGAAGTGTTCAAGGAGACGAGGATGTGGAGAAAGTGGCAGAGTGCTTTGTGCGGTGGAGAGAAGTGTCTGCACTGATATCTTCGACTGTTGAGTGGATTTCCGGGTTATTGCTGAATTTATTTGATCAGACTGACAATTTCTGACTGTGATAAGACGATCAAAAAAACCTTGAGAAATATTTGATCCAAATGCAAAGAATTTCAAAGGCTACAAAACACCTCAACAGACCCTGGAGAAGGGACACACACAAACTGTACACCCACACAGGCACATGCACACACAAACACACACACCAGCAGGCAGGCATGCACGTACACACACAAACGCACAGGCACCTACAGGCAAATGCAGATACACAAACATTAGTGCACTGCAGCCTAAAACTGTCTCTCTGTGTTGATTTTTCTGGGCTACTAAATCTGGTTTGGGGGCAGAGACGGTGCCCACTCGATTCTTTTATGCCATACAGCAGGTTTTTCTGGGGAAGGAGAGATGTATCCAACTCATCTCATGGGCACGGTACAATCAGGTAAACGCGAAAGAAAGGGCAAATGTAAAGAGCGGTGTGTCTGGTTGCTAAATAGTTGTAGAGGAGACCATTAAAACAAAAACACGTTAAGTCTATTCTGAATTGAAAAGAAATGTCTGAAAAAGGATGCACGCTGCAAAGACACAATCCCATGAACCACACAAATTGATCACTATTAAAATGATGAGGCATGCTAATGATCATTTCATTGCTGCAGCGCTAACAACAGATACATAAAATGACACAATTTGAGATATCTTGAACAGAATCAATACAGGTGGCTGAGCAAGGCATATTGTAATTGTCAGACGGCTAAAATAAAGCGAATAAACCTAATCTGATTCTTTCTGTATCCAGCATTTCACTTCATAATAGTGTGTGTGAAAGTTAAAAATGAATTCATTCCACCAGTGATCGTCCTACTACCAGGTTGACGTTAACAAATCCGTTTCTCAAAGATCAGTGTGTGAAACGTTTAGCTTGGGATTTCTCGTCTTAAGCCGACTGACAACATTACTTTACGGTATATCGTATAGGACGATATATCAACAATCAAAATAGTAGCCATTATTTTCCGCCAATGATGAATGGATAAGTCCACTTATCATATAAATACTCCGGTACCACTTTACAATAAGACTACCCTTATAAAGGGTTTACGAATAGTTTGTATTCAATCTATTAATTAGGTTGTGAACACATTATAAATCATTAATAAGCTTTTATAAGACATGAGAAACAGGGCGACTGTGACCGGTTGCTTGCCAAATAGTGAGCCCACATTTATCTGTACTGCTAAGCCTTATATTGGCTACCTAGCTTACTTCGTGTTCTTCATCAGCCAGCATCCTTGGTATCTGTTGCTCACTGACTTGATTCTCGCTAAGTACTGTAGCCAATATAAGGCTTGGTCATCTTGCCAAATAGTGAGCCTGTGTTGATGTATGAAAACTGTTAGAACTGGTTTATAAATGGTTCTTAATGATTAATAAAGTGTTTACAACCTGATTAATAACCCAATTATAAACCCTTTATGAATCCTTTATAAGGGTAGTCCTATTGTAAAGTGGTACCCAATAATGTTTTGTCTCAGAGTCCAGTCAAAACCAGAGTTCATAAATAGTGCAAGTGTGAATTATTGCATTGTGACATGTTACCAATATCTTATTTTATTCTAAATTGCTGCACAATATATTGCTGCAGAATGCACAAGAGGGATGCATTTTACTTTTGTACCCTCAAAAATATAGGGTCTGATATTTCCAATATTTTGCAGCCAAGTATACTCCAAAAAAGAACAAATTCACAAAAAGCAATACAACAAATAACTTTGTGGAATGTGTCCTTGAAGGCTTATACATTGCATTAAAAAAAACAAAAAAAAAACTTTAGAAACCCACCACCGTGCTCTCACAGCTTTTTCTTGTTTTGGACCATTCATCGCTGTGACATCGCACATTAAGGGTTGGGATGAACTTGTCGTTCACACACAACAGACAGCGGCAATTCTTCAATAATCCTGAAGAAAATATGCAAATGACTAAGTGTGGAGTCTTCCAAGGCTGAAAAATCAGCAGTGCTTTCTGTTAAATGATGTGGAGGCCGCAGCTAACCCCTACATCAGAAGCATTATATCCTGCCGTGAGCCCTGAGAGACACCCAGTGAAAAATAAGAAGCCTTGGGGACGTTTTCCTTGTGATATGTGTTTTGTCCCAGTGTGTTGGGCGGGCAGGTGCTGTTAGATGACAAATAATTGAGTTTGGCCATGTGGGCACTGCTAACAGAGCGCTATCCGTCTGTGAGGCTGAACCAGATAGATATTGAAATAATAACTCATGGATTACCAGTATGACAGAGTAGAGCTTCTTCATTTCATCACGCGTCTTCGTCAGTGCTGAGAGACCGGTCTTGTATTTTTCAACCGCCATCTAGGGAATAGAGAAAAAAGGAGAAGAAAATCCCTTTGTCAGTTAGTTCACTATTTGGCGAATTGTTAGAAAAACCTTTTCTCTTAGGGTTGAACTCTGAATAGCCCACACTTAGAGCTTGAATGAAAACCTAAATCTAAAAAGAATGAGTCTTGGTTTCTGAAGAATGGGTGTGTGTTTAGAGAATGAATTTGCATAATATGAATACTGGCAAGTAATGTAAAACATATGCATGGTTTCAGCTCGAATAATACCAACAAAACAAGTTCATATTCATTTTTAAACACCATTATACTAATGTTTTAACTTAAGGAGAGCTGCAGCACAAAATGAACATTTTATGTAGCATGAAGGATGTCATTAAGAGAAAAATAGATGTTTGGAAATGTTTGGATGAAGGTACAAAAATGTTTTAATGTTGGTCAAGTAATGATATGTGCCTTATAACGTATTTCTATTCGTTTAAATCCCTATTCGTGGAAATGGTGCCTAACAAGCAGCAATGTGCCAAAGAAGAAGAGAGGAAGAACACTACTTTTAGATAGAAACAATGCCGATAGCAAACAATTGATTAGTACAAGAAACAATGAATATAATCAATCCCATTTTTGTTGACAAGGAGACAAAGATTACCTTTTTAAATGAATACGTAAATAAATAATAAACACAGGATTTACTGCCTCACCTTCAAGTCTTTGTAGAATTGTGGGTGTTGACCTCCAGCATTTCTCTTCTTGAAAGTTTTTTCATGCTGAATGACTTTCTGCAATTCATTCTTCAGCACTACACACACACACACACACACACACACACACACACACACACACACACACACACACACACACACGTTACCATCCATCATATTTCACCACTGAAGCAAATAGCTGCTTTAAATCAGATGCCGTCTCCTGTGGGATCCTGTCAAGTGTTGTATTTGTGCTTGTGGCAAATGTTAGTCATCATAAAGGCAATATATTGCTTTCAGCACAGTGAGATTATAGTGTTTCCACAATGTATACTGAAACTACAATTACAGGAAGATATAGTAAATGTTACTATCACACTTCCTTGCAAATAACTTGCGTCGGCACAAAAAAGTAGGGTCAGTATTACAGTAATCTCAGCAAATTTGAGAACAACGGTCTTTGGACGCGGTAGTAAAATGTGATCTACTCACCGTCAACTTCTGCGGTCAAGCCTTTAATGGAAGCTATCCAACAGAGAGACAAAAAAAAGCAGTGACATACAGTAAATACGCATTTCACTTAACAGACCTCAATTGGAAATGTAAGACACAGAATTTGTTCAGCTTTGAGGAAATCTTGATTGGTGAATACCTCCCGGGACAGTTTCAAATTCTGCCAAGTCGTCTGTAAAAGCAGCCAGGGAAGGTTCATGCAACATGATCTGCTCCACAAGGGCATGCAGCAAGGTGAACTTCCTGTCGTTCCCCCGGAGCTGAGAGAGCTGTGGAGGGAGGTTAGAAAAGGTCAAGGCGTGTAAAAACGTTAAGTTCCCTGCCAAACAGAACAAGGACATATTGAAGAAAACGGTACATGTATGAAATATAGCATCTTCTGTGTGTTTGTTGATACAACTGTTGTTGTTACCTGAAGGTTAGAGAAAGAATAGGATGGCAGGGCATGGATTCTCTCTGTGCTACATTTACCTCCACACTAGTCTATTATGTTGTGTATTTGTATACAGCAAAGGTGTATACTGACCTTGCTAACACCTGGCTGTTGCTTCCAGATTATGCATTTAGTGCAAGAGTAGTGTTTTTGCAATTTTTTATTATTAGTCATAGTTAGCAGGGTAGGAAGAATTACTCAGATCTTTGACTTAAGTAAAAGTAACAATGCCAAATAGTAAAAATACTCTGTTACAAGTTGTGCACTTAAATCTTACTTAAGTATAAGTACAAATGTATCGACATTCAACTATACTTAAAGGTGACCTATCATGCAAAATGCACTTTTGTACGTCTTTTATACATGAATATGTGTCCCCGGTGTTCCAGGGAACTCACCAAGTGTCAGAAAACACAACCCTCTCTATTTTCCTCCATACCCAAATCTCTTAAGAAGGGGCTGCAACGGATCTGATCCAGATTTTAACACTTCTGTGACGTCACAGAATTGGCGCTACGGCTATTGGGCCAACTCCACCAATCAGGAGGAGACAGCCACGGACATTGCCATTCGAAAGCGCTGGAGACGCTGTAGTACATATGCCAGGCCTGTAGATGGTGCTGTTCTCACAGAATCAGCCCATGCAAAGACAGTGTTAAATTGAGCGAAATGAGGAATGGCTAAAATGCATGATCTGTTTGGTATTTTGAAAAATAAAAAGTATAAATATGCCATATATAGGTATGGTCCTACACTATATTATTCAAATATAGCATGATAGGTCCACTTTAAAGTACCAACATTAGACTAGAATTTAAGACATAATGCACTTCATGGTGAAATAACTGAAATGCAAGATGTTCCTTTCTAACCTCGTGATAGGTCATAGTAGTCTTTTTTTTAGGTTGTTTATTAGCAGTTTAAGGCCATGGCAAGTTTCTAAGGACAACATAAACAATAAAGAAACCATGCATTGATGCTCATAAGTTATAAGGACCAAAAATGCGATCTTAGATAACCTTGATGCGTTTTTCTTGGAAACAGTTGGCTATTAATTTGTTGAGTCTGTCTCAAGCAGGCACAGTTTACTATTCTCAATTAGACCCGGAAACACCTCTGAGGGAACACGAGGCCTTGGCTTCATTAAAAGGAGCGGAGGACTTTTTACTTCTGTGTCAAGAGCCCTGCCCTTAAACCTTCCCAGTTGTGAGACATGCACACAAAACAGAGGCTCAAACTAAACTATCCTTTTAAACCCGTACACCCAACAACTACTGAACCTTCACAGGAAAAGTTCAACACTTTGATAATATGCTTTTTTTTCTATTTTAATCGCTTGATAAAAAGATTGAGACTACTCTTGTATTTGTACGGTACATTTGAAGCTACAGCCAGCACATGGTTAGCTTAGCATATTAGCTTATTAAGCTAGCATGGCTCTGTCTGAAAGTATGAAACCCCAGTAACCAGCACCTCTAAAGCTCACTAAGTAATTTCTTATTTATTTTTTGTTTTATTCCTAAACACGTTGGGGTTTTATTAAGATTATGTGCTGGACTTTTTTCTTGGTTGGACATTTTGATTAATGATTCTAAGGTTGCCACACTTCAGGAAGTCCCGGCTCCATGGCTAAGAATAGGTGTTTTTTTTCACACTTTGGTTTCTGTGTGAATGAAAAGAAACTTGGGATATAACAACATTTTAATTGGATTACTTTAGAAACTCTGGTATGAGGATTGTGTTATCCTTGGTGTGGAAACAGGGTCAGAAATGTTGTGCTAATGAAAAGATCCACTGACTAGCTACAGTTAATGATGGTTCACTTCTAACGGCCCGTCCACACTACAGCTTCGACAGCTTCAAAAACAGTTTCCAGCGCGTCTGCCCATTCACTTTGAATGGGGTGACGTCACGTTGCCTCGCTTTTCG
>NW_011333040.1:8526575-8540778 GCF_000735185.1 Notothenia coriiceps
ATATATATATATATGTATATTGCTCGCATCCTATCCCCTGGGTGTTTTGGCTTTGTATGCCGGGGGCGGGACATTCATGTGATTGGTTGTTGGTCGCGGTGCTCGAATAAAATCCCCAAGCTTCAGACACGCCCAGCTCCAAGCTTTTTTTGAAGCTATAGTGTGGACGGGCCGTAAGAGATTCAGCCCAAGTGGCCCCACTTTGTTCCTAGTTTAATTTCTCCTGTGATGCCATGTAGTGAGACTGTAAGAGTCCTGAGTGAACCTGAGCAAAAGAGGAAGATGATGGAAGATGTAGAGTCGCCCTGCTGTGTATATCAATGAGAAGTCTTATTAGCCTTGTGCTGCAGCTCCATCAAAGGTCAGGCAACAGCAGTGTAGTCATACTTTAGTTAAGGAGGAGAGGCGAAATCCCTTGGCCTTTTCCTTCCTTGCGTTCTCGTTGAGGTAATTGCCAACGGTGAGGAGGTACTCCAGCACGGAAACAAATGACCTGCAGTTGTTCAGCTGCGTGCACATTCTGATCTTCTGGTTAATCAGCTGAAAGACAAACACAGACAGTCATTTTGTTCTGTATTCTAGCCACATTCATTTTCTTCACACAACATCTTTGTGACATTTTAAGTGGTGTACACCCGGAGCTTGTTTTCGGGCTCCTTGTGCTGACTGTGTCGACAAAAATAACTTGAGGCTTTAGTATTATACATTACAAGGATAAACATCAATCTCACAACACTTCATTTGACCCCCATACAATGAATAATCAGAGCCTTGTTGTTTGGCGGGATCATTATTTGGTATGCAATTGTGTCAAGTACAAATTTTCCCTCTAGAATATCACACAATTTCCCTGCTTAACCAGCGCTGAACAGATCCTGTTGAATATGGATAGACATTATTATAAAAAGCTGAAAAGAAATGAAGCTGGTATTTTAGGTTTTGCCAATGCTGTGTACGGAAGAAAAAAAAAGCAGTCGGTGCTATGGGAATTGTATTCGTTGACAATGAGTCCAAATAAAGTCCATGCCAGACAGCAGCTCCCACCATATGCTCCAGTTTTAAGAATAACTCCCCAGAACTATAGTGGGACACAAAGAATAACACAGGAGAGAAAATGAGTATCCAGCTTCTTCTTATCTACTGGCTTTGCGGAAAACCATCTGTACAATCATAGCAAACTAGTTTGTTTAGAACATAAATAAGCCCATGTTATGTAGCCTGTACAATATATCTAGTTTTAAGGTTAAATGTTTACAAAAATAAGTAAAGAAGTAAATTGTGCAATAGGGATGCTCCGATCGCCAATTTTGGGGCCGATCGCCGGAATCAGTATCGGCCGATACCGATCGCATCGAGTGGGCGGGGCCTATGGGGATCTTCCATTTAAAACTCACTTAATGGGGCTCCTTCACTGGCGCTTCCACAAACAACAACCAACATAATTATTTCATTCAAATGAAGTACATTATTCAAGTTTACATTAACTTTGGAGAATAACACGGGAGAGATGAGCGGAAGCGCTCTCTCCCTCTCTCTCTCCTGACAGCCTGTCAGTATCTCATGCAGTTCACTAATCCAGTAATGAGTGACCCGACAGTGAAGAATAAATATATGTATAACTAGTTTAGCTTGTTCCAGANCTAGTCTCTCTCAATTGATAATAAAGTATAGAGGCTATGTGATGGTAAAGCATGTTACTGAAAAAAACAACCCCTCCAAATTCAAACCCTCAATCATGTCCAGCTTCTTCTGTGATTAACACATTTGCATGTTGGTTTTTCAAGGGCATCATTATGAATTCCCCCAGTGACAAGATCTGACTAAATATGACACCTTTCTCCAAACATGCACACAGTACACCCCCCCCATCCATCTCAATAATTTCCTCCAATGATGGCAAGACTCCTTACTAGCCTCGGAAAACGAAGAATTGTGGAACAGGTGTGCAGGTGTGCGTCAGGCCCCGCCTTAAATGGAGCGCGATTTCCGCCAAAGATTTTGGAAATGAGTCCGTGCGCAAAGCATTGTGGGGATTTTAAGAACGCGGAGGATACACTCGAAATGTGCAGCCTCGAAATTTCCCACTACGAAGGACGCCGGCCTCGGTAGAATTACAAGGATCCTGGACATTGGAACAGTCCTTCGGCGGGACTCGATGACGTAGCATCCTTGAAATAGTGGCTCTGGAGGAGCCTTCCTCGACATTGAGAAACACCCAGGGCCCCCACAGTGAAACTAGAGGCCATACTGCATACTGGGCTCAAAGTTTCGGAGCCCATGACCCTTTTTGGGCCAACCTCCCATTTTTTAACACAGCCTTTATTTTGAACTTAACTAAGCATATGTAATATTGCATTCACACACAACGCAAGGCAATTATTAGCCTCGCGTTAGTTTGACCGCAGCATCATTTGCGTTCACTGGCGTCATTCAGACAAGACGTGTCGTTGCCATGTAGTTACCAACAACATTTGATAAGCCATGACTGAAATCAACACTTTTGCTCCCTTGATCATAGTGTAGAAGTTACATATATGCCTGGATGCCAAAACACCATTATAAATTCATGCAGAGACACAGTTCAGTGAGAGATGCATTCACCGTCTCTAGTAACAAGTCACAAAGTCAGCTGAATTAATCCTGTTAACAGACGTATGAATATATGAATAAACTTCGACCCTTATTTGCCATGCCATAGACAGTGTGTATGAATGTATGTGGTTTGTACACATTTCCTGTCATAGTTCCCGCTTTTCTTCACATTTTTACATTATGACACACACACACACAGATTCACAAGGTCGTGACTAATAAATATATCCTCTGGTGCAAATTTAATTTCAAACATGCAGGAATAATGGTGTTTTTTGGCTCCGCAGCCAGATGATTAAAAACAACTCCTGGCCAGAAGGCAAGGGGACAGTTAAAGGTCAAATTGTTGAATTTTAAAAGGCCAATACTATTACACCACCTGACCATTTTCAATTATACATAGGAGTGATTTATGTTGAATAATAGGGAATAATAATGAAATATTTAGGATTTTACTGTAAGAATGCTTCACTTTCAAGAATTAGTTTGACACTTTATCCCCAAACCCACAATATGTTGTTTTAGATGGGATTTTATAAAACATTTGTATCATTATCAGTTCAATTTCACAATACTAATGGATACAGTAGATCCACAGTAGAAACTTTTTTTCCCCCTATCTCAACCTTAACACAAAGAAAAACGATTTTACCATGTAGGTAAAACATGGACATCATCTTTACTGGCATTTGTTTGGCTCACTCTACGTGTTGCAGTGCATTACTGAAAATATTGTTGGACATCTTCTCTCGTCTTACCCCAAATTTGCTTTCTTGCCAAGAATTACATGAGAGAATCAATATACTCATGACTGGAACAATTAGGAAACAGCCCTGCAGTGTCCAAGGCATTTCTAAAGCTCATTAAGTAGCACATTATATCTTGTTTGTCCTGTACAAACATCAAAGTTTGCTACTGACCATGCTACAGATGTTAGTGCAAAATCTACAGCTACTCTACCACAACCATCAGCAACAAGTGGACATGGAGAACTACATGTTGCTAAATCCACCGCGGAGAATAAACAGAAGGGCAACCAGGCAACCATGCTCGGGGGTCTTCTTCGCTGCTTTTGGTGTATTTTGTGGCGGAAGTACAGNCGATTCGAGCCGGTTTTCCGAAGTGGGTCGGGCGTCATAACTTCACGGCTGTTCTTCTGTCATTTTGTCACATACGTTGCCACCTTCGTCTTTAGCGGTCGAAGGCGGGCGCACTGCTGGCCCTCGGCTCGTGTTTTGTGTGTCGTTCTCAATCTGGCTTGTTCTGCAATCGATCACCTAGCGGAGACTTCGTTCGAATTTCGACTCAATATGTATACATAAGCAAGTGACCGCCCAGTGCGCTAATGACCGTAATCACTTGCCGTACCTCCTATGACTGTCGCCCAGTCCTCTCTCTCTCCAGCCCTCTCTCCGAAGGGCGAGTCTCGAGAGGGCACAATAAGAGGTTCTTCAATTACATTTGCACTTATTACATGCAGTAAACCTTACCTTATTACCATCAACCAACAACAAACCCTTCCCCGGTCACTTCCTCGGCGGTCACATTCTCACACATGTTACCTCTAGGGGTATCCGGGGCCGCGGTGAGCTAACCAGCGCGCTCAGCCATAGCGGCTATGCAAGGGCCAGGCTAGCGGGGTTTTAACCGCTAGCCTCTAGTGGATACGTGGTTAAATGACAGAAATGCTAAAAACCTTTGTAAATTGGAATTTTGATCTATCATACATCGTCCCATGTAATTGTACCCGAATAAATACAAGATGTTGTTTCGAATCCACCGCTACCTACACATGTCTCCAAAGGCCGTTTCGGTCATCTATTCTTCTTCGCACTATGGAGTAAAAGAGAGGACCAATACAGAACACAGGCTGATATCACAGACCCCCAATCAGAATTTTCGACTCGTATACCACTCGCGCAGACCGTACCTCGAAATAAACTGCCGTACAGTTGCTTACTATTCAGGGTCCTCGTGGCTGCACGACACACAAAGCAGGCATGTTCGTACCGTTTTGGATTTTATGGGTCGAAGTAACAGAAAAGTCGCAAAAATATTATCCGCTAGGTATAAGTTGTCGCTAGCAACGTCGTCATGTATTTTACGTCATGTGATCGGCTCTCACGATCGGCCTTTATTAGAGAGCACCGATCGATCAGCAGAGAGTGAATATCGGCCGATAACGATCGGTGGCGGATCAATCGGAGCATCCCTAATTATTATAGAACAAATTGCCATTGTTATATTCTATGAAGGTCTTCACTTTAAAGACACAATAAAGAATAATTCTATACTATTGATTCCCTGCGTTAATTGTTTGGTTATCTCTTTTTATTTGACAAACATGTACAACTTTTACTTGAGTTCTTTATATCTATGTGCTGATGAAGTTATATTTGGTTCTACCAGTCATACCTCCCTGTCCAGAGATCTCCTTGTCTAAGAATCACTTGCTTTGATTTTGTGTCTTTGCGTCTCTGAATAATATTTGGAAATACTTGCACACCGAGCACAGTTTAAAGAAGAAGCCAGATCCACAATGCAGAAGAAAACATGACATCCTGACAGTGAGGCGAAGCACCAACGAGTACATCATAGGTAAGAAACATCCCCCCCAGGTGGGGACTTCTCCATTTTGTCTCCTAAAGCCCTCATGTCTGTCTGCTGGCGAGTAAATCCCCCTTAATGTTCGGGTCTTAAGAAGTCTGCTGTCAGAGAATTGACCGATTTAGAATCTTCTGCAACAAAGCACCTTCACTTTTTCATGCCTGAACATTGTATTGTGATGCGGATCGTATGTCAGAAAGAAAGATACTTTGTTCCTGCACACAATAACTATGGTTTGATTAAAAGAACAATCTTATTAAATATATATCCAAGTCACAACACAGCAGAAAGAGCAACAACATCCGAAAGAAAAAGCCATGCGTAAATTGAAACTTAATGAAAAAGCGAATCTTTCCTGTCAAGTCATCTTGCATGCTCACAGTATGTTGTGTTTAAGACAAAGAGAAATGACTGTCCCCTTCAACGGATTACAGTGCCATTATTCTTATCCTTTGTTCCTCTTATTCTCAAACTGTCAGCAGACAAGAGATTAGGACTGAAGCACTGATGCAGAAAGGAACAGAGGCTGAGAGAATAAAGAAGAAACAGCTGAGGAGGTGGGAGGTACTCTCTCTGGTCTGACTGCAATATCTTCACAGCCTGCAGTCCTCAACGCCAATAAACAACAATCCTCTGCACGAGCGTTAACGATTAGTCTGACTAATGTTGAACTGGACATGTCTGGATACACTGTGCGAGCCTTAAAGGGGCCCTTTTGGGGTTGTTCTATAGGTTAGTGTGCATGTAAATGGTCTGCAAAGGCTAAAATCGCAAAGTTCACTCCATTCCCCCCCGCCTAAACGCCTCCATTGGACTCCTTTGTTTACTTCACAAACAAAATGACATCACTACATAACAATTGCGCTTCTATTGGCTAGCGCTCCAACACATTGTACGTGATAGGCTAAGGGGCGGGACATCTCTAAGCGGTTGATCAACAGAGCGGGCCAGCTGACCAATCAGAGCAGACTGGGCTCTGGTTTCAGACAGAGGGTGAAAAGAGGTGCTGCAGCACAGGCAGTATGAGAAAAATAAAGAGCTTTTTGAACATTAAAGAGTGGAGACATGTCACAGGAGAGACACTACATACAAATATGATAAGTAGAATAGGGCCCTTTTTTAACATTGTTTCAAATGTCAAGTTTAAGAAATCTATTTAAATAGTAACTTGGTGTGTATTTGTTTTATCTGTACTCATGCTTGAGTGATTGTCTTTGAAGAGAGTCCAGAAGTTTGTTGAATAAAGTAAAATTAAGAAATATTTCCACAGCTCTCCCCTGGGAAAACTCCAAAGTGGATTTTTATTGGTTTTTCTGATAACGATAAAAAAACTATGTATGATTTACACCACCGACAGAAAAGTGAAACTTGATTTGATTAAGATCCATCTGTTCTTCTCAGTCACACGAGGAGAGGTGTCTTAAAGTGCCGGTCCTGCCTTTCTGTTTTCAAGACACTTTACAATTCCAGCAAATACAGAAACCACTTCATCCACCACTTCAAACGTAAATCTCAAACAGGAGGGAGAAAGGCTTTCATGTATTAATGACACTTTCCGCCTGTATGTATCTGAACATTAGAATACATTAGCATATACTTGTTCTCCTCCTGTGCCGTGCGGTTTCACCCAATTTCAGCTTGTAGGAAACGAAGCCGACTTTAAAAACAGCTCAACCTCTGATTCAACCTTTTGATTGCTCTCCGTAGGTGATGGAGTAAACTCACTGGCTGCAGGTCTTTCATGCCGATCGGAAGCTCTCTCAGAGTCAGCAGCAGGTCGAGCTGTGTGCTCAGACACGGGATGTTGCACATCTGCAGCGGGGGAGAAGAAGTGAGTGTAATGAGCTGTGTGCATACAGAACAGAGTGCAATTATCGCATCATCACACAACCCATTTCCATGTTATTATTATCGAAAAAGCAGGGAGATACTGAGGGGAGATGATGTCGCTGCGACTTTTTCTCACAGAGTCTTTGGTGAGATTACCTCGGGCTAAAGTGGAGAGCTGCAGGCCTGTCGAAAGGCTGATTTAACAGAGAAAGTGAAGGCCTGACACCTCGAAGCGATTGGCTGAGCTGCCTAGTCAACCTTTGAGTCAGGGCTAACCTCTAATAAATCATTACGCCTTGTCAGAGCATCTCGCTCAAGCTCAGAGAGCGTCTCCTAAAAGCCAAAGGGCACTTTTGATTGACATATTCTCAGGAGAGATATTAGGATGAGTGTGAGGAATCAAGTTCATGTGATCATTTGGCTATTTCCACAAAATAAAATGAAATCCCAGAATGCCACCCTGCTCAATGCGCCTTGTCTTTAAAATGTCTAATTGAGCATGAACTGTTCACATTGACTCCATGCTAAGGCAAACATGTACAGTTTCAAGTGTTCACTTATAAGTCGAGTAGTTTGCATAATTGAACCTGGATCAGAGACTCCTGTTCACTAGATTTCAGATTTAAAAAGGAATACTCTTTTGTGTGATTTCTGCACATGATATTGAAGTTTCCAGAGAAAGCATGACAGGCAGGATTAAAGAACAAACAAAGACCTAATATTTTCCTTGTACGATGTGAGGGTCTAAGGACAGAGGGTGTCGTATTGTCATACTGATATTCTGTACAAACTGTGAAGTCCACTGAGACAAAAGTAACATTTGTGATATTGGGCTATATAAATAAACATTGATTGATTGATATACAGTGTAGTGTAATATTTTCAGAGAAGCCTGCAAAGCATTATTAGGATTAGATTTATCTCAGGGAAAAGGTCAGTTCTTCTTTAATGTTACGACATTTGTTCTGAGATGTTACGGTTGTGTGCTCTCTGTAAAAGTGATTACTTAGAATAAAAAAACATGTGTATTCAACTCTCTACAGCCATGCCAGCAGTGAGGATTCTTTCTTTGGCTTAACCCTGAGGTAAGCATTGTGCTTATATCCCAAAACATCCTAACATGCTTATGTTTAGCAGGTATTCTTTTTACCAGGTTCACCATCACAATTTAGCGTGTTAGGGTTCTAACATTTGCTAAAGACTGGGCGCTAGATAGAATACTAGACATAGGATCACCTATCAGCCTGATTCATTATCCGGGGATAATGATTTTCTGTTGAAAATGGTGATCATGATGATAAAAAATGCATGTTGGTTATATGACACACTATCCTATGCAGTGAGAAGCTGAGAGCAGATGAGGATACACTCACTCACTTACTCCAAGTGATAAGGATGCTAACACATGTCAATCTTTGATGATTCATAAAAAAAAAAGTCATCTTTTTTCATTATTCATAGAGTTTTTGGGAGAAAATGTGTGGAGCAACTGACAATTACATATAATGTGGAAAGAAAACCCCCTAAAGGAGTAAGTAATCACCTACTGTAAGTTGGTAACCATTTTTCTTGCTTTTTAGTGCAACACCTGAATGCCTAAGATGATTGATTATTTGGTCTATTTGGTGTAATTCAGGTCGACTGCAGTCCAGCACCAAATCCTTTTGCCTCCGGCCTTACACAAGGTTTCTATAGGCAATGCCTTATGACAAGTGTCAAATATTCCTGAGGCACTGTGGGCTGATCCTGCTGCTCATCTGCCTCCCTCCTGCAGCCTGGATCCGACCACACGGTCAGAAGGCTGCATGCTAGCAGGTGATAACACATGAACGGTAAGAGCTTGTCACGACACCCACAGAAAAAGAAGAGGCAGGTGCATTGTCGATTCAACCACTCTTTTTTTTTTTATAAGAAAGTGCCATAAGAGAAAGAGCTGCTTTAGAGTCAGCCTGTTCACATCAAATCCTGATAACATTGTTAATTATGATAATCTTGAGCCTTGTTAATATTAGTAGCTATTAACTGTACCTCCATCATGTACTGGTCCACAATATGCAGCTCTGTCACAGGTCCTTTGTGGGATTTGTACATTTCCACATCATCCAACGTGGGGACGTACCTTGAAACAAAACATTACAATTTTAATATTCTTGTTAGATTCCATACTAGTTTTTTTAATACCTTAAGGCTCTCTACATGTTCTTTCCCATCCACTGCTTACAACGAGTGTCTGCAAATATTTAATTGCTCCATTTTGTTTACCAACTAGTCTCTTGTTGTTTGTTTATCATAACTTTTCGGGAGTTGGATTTCTACAGCTTGAAGACATTTAAGTTGTAAATATAATAGAATGTTGTTGCTTTTTAATAAGTAATAGTATTAAAACAAAATACAGGAAAACCACTTCCTAATTATTTGCTTTGCCCCCCTGATAACCTCTGCATAAAAAGTTTAGCTGTTTTTAAAAATGTAGCTAATTTTATATTTATATATGAAGTTTAGGTATTTATCTGCTTGCTATTTTAGGCTGATTAATACATTTAAGCTATGTGGTTCTGAGTCCATGTAAAGTATATCGCTCCTTGTATATCCAACAGTTAAAATAAAAACCTACATATTAAAAATGCATGTGACAGTTGGGGAGGTTTTTATTTTTGTAGCACATACCTTCCCCTTTTCACATCTTTCTGTCATCACATGTTCTTTACCTCCCCGCCTTAAACTGATGCCATTACATTTATTTCCAGTGGCCCAGATAGTGGGGCGTGATTAAAAGCCAAGTAGTTCTAAAAAACAACAAGACGCTGGGAACGGCCATTTACTCACTCGCACTGCCTTTGAACCCCTCTTAAATTGGACTTCCTCCTTCCGACATTTCTGTGCGTTCTGACCTCAAAGCAAAAGGCATTCACTTTTTCATGAGCAACTGGAGTAGCAACAGCCATTAATATTGCAGCACCTGTTGGGAGTGGTTCTTTCAAAATTGTATTCCTCAGGCCCACGCCGAAGCACATTAAAATATATATTATGTTTTTATAGAATAAATAAAGCCCCCCACACAGTGCATTAGATCACTCTCCTTCCAGGAGGTCAGCACCCAAGAGTCGCTGCGGAAACCAGTCAGGAAGCATTTACCCACTTCAAGTGATATATTCCCGCGGGCATGTCAATAGTTTCCATCTCCGCAAATAACCGGAGATAAAAAATGTATGTATCTGCTCTTTAGTATTAGAACATTGTGGAGGCAGCTGTGCAAACCATGAGCCTCCTCCTCACATGACCTGCAGTGGTTTCTCACTTTGTCCTGACTGCACTCACATCCCTTGTTGAGTTGCTAAGCGGCTAGTTTTTCAAAGCTGTTGTCTCTCACACATCAACCGCCCATTAACCGTGCGGCGAAATGCCATTCACCTCTCGGCTCCAGTTGTGACAATATCAGGAATGAATACCAATCAGCGCTTTTTGGCACAAAGTCATACCTCCTCAGAGACGTGATTTGCCCATCAGACAGGCCTCCATCTTCCTCGTTAATGACGAACAGTTTGTCCTTCAGCTCTCCCGGAAGCACGGGAAAACTTTTGAGGAAAATGTCTAGAAGAACAATAGATATGGGAAAAAAAGTCAACACACTCAATACTACATGAAAGCTTTCCTCTTGACAGATAGTCTTCTTATCCTGCGATCAAATGACTCGAAAAGCATTCTGAAGACAAAGGGGTCCTTTGCTTAATTACTTTCCCCAAGATGCCTTAGGGGAAATGCAGAAATGTGCATTCTATCAAGTCAAAGCTGATTTTTGTATTACAGAAAATGCCTCTGCATATTTCAGGAGCTGTGAGAATCGTTCATTTGGAGCCGGCTGCAGGAATTTTAGACATATATGTAAAACACATTGGTGAGTTGCACACAGCAGAGATGCTTGAGCCAGATTCAGACACTAGTCCAATTTTCTTTTAATAAGTTGTGAGCTTTGTAACTAACTAACTTTGGGTCAAAACTCTTCCTAACGTAGAGCTTTGTATAGCTGGACTGCATATTTGATAAGCTTCAAATACTTTGTAAGACATATAAAAAGAATACTTAAACGATTTGTGAATATAAGAGAGTTGATGAAGATCAATACTGCTGTCTATGAAGCTAGCCAGTTAGCTTAGATGACTGAAAATGCTAACAGCTAGCCTGGCTCTGTCATAAATGTAACACCATTATTTTACCACCCTTTTTAAATTCAGTAATTAACATGTTACATCATGTTTTTTTAATCCGCTCAAAAAACTAAATCTAAAAACAACAGTTGCTGGGTAAGCTAAGAAATCCATGTATTTCTAGATCGTAGCTTGTGTAGAACTGCAACTAGTTTTTTTCTTTTTAAGATCAAGACAAACAAGACAGGCTATAGCCTAACACATGAGTGAGCTTCTGAGGATGCTTTTTACGTAGATTCTGTCCGACACAGCTATGCTAACTGTTACCCCCTTGTTCTACTCTTCGTTAAGCTAAGCTATGCTAAGTAGCTGCTGGCCGTAACTTGAATGAACATGGTTTCCTTCTTCTTATCTAACTTTTAACATAAAAAAGGATCGGCATATTTCCCAAACTTATACTTTTTAGGATCAGTAGTTGATGGATATATAAAATCAATCAAATAATCATATTAAATGTTAAGCATTTTGGATGCAGAAATCATCACGTCTCTAAATCGTTGACATTAAAGTCTGGATACGCTAATTCCCTCACCAGGACCAACAGCAGGCTTATGTACCATTTTTAAATGAGGTTTAATTTTTAAATATCGAAAACATGCAATTTTGAGCACTACCTGTGGCCCCAAAAACAATGGCTAGGCTTCTGTCCTCAAATAACATGTGCAAATCAAGCCCTTTGTTGATTGGCACTCAGACAAGCTGGCCATTGCTCTGGCAAATTAGAGTATGGAGATGGAGAGTGTTCCCCACCGGGCGCAGGAAGCCACAGGTGTACTTTTAATTAGGAGTGCGACATTTCCAGTCATTAAATAGGCCGTGTGCATGGGGACTCTCAAGGTAAATAACCACATTAGCTGGACATGAATTTGAAATAGGATTGCGCCACGATGGATCTCATCCAGAGGTAGAAAGATTCACTGAACTCTTTTGAACTATTTTTCCTTTTTTTACGCTGTTCTATACTTTTACTTCACTACTTTTGAGAGGAAAATATTGTTCCTTTTAATCCACTGCAATTAATTACTATATGTATATTAGTTACTTTTTAGATAAAGGGCCACTGGCTAGCTTATTGGTTGAAATTAGCTCTACGTTAGCTATAACAATAAAATGCCGCTGTTCACCGATTCATATCAAAAATATAACAATCCAAATGAATCACCCTCTATGATACTTTAAGTATCTCGCTAATCATATGTAAATGTTTTAATGCAGGATTGTTTTACCTGTAATGGAGTATTTATTACATAGTATTGTTTTTTTCTAAAATAACAGACCTAGTACTTTACTAGTCTCTGATCTCTCCAAAGAGGGCCAGTGTGATTTCATCAGAATTTCATCATGACTAAAACTGAGTTGAACGTGAAGAGACCGCCAGGGACATTATTGTTACAGAATCCCTCATTCAGTACTCATTCACAGGCAAACTGTACCTTCTCTCTTCTGCTCTCTAGGTATTTTTCTAAAGAAGGCGATAAAAACAATCAATACAAGCAACAATCTTGTTGTCAGAAGTCCTTTGGATTCCTGTCGAGCACTTCAAATACTAAAAACAAGTACATGAATCCTTAGAGCCATTGTTGTATGGATTCTTAACGCGATGTTGTTCTTTCTTGCCCACAAGGATCAACATGAGTACCAGAAGAAAAAACTCTAACTCAAACACCTGCTCAAACTGTCGCATCCAATCTACCTCAGTGTTTAATTGCAACAAACACATTGTTGTTAAAGTCGCTATGTACACAGTAACAGGTACGGCTTTATGTCTGACGCCAATTAACAGTTCTGAATTATTTGTTTAATTATTGACCACCTGAGGTATCATCTGATGGAGGTGCAGCATGACTATCTGCTGAGATGTTGCTATCTTTGCAACAACAACACAGAAATGTCACATGCATGGCTCCCAGTGAAATGGGATCAGATGAGTAAATAGTGTGGCAAAAAAACGAGATATGGTTTGTGGTGATAAACATGCAACCAAATGCAGGGAGGGGGGGATGCCAGGAGATAGAGAGAGAAGAGAAGTCCTATCATTTTATTTGTTGTATAAATATATGGCTTCATTACAGATCTGAATCCTGAGGAAGTTCTTCTGTTTTTATAATGGATTAAATCAGTTTACAGGGATTTGTACCCTACTCTGGTATTAGCATGTTGTGCTATGTCAAACTTTGATTTTACTGCCAGTCAGATGAAAATGTAGCTTCACTTTACCTCTTATTACTATTATTGCTTCAGTTATAAATATTCAATAATACATTGTAAAATGTAGATTTATTTTATATTTCTTTGCATTATTAAAACTTTATGATAGTTTCAATTTTGCTAATAGTAATCAGGTTTGGGGGATTACATGTAACCAGATTGCGTAATCGGGATTAGAAAAAAAAGTTAATGGTATTCCCCATTCAGTTACCTAAAAACAGATGTAATCTGATAACTGTCACATTACTAAATAAATGGGATTACTATCAGGATTATAATGTTACAATAAAAAAAAAAGTATTTGTTTTTTTAATGTTCATTAAATAGTGTGTGATATCTTAGCTCTATGCAATTAAACACAACATTTTCTCTCAGATTTTATTCTTATTTATTTTTCTTTTATACTATAGTATGTGCTCATGTGCACTTTCATTATTCTATTGGCTACTGCCTGAATATGCCGAATAAAATCCAAGTTTACATTGCTCAGTTGCATTTGACAGATAATCCAAAAGTAACTAACAATATAAAATAATTACTTTTATATTGTGATGCTTAGGTTTGGTTACCGATAAAAGTGTTTACAGGTAACTATTAATTGTAATGGATTACAATTTTGAAGCAACTTTCCTGATAGTAATTAGACACTGTTATAATGCAGGACTTACTTAATTTTCGGACTATAAGCCGCGCCTTTTTCCCCATTTTTCGACGCTGCGGCTTATATAACGGTGCGCATTATAGTCCGAAAATTACGGTAC
>NW_011333040.1:8540787-8622928 GCF_000735185.1 Notothenia coriiceps
AAAATCTTTTATTCGCTTTCATTGGAACATTTTCATGATCGCCTTTTTCGTTGTGTTATATTGTTCAGTTTTACTGTCATTTCCTTGCGCAGTCAGCTCGTTGAGAGTGCTTGTAAATTTAATGTGGCTACAGGTTCCAGACGCACAACAAACAAGTGGCAAATCCAGGTGAGTGATGAATGTTCATCTACTGGGTTGTTGATAGTACGTATATATATTTTTCTTCGCTCAATTTTTTATTCATATTCTACGGTGCCCCATTCTTCCTGGTAGTCTTTCTGCCCTGCGCTTTTTTTGTCTTGACTCGCCTCACCTTCTTTTGGAACCACGCTGATGCCACACAATGGCCCGACTTCTGGTTTTGATTACTTTTCCGTGCTCCTTTGTAACTCTTCATGTCTGTAGAGAGTTTTTTATCTGTGCCTGCGCTTTGTTGCTTGGACGAAGGTGGAGGAGAGCTACTCGGTCGACCTATGAAGTGTCATACTTTGCCATATGTTCATCATCATGGATGGCTGTAGTACCCGGAAGTGTCAGGTGCAGCGAAATGAAAACGCTTTGCGGACTCGAAGTTGCGATCTCGCAAGGGGTTTGCGAGATCTCGCTAACATTTTTTTGTTTTCTTCTCCATGTCCCCTTGGGCGGCTCCGTCATGACGTATGGCACTCTCATCAATATTAATCGTAACTATGTTCGTTCCTTTTAAGATGGCGTTTATCGTTTTTGGATGGGGGTTCTTATTTGGTTTTTTATTGCGGGTTCACAACAGTATGGTTACAATGTTGTGCAGTAAAGGTAGCTGTTTGAGAGCGCGTGCGGGCTCGCCGTCGAAAAGGGAACGGAGATAGGGCGATCGCCAAGGCGGGGGAGGTCTCAAAAAGCTCGCTGAAGCGGCGCTCCGGTCGTCTGTCTTCTTCTTCTTTCTTTTCTTTTTCTTCTTTTTCTTTTTTTGTTCGTTCTCTGTCTTCTCTCTTCTTCTTCTTCTTCTTCTTCTTCTTCTCGTTCTTCTCTCGTCGCCGTTTGCCTTCTTCTTTCTTCTTCTCTCTCGTTTTTGGCGGTTGAAACTCGAGTCGGCTGTTGACTCGCTTGCATTTGATCCAACCCCCGACCATGCATCACATGGTCTAATCGTTATATGTCAGATTGTACTAAGTAACGTACATTGTTCCTGCTCAGATTAGATTCATCGTTTGTGTGTTACTTGCCACTATTAGGCGAGGTAGCCTATCTGGACGAACGGAATGCCGTTGTTTGGCTTCGTGTGCTCTAACCAGAGTGCCACATGCAGTAAGTGAAAGTAAGTGTACACAAAACTCCTCCGATAAATATGAGTGATGAATGAATGATAGATAACAGTGGAGGCGTATGAATATACGAGCCTCGTCGCAGTAGCCCCGGAGTGATTGAACTAGTGTTGCATTTGCTAATATATATAAAGTCTGAAACGGTAGCGTGCAGTTAAGTTAACATTAGAAGATATTTAATTCGTGTGATGAAATGGTAGATGCAAATGTTAATGGTAGTGGGGACGTTAATCTGACACAACAAACATATCTTCTGCCGAGCCAATTGGAGAGTTTCATCACCAGCACGTGGTAAAAACCACCAATTAGCGCTCAGCTCGAGATACCAGCGAGTCGTTTCCCATCAAGCAATCTCGCTTCCGCAGCCCGTGGAGAGGAACTGCGCCGCCTCGCCGCGCCTTGCTCTCAAGGCTGCGGGCGTCTTTGTCCCGCGAGATTTCAACGTCTCATGTAGGCGAGCCTCCAGAGCAAGTCGGACAAAATGACTAACCATCATGCAACGCACTAGCAAGACGTTGATCGAAATTGCGCAGGTCTGCGCAGGTCTCGCTTGTCTCAAACAAGCCTCCTGTGTGGCATGGGTGTTTGTGAAAATAACGGGGACAGAGCTGCTGTCAGACGATCAGCTGTGCGGCGTCATCACAAACGGACGTCGCTTCACGTGACGCTCCGGAGGAAAGGGCGTCCCATTGCTCTTAAAACTAATTTCCCTGCTTCTCGTGGTTTCCTTGCGTCTCTCCATGCTTCCCTGGTGGGAGGGACGCAAGTGAGGGACGCAAGGATTCCATTTAACCAAAGTGAAATGCAGCCCAGGAGACCAGTGCCACCTCCTCTGCCAGTGGGTCTGGGTGTATGGGAGAAGGAATATGCTGTGGAAAGAGCTGCTGGGGTGGATGTGTTGGATGGAGTGGATCCAGGTCTCAGTGAGAGCAAGGAAATCCAGAGACTGCAGGGAAGCGTAGCCAGAGATGAAGTCAGCCTTAGGAACAGCTGACTGGCAGTTCCACAGGCCCCCTGAAACTAGATGTTGGATCTCAGTGGAGCATGTGGGATAGACGAGAGCTGGCCGGTTATATCGAGTAGGAGATACACGGGGCCAGTGATAATTGCGAGAAGACAAACGAACAGGAATGGAGAAAATACACATGATTATAGCATGAGGGGCTAAAGAACAAAAGAAAATAAAACACCAGCGATACTTAGCTCAATCAAAATCCTTTGTCAGGCTGAAGCTGACGCTTCAGCAAAGTGCTACCTAAAATGGACACCTGATTGCTGAGTTATCACAGCTGTGGGGCCACGCCCCTTTAATTAGTTAACTCTCTGCAGCTGGTGGCCCTCAAAAGGAAATCTAGACTGTCTCACTCCTGAGTTGTTATTGTATCTTTTCAGTGGCACAATAGTTTTACAATTAGATTAAACCTTAAGTTATAAAGTTATGAGTTTAACCCTTAATACAGTTACACCTACTCAATAAAGCTCTTAGTATTCTACAAATGTTTAAATCAAAGTTAACCCTAGCAGTCAGTTAGTTCAGTTTTAAGGTTTCTGTCAAATGAGTTGTCCCAAGTTTCTGCCTGACAGATACTGTAGCGGTTTTGAGATTTAAAATCACAATTTCAATCAGATCAACTACAGAGCATTTATACAGAGTACACACACTGAAACAGAGAAGTCTAAAAACAGAATGTTACTCACATAATTCTATTAGTCATCAGTTGTTATCCTGTCAAAATCAAGTTGCACACTTCCCTTTTTATTTTACCTTTGTCTGGTAGTTAAAAGTTGAGGCCTATATGTATGACATTATAACTCAAACAAGGCTGCATTCTAATGCATACTTTTAATGTTTTACATAAAACAATCCAATGTTTTTTAAATGCATGGCAGAAGAGATTACAATATTGAGGGGCTGAAGGGAGTAAAGCTACAGAGTAAAGCTCTTGACAGACAAAGATTAGATAGCAAGTGCTATGCTAAATGAATGTCAATAAAACAGTGGCTTATCAAGCATAATACATCTAAAAGTATTTATATATACTGCGTCACTTTATAATTGTAATCTCTTTCCTTCTATAATGGCTTGTGTTATTCTAGGTGAGCAATTCCTTTAGACACTTGCAGCAAAGTCAGCAGTTGGCTGAACTATTCTACATCTCTTGTTTGTGTTGGCTTTACCTCCCCTTTGTAAAATGCCCATGAGGGGAGACATATGAAACTTAATCCAATGGTCTTTATTTGTTTTGTTCGCTGGTTGTGAAAATGTTACAGCCAGCTAAACAACAGTGCCTACCGACCACGTTTGTAAAGTTTAATTGAAAGTGTTACTTCTAATGAGCTCGCCGTGAGGTTAGTCAACAGGTTGCTGACGCTGTTATCCTTCTCTTCTTCTGTTGATAGCATCTCGTTCTTATTAGTATTAAAGTAAAAGTATTGGTTTGCTCCCTCTGACTGATTTCTTAGTATATACAGTATGACATGAGATCAGATTTTTGTCTTTCTCTAATCTTTGATATTTGGCGAGATATATGGTCATTATTGACATGTTATCATGCAAAAACTTTAGAGGGAAAAATCAATCATTAGTGGAGGTCGTAGTAAAAAAGGTACTCACTGGTACTCATTCTTGTGTGTGATCAGGGTGAACGTGTCGGAGCCGTGAGGTTTCGGTACTCTGGTGTCTCCGTCCGAAAGGTGAACCACGATGGGGACGGCCGGAGAGGACGACCCCTCACCGTCAGCGGGGCCCCGTTGCTTAAAGGGGACCATTGTAAGCTCGCCTGGGCGCAGCTGTACCTTATATCTGGAACAAAAGGGAGAAGGTAAAAAAGAGAGGAACTATACGTATACTAAATAACAACTGTATTCAGTATGTATTATATACTGAACTTCACAAACTGTTTCGCAGGAAGTATACTTGCTGTCCTCTACTATTGAAGAAATAATGAACTCCCTTAAGGGTTTCATTACATTTTTACTCAATAGGTCGATATGTAAACACAGTACATATGCACAGGGTTAGGGTTAGGGTTAGGTAAACATTAGGTTTGAAACAAACACATGCATAAACTCATTCACCTATACTGGTTTCTGATGTTGATATTTTGGATAAAAAAAATAACTCAAGATTCAGATTCAAATTCAGAAATTCTTGTTTCTAAATCACCAAATACCGTTTATGGCATTTGTATAGTTTTTAATTAATATATTGGTGCATGAGTTGTGTTATCTTTGGGCAGACTCAGATTAGCTTCCTGTTTTCTGTATGCTAAGCTAAGCTGACCACATGTTGGGTCCACACAATGTGTAGCTTTTTTCAGGTCCGGTCTCAACTTGGGTTAGGGTGCTTGCCAACCTGACATTTCTCATCACTATCATAAATGTGGTTTATCTGTTTTACTAAAGTAGCGTTACAATAACAAAGACACATCCGTACTTCACCCATCTGAACGATGCCAAGCCGCCTCTGTGCAGCAACAAGACGCCTTCACGAAGACTCTGTGAGGCTTCAGGCTGCTGAGGGGTTTCTGCATTACACTCTTCAGGGTCACTGTATATGTTCGCATAAATTATCCGATTCACAAGCTGCATTATCTGAGAACCACCCGCCGGAAAATAGTAGAAAACAGGAAAAGGAATTTAAAAATAACATGTTTCGTTCTCTCTGCATGTACATTTTTCAACACAAATGACAGGTTCTTTAGAGTTCCCACAAATATACATTTACCTTGTTTTTTTCTTCCACTGAAGTGGCCTCCAACTCATAATCATGATATCCTTTAAAGGAAATGGAGAACCTGGAACCCACTCCTTCATCACAACTCTTGACAATCGAAAAGAGAAGTTGCCGCTTGATGATGCCTTTCTCGATGCTGCACAGCATTTTGGTTTTAAAATCAATCTGGGTTGATCACAATGAGGGGGTTTGAATTCATATATTATTTTCAGTAACACAGTAAAAAATGTTATCTTCTGACAGTGTTTTTTTAACAATGCTAGCGGGCTGACACACACTGAATGATCTCACAAACTAAGGGATGGATTGCCAAGGAAGCTTTTTAATTAATTCATGTTCCCCTGTGGGTGATTCATACTAACTTTGTTGACTTGCTGTAAATCTTTGGTTTAGGACCAAATACCTGCAAAAGCAATGCCTCCCCCGTTAGCATCAGATAGACTTTGTGTCTCTTGCGAATTAGCAAATGCTAGCATGCTAACTTGCTAAACTAAGATGGTAAGCATTGTACACATTATACCAGCTGAACAGCATGTGGGCATTGTTAGCAGCCTTAGTGTGAGTTGCTTTGGCAAAAAGACTCACAGACTTCCTGATAGCATACCTTTATAATCTTTGTTTTGTTTTGTTAATTTGAACTCACTTGAAGAACCCGCTTCTGCCACCTGTAGCGGTTGTGCTTGTGAACACTGAAGTTGTACTGTGAGGGTTGCTGTTCCTGCAACAAAAGCACAAAAACTAAACATTAGAAACACGTAGACCTTAAGGAAATAACACATTTTAATGAAAAACAGAAAGTATCAAGATAACTATCTCTATTAAAAAAGTTATGATATCATCGGCTAAACTGTTTCCTGGTAGGTGTAGAACAAACGCTTCCACATTCCTTCACACAATACCTTTGGGCCTATCAAACTGGACTTGTGTTTTGAAAAGCTAACCAGCGGGTTAAGCAGCTTATTAGCATGACCATATCTAGAGAGTAGATGATGAAATGTGGGGCACCAGTCTTCCATTTTACAAGACAGTTTTAGATGAGAAGATTTAAACACATGTATCTGTTGGGGAGATGGAAAACGTTGTAAGCAAAACCTCCATGTCTCTTGTTTTGTACAGCCCGCAGCTCACTGGCCTAGTTCAGTTTCACAGCACTTATAATGTGTTTTTCAGCAGCTCTTTCCATCATTATCTTCCCATGTAATGTGTTTATCATATCTTATATATTTTTAAACCAACGTTTAGCCTGATGTATTAAATGTTTTGGGGACATTTAGTAGTTTGGGTAGGATTTTAGGGTATTTGAAAAGAATTTATTATGTCTTACGATTGTGTTTATAAACTTTTGTGAACTTGAAATCACAGCCAATCGAATGGTAAGGAAGCTTGGTTTAAAGGGGCCCTATTATACTAATTTGTAGGTTCATATTTGTATTTAGTGCCTCTAATGTGACATGTTTACAAGGTCTAATTATTCTATTTCCCCCCTCTGTCTGACATTTAGTAGTTCAAGTTAGATTAGTTTAAGGGTGTTTGGTTGGTGTGCATTATGTCGAATAATCGTACTTGTATTTTTGAACTTCTCCTGAAAAACTGTGCCATATACTCAACCTCCATGTAAAAACTTCAGAAAGACAACCAATGTAATGTTGAGGAAGGTTAAACATGCTGATACCTCTTCAGTCTGGCTGTTCTGTTTGCAAAGCCGCTTCTTTTCCTTCCTGGCTTCCTTCAGAGCGTCTTCGATGGACCACTCTCCGTTCCTCACCTTGTTCATGATGCTCAGTTGATCCTCATTGCTCAACTGAAAGTACGACAAGCCAGTAAAACGTATTGTTAATTACCCTGTGTGTACTTAAGAAGTTATCCCTGTTGTAAACTTGTAATGTTGGTTCATATGTCCCACAATATTCAAGATTGTGATTCTAAATCTAGCGTTGCATTTGGTAAACTAACACATAAATCATAGTGTAGCAGCCCTCCTTTATTACTTTCATGCTCTTCTATTTACCATGCAGTATTTTAATTTGGCAATATTCGACCATAGTGCTGCTGTTCAAGTTCTTAATGATAAGAGAGTCACTGAAACTGTAAAGAGGAAGCACTGCGTGGCAAAGTTCAATCAGTATCTGCATCTGTTCATCATGAGATTTACAGGAACAGAATTATCTGTCACATTTCTGAGTAACTGTGTTCTTTTGTCGGAGCAGCAGGGAAGTCAGATTGAATTGAGGAAGTAAGAAATGCTCCAGGGACTTCAATAAACCAAAAAAGTTTCTCTTACTGCCCTGAAGTGACGGTAATGAAAGCAAGAGGGGGTGAGCTTCACAAGTATTGACTTTACATGTACATCATAGCACATTTGCAGTTAATAACATAGTATATTAGCTGAAACCGTACCTGTGGCAGATCCTCATTGTGGCTGTCCATTCTGGATGGGTTGTCTTTCTTCCTTGATCCTAAATTTGGCATTACAACTTTTTTAGATGACGTAAAAATCCATGCAAATGCTCAGTCCATTTACTGCCTCTCACGATACGAAAGCTGTTTTGTTTTTTTTGTCACGCAAGTCCCAAATAGTGATCTGCTCCTTTAAACATAGGAATGGAAAAGGCTGTGATTTGTATGACTATTTTTCTACCACCGCCCTCTTTAAGATCATATTACTGTTCTCTGTAAGGCAGGTACTTGCTGTTTGGCCACGCCTACACCAGCACACATGCTTTCTCTGCAGAACAACAGAACATTCAAGTCGGTTTACATGTCTCCACTCGCAGCACAATGTGCATTACCTGCTGCTCACCCTGTTTCACCTACATAGAAAGAGCACTAAGATACCGGCAGCTCTTTTCCCAGACCCATAGAAGTACAATTTAATACAAAAATACAACATGTATCTCCTATGGATTACTACTGAGGATTTATTGTTCTATACTCATATGAAATATTACTTTTACTATATTGTTTGTTTGAAAATCCAGGTTAAGTCGCCTGTAAACTGAAAAGCAAATGTAAATGTTTCATCATATTCTTATATAATGGTTTTCCCATGATACCTTTGATTTAGAAGGGTAAGAGCATTTTGTTTTCTTGGTGCAACAACACAGTCCTGACCCTACATATGGCTCAGTAATAATATGTATATTGTTAATTCAAGAAAATGTAAAGTGAGTAGTTGAAAGTCATTTCACAAATCTATATTTTATCCATTCACCATTTTTTTGAACCCTTTCTTCAGTCCTAGTCAACAATAAAGAGTGTGCATATAGCATTTCTGAACATAGGACAAATTAATGAGGGCCTATACAAGAAAAGGCACACAATTGCCAGTACAAAAGAAGCAGAATAACACTAAGTTTAGAGGTAAAATGGTGTAAATATTCCCATAAAATGCTTTCATTTTCAGGAAAAATATTTTAATTCTATATCCATTGGAATTTCCAGCTAGGGAAACTTTGAGAAAATTCATTGTGCAAGTTTTTCCGGTGCTCCCGGTCAAAGTGCAGTAATTACACAAATACACAGGCAACGACATTTGAACACAGCCGGTTTACTGGCTGTTGCCTAGCAACATATGCATGAGGTGAGGGCCATAGACTGATAGGGGCAGAGATAACGTGGTGGTGTTAGACTGTTACGCCCAGGTCTAGGGAAACCTAGGCGCAGCACAACATTTTACTCTCCCCACTCTTCCCATTCCCAAGAAATGGACAATGAGACAGAAAAATGCCTTTGGTAATTTTAATTACCTTTTTGTTTTTAAAGGAGGCGAGACAACCCACATAAACAAATAACCCTGGGCATACATAAATCTTGCCTAACAAATTAAGTAGAATAAAATACAGGCTTCTTACCTAACCTAACGAAAAAACAGGAGAAGACAGGATATGAACAAAAGAAAAGGGTTTCGCACTCCTGGGCAAAGCAAAGCGTGTCTTTCAAGATAGATTAAATTAGCTTATCTTTACAAAGATACCAAAATGTACAAAAGGACCGGTAATCTTTAGATTTAACCACACAGAACAATAGATCAGGTTTTCTACAACAGACAGTTGGGAGTAGGAGAGGTCGATGAGAGAGAGGGCAGAGGAACTGGTGGCTGCAGGTTAAATGCTCCTGTCTCTTCAGGTGGACCAATCAGCCTGTCGAAGGCAGCCAATCAGCTAACAGGCACCACCTGCATAATGACCCAGGGTCATAACAAGTGACACTAGATCTAAATCAGTGCTGATACGGCCCAGGTACAGCAGATCACTGCAGTATTTGAAAGTGTTTTAAAACCCTGCAGTCTTCCTCCTGAGATTCTGTTCACATACATGTCTCAGTCTGTAGTTCATCTTTTATACTTGAGGTTGGCTTCAACTGGAATGAGAAAAAAAGCTAAACATTAGAGCATAATCTAACTGCACATGAATGATTAATGCTGTGGTTGACTAGAAAACCACCTGCAACAGGAACCAAAACTACTGAGTAACTCTTTTATTTTTGTATTAAGCACATTAGTAGCATGGATTTGTGCATGGCAACGTCACTACACTGCACAACTGCACTGTAATTCAACTGTTTTACTTTGTTATTTTATTATATTATCAGTATTTTCACTTTTATTAACCATACTGACACTTGACCTCGTTACTTTAACTTGTCAGGACCTCAGTTTTTCAAAGTTTTCCTTTAATTGCTAAAGTTTCTATTAAACCATTTGTATATTTGATGTATTCCTGTATTCTTTTCTCATTTACTGATACTTATTTCTGTCATTTTGGAGCCGTAAAACCTGAAATGTTCCTCTAAGATCAATAAAGGCTTATCTTAGCTTAGTATGTTCTGGCCTTGCTTACTGGTGCAGTGGACACATAGGTCTGGACAGGACCAGTTTGAGGGCTTCCAGCCACTCCTTCTGCTCCCTGTCCTGCTCGCACATGAAGACAAACTGTCGCGTAGGCGTCTCCACCATGACACCCCACTTCCACTTGTTTCCCTGAGCATGTTTTGGGACACACTCCTTCACAGAGTAACCTTTCTTCTCTGTGCCGATGAACACCACCCCTAACTCCTCTGCATCCTACGTTCACAGTGATGAAAACAAGACACACATAAAGGTTGTTTCAAGTGCTTGACAAACATCATTAAAGAAAGCATTGGGTTATAAAGAGAGTTCCTCACCAGCTGGCCTTTGAAGTAGAACAGCTTCCTGTTTTGAGAGTCCAAAACAAACCACCTCTTTTTGAATGGCTCCTTTTGCTGTTAAAAAAACATGTAATGCTTCACTAGAAAATGTACTGGGTAAATTGGCACATTTTCTGCCCAAGCTTCGACTCCATAGCTTAGCTCCTTATACCCATTCTTACAAAAGAGATAATTACATTTTTGTGTGTGATTTGTGTGAGTATGTAAGAGGAACAAAAAACCCTCATTGTATTTCTACTGTCACTAACAACACCAACTCTGCTAGTGAAGACTGTGCTTTTCTCATTGCATGCGTGAGTCAAAGCTGCTTTCAAGTGCTGACAATATAAATGTACAAATAAATCATATTTATATTTAATGTTTGGTTCTTTACCAACTTACCAATGGCCCTGTCTTTTCCATGTAGCCCTCTTTGAGGTAGTTTCTTGTTATCTTTGGTATCAGCTGACAGAGAGACAAAATTGTGTGTTAAGCTTTAAAACATAAAGCAAAAAGAGACAAAAAGGTCTCTTTATTGCCGTTGATTTCCACTGCATTTAGTGTGCTTTTTCATGCATGTTAATGTGCATCATCTTGTCAGTCATTATGGTTTTGAGAAGGTTTGATGCTTACTTCTGCATCCCTTCCAGTTGGGTACGCTGTCCTCAGGTATGCATAGCGAGCAGCACGAATAGCATTGTACCATGTCACTATTTCCTGCAGTAAAGGAACAGAAACGTAGCTTTTAAAAATCAGTACAAACATTTCTGGTAACTGATATTTATGCTTTCGATGATTAAGCATTCCCACCTGAGGATTCTCGTGATAGACGTAGAGGTTCCTGGTGTGATCGTCGTCTTCGTAGGTGATCTGCAGCCCATTGGGATGACCAATCTTCTCTGGTTGGAAAGTGGCGTTTATGTCCTTGATGGAGATTAAAGCTTTAGGACCTTTGGACTCCTGGATCACAAATAGATGAGCAGAGTTAGTAGTCAGGATAGAAAACCTTGATCAATAAAAATGCAACTCATTTTATAGAAATTGCGATATTAGTGATGGCAATGTTGTAGCCAGGCCAGTCCTACGTTTTGGTCAGGACTGTAATAACTCAGCTGTACTTTGTTTTAGTGCAAATTAACAAACCTTAGCATGCTGAACACCAAACTGAGATGGTGAACAAAGTAAACATTTAACCTGCATGCTAACCATGCCATTCGGAGAATGTTAGCATTTAGCCTGAAGCACTTCACTGCGGGTTAAAGGGATAGTTCAGATTTTTTGAAGTAGGGCGTCATGAGGAACTAAGGTTGTTTGTTTGTATCGTTAAGTGACTTGTTGTTTTAAAGGTTTAGTACGAATGCACCAAAGTGCCGACTTCAATCTACTGTAGATATTACACTGACTATAGATAACTCAAGCCCTCTTACAAAAGAGCCAATATATTCCTTTAGATTGGAAAAGATAATATCAATACACTTGCTTTTAGATTACACATGTAAGATATATTAAAATAGTGGTTTTGTGTATGGCATACAGTGCAGATTAAATGTGTAAAAGCTGCAGGAAACACACATTTTCCTTGTTGTAGTAGGTCAGAGTAAATTCTCTCTCTGACAGTACGAACTTCCTCTTCAGAAACTGTGTGTTCTCTTTCCCTTTTTTCCAAAGCATCCCTTCATAGAAACCTGGTAATAAAGCAAAAACAAAAAGTGTACTGGGTCAAAGATGAGGCAATACACCCGGGTCTTAAAATTATTAAAGTTTTGTTCAGGTAAACATATAGAAAAAACTCTGTCCAGCTCTCACTTCCTGGCTGTTTTGTAATGCAAAGAACAGGTTTTTCTTGAACGGTTCTCATCTGCATGAGGAACCATATTGTTCATTGTAGAATAACGACAACAGGCTGATACGGGTTTTTGTTCTGCAGTAGGCGTGTGTTTGAAACTGTGAAAACGTCACCTGTGGTGTAAGATAGTGGTGGATACTTGGTTTCTCCTGTGAATTCCATCCTTTCGTATTTAGCCCGAATCCACTGCTCTTTTAAGACGCTGCGGTTCAAGAGACAGACATACAAATATTTTTAGACAGGCAAAACACACTTCTGCAAACAGTGGCTATTATAAGCTGCAGTATCACTACAAGGAAATGAATCATTAAGCTTTGAATTAGCAGCAGAAATGCATCTTCTACAGTGAGTTGCACTATTGTTGTGGCATTGCATTGTCAGCACTTGGCACACATAATAAAATATTACATTTCTGAGACAGTTTTTGTCAAAAGTTACTTACACACAGTCACTTTCCTTGGGCCGATAGTAATATGGTGGAACAGCTTTCTCGTACAAAGCTCGGTTTTTGGCATTGCCATTGGACTTCATGAACTTAATAAAAAAAGACACACCTGAAGGTTACAGTTCACCTGAAGAATGAATATCTTACTGGATCAATCATTTGAAAAGAAAGGCAGGGGGACAGTACCTCTACCATCTTATCATCCCAGTAGTCCAGCTTTATGGATTTGACCCGGCTGGACAGGCTGCGGTGGATGCCAGAGCAGTTCAGACACACAAACACACCCAGCGTGTAGGAAGTCCACTCTGGATCTGAGGTGTGCAGAAGAAGTGGGACTAACATTAAACACTCAAGGCTAGATTGTCCTGGCTTTTACGCTGTTTTTCTTTACTGGAATAGCCTGTCTTTTAAATATATTCTTAATACTTAATCTTATTGTTTTCTTAACGTCATCTATTTATCATGTTTTACATCTTGTACATGTGTTAAGCTGTAATGTAACTTCTTTTTTTTTTAAAGATTCTGATGTTATGAAGATATTACTATCAAGTTGAATGAACAAAAGAAAGTGGTTTATGCACGACACTTTATTTTGTATGCTACACGTGGACTTACATCATGCATCAGTGTGCATTTCCCCATACAATATTAGAGTAAATCAAACTACCACAAGAGTGGCTTTTGCCCACTTTCCCTGGTTGGTTAATCAGCCTTGTTTGCATTGACAGAATTACATTCACAGTCACCTGACAATAACATAACTGCTTTGAAATATCAGATTTAAGCTTACTTTTTTTCTTCTTATCTAAAGGGTGTTGGCTCTGCATCTTACATTTAAATATTTGAAATAAGCTTATAATATAGATAAAATATCGTGTAATGTGTGTTAATATAACAGTTGCTTACCAGGAGCCCCGCAGTCCGCGCACCGGCTGTTGTCCGGCAGCTTTATAAGTTCCAGTACAATATTTGTGTTCCGCTCATGGTTTGCCATTTTGGTATAAGGTCACGGTCTCGACTAAATTTCGACAAAGAATCTTGTTTTCTAAACTAAACATGTTGCTCACATGGTTTTACGCGCGGCAAAATGCATCTACAAACTGGAACATGTGACAGATAAGAAACGTTTTGAATGTTAAAACACGAAGCGGGTGCGGACCTGTTTACCTTTCTGTCACTGGGGGTTGTCCTTTAATAGATTATCTCTCTGCGCAAAGTGGTTTCACAAAAAAAAACGCTGAGTCTTTGCGGAAACCGATCAAACCGCTGCAGTGAATTTACAGGCTTTGCACATTTAGCGTAATGAACCATTTGTGCCTGCCTCCAAAATACCATCCACCGTTTAGTCTCACTGAATCATCCCAGGACTGCACTGCAGGACCTTTAACCGTAGACTGTGTGAAGTTTATAACTATTGTCACCATGAACGTTACCCACTTGATTTGTTTTGGTGTTATCTGATATTTGCAACATGTAAATGAGAAATTGTCTTATTTTGTCAAACATCTTTTATCATTTGATGAAGCTAGGTTAAACATTTTATTGTAGTTCGTTGAATTATTAGGACGTATTTTTGCGTATATTTTTTGTAGACATAGATCAGAAAATACTATCAACAGCCATGTTTTTATGAAGCAAATATTCAATAATTAAGGGTTTAAAAAGATGTATGAACAAAACCTTCAGAATATAGATAGAAATCGAGCCGGAAAGTTTGTGCTATTTTGGTGGAGATTTCTTCCTCAACGTATGAGAAAAAAAACTAATTCGGAGAAATAAAGTAAAAAATACTCATCTTCTTGAAAGTCTCGCAGTTCATTAGTTGTATTAAGACAAGAAATGTTTACATTGCAAGTTTTCGGAAATGTTATATTTATATATGCAAATGCGTTGTCTAAAGCTGACTTTTGGTGATTTTAGGAAAAATGTTAAGACGCAAATAAACGAAGTTAGTAAATCTAAAATGTAATAGTAATGACTTTCCTCCACTTTTCTAACCCTAACAATTGACCAGTGCATGAAACATGTTTTTGACTGTATTATCTCACCTCAAGCACATACACGATGAGAGATCTATTAATTGAGTTGTTATAAACCTTTATTTGGTCAAAACAAAAATCCACTGTGAATGTGTACATATTTAAGGTTAAAAAGCAAGCAAAAAATAACAAATAAAAAAAAGTGGAGAATAACAATGCATACCATCCTTTACAACCTCTATTTTACATGTGAATCCAATACAAATCTTCAATGAAACATATTTGCGCCTCAAAAGCAATTTCCAAAAGAAAATTATAAACGAGGCTTCTACGAATAAAACACAACTTTACAAAAACACACTCCAGCAGCGCTCAATATTACAAACATTATATAAAGTAGAACTCTTTAGTGCATTCTAAAGATGTGACAACATTTGAGGTGATTTAGCTGTGGCCCCTTCAGGTGAGAATACATGTTCTGTATTCAGTGATTCAATCATTTCCATCTTGGAATAAATATGTGGAAACCTCACCCGGCATCCATTGTGCACACACACCTCTGCTCAGAATCAAAAGAGACAAAGGGGCAGACAGAAAAAACAAAAGTGTTACAATTAAATAGCCAATTCATATGGAGCTTTCCCCTCAGTGGTTCAGGGGAAGTCTTCAGCCAGGAGCTGCAGAGTTCTCTTGTCTAGACCGAGGTGGATCGCCTCCAGGTAGTGCAGGAACCTAGAGGAGGGAAAAAACTGCTTAGAGTCTTCTGTTTACACTTTAACACATGTATTTGTGGTCCGTCAGTTATATGCACTTTGTGTCAAAATCTAATCCTACATCATAAATTTAAACCAAGCCCCCAAGAGGTGTGCCGGACACTGAGGCAAATATTCGTAGTGGCCTAAACAGCAGTAACTTGTCCGTGACGTCACTGGGCCCAAAAACACTTTCTCCCGTTGAGTTACATTGGGCAAAAGACGTCTGTAAATCAGTATATCATTTTTTTTTTAAATAAATAAACGACCCAGTTAGAACACTTTTATAGCCCTTATTTATCTCATTAGGTTTTAAAAGTTGTAAAATGCGCTAAAAGCTGAATCCAGATTTATTTTCTCTCTCCATTCATCGTACTGAGCCGAGAGCGGGAGATCAGAGTCGGGGCTTAACGGAAAAATCAACTGTGCATGCTCTATGAGCGCACATACGGGTATTTGTGCTCTCGACAGCGAGGCATGATGGGTAATTTGTGAGGTTTTAGTCTCGACAGCGTCGGGCCATTGTGTCTTCATGAGCCAGAGCAGTTCTCATAGGACTGAATGAGGCCCTACCTCGGTCGTATTCAGTTCTTAAAATACATCCATGCTTTAAACCCAGACCCGAGTGCTTTTGGCCAAGTACATAGCTTATTATTGTTTTTGCATGCTCACCTTCGTTTAACCTTGCCCTGCTCCTTCAGCTGCTCTGATCTGCAGACGGTGCGGAGGGTGGGCAAATAATCCAGAGCAGCGGCTGGTCTGTTTCCCAGAGTACCAGAAACTCCTCTGAACATTAGACTGTCCATCACTTCCCTCCTCCGCTGGGCCATCCTGGAACACATCGAAACACTTCATCAGCCTTTGAACTTCTTATGTATGAGTCTATTTATGATGATCTATGATTGCATTGTGGCGTTGAAGCCCAAAAATCAAGTATATCTTATCTCAACTGGTCCTTGTGAGCCCCGCAACCCCTTCTGTCGCTTTGAAAATAATCTTTTATTTTTTCCCCACAAAAATAACACATCATATCAAGACATTTTAAAAACATCAACAGATGTCCTTGAACTAATCTTTGGAGACAAGCACTTCAGCAGGAGAACTAACAACATATAAGATGACCCGGAACAGAGATGGGAGGAAACGAGAGGATGCAAGTATAGCTTTTACAAATATATATAGTTATACACTTTAGACATGGTGAGATCTCAATATTTGGGAAAGGCAAAGTGAAACATTTGTATTTATTATTTGTATGATTTATGGCATTACAACTATTATTCTGCACTAAAGACATTTTTGAGATATCCCCATTTCTAGCTGTTATTTTGCTGTTTCCATAAGGAGTTGTATGTTTTTGTGAAAAGGGTTCAGGGTGAGCTTTAGGGTTCAGAGGTTTAACTGGTCGGGGTTAGAGTTTGTTCATTCAGTGCCCAATGTCGACCCTGACCATGTTGACTACGCCACAGTGGGGCTGTGCGATTCTGGCAAAAAGTCATAATCACGATTATTTTTGGTCAATAATTGATATCACGATTATTAAAAACTAGTTGATTAAACAGTTGATAACCCTGAACTTTAAGTATAATTTAACTGAAAAAACAATGAAAAAAATAATTAAAAAAAATAGTAATTACATTTATTATTATTTTTAATAAAAAAATAATAATCGTTTTATTTCGATTACGTTGTTTTCGTAATCGTTGCAATCGAAATTAAAATAAGATGAATTGCACAGCCCTACGCCACAGTGCATTAGTTTATAAAAAGTTGAAACGCTGAAAGGACAAGCATGACTCACTGTGGTTGACAGGGGCCGTCCTGGGTGAAGCGGTAACCCTCACAATGAGCAGCTACAGGCAGGGTGAGCTCTGCTGCCGCCTGCTCTCCCAGCTCCCCCTGCAGCTGCTGGGCTCTCCTCCAGGCCTCCACTGCTGCAGCCCGACACCTGTTGAAGCTCAGAGCCTCCACAGCGGCAGGGATCTCCATGATGCGCTCTGCTCTCATCCAGCTCTCACTGTCAGACTCCAGCCGCGACTCATCGGTCATCCCGTCTTTCAGCACCGCTCCCCCCATCGAGGACATATTTCTGCGCTCGTCACCCCCAACAAGCAACGAGTCCATGTACGACATGTTGTCGAAAAAGTCAGCTATTGAGTCTAGACACTGCGAGACGGGGAGACTTTTTAGCCTCTCCTCTGGAGTCAGAGGCTTTCTCTTCACCTTCTGGGAAACCAAAGTCTCCTTGACTTCTTCCTTGGCTTGAGGAGCGCCCTGCGGCTTGCAGAGGGACAGAAAGTCGTCTTCTGACTCCGAGTCGGAGTTCAGTCCGTCCCTTTCAGGTTGACAGTGCCGCTTCTTGTTCTTCTTCATTCTGTGGGACATCTTCACTGGGCTGCTGTCTTCGGAGCAATCTGCAGACTCTGAGGTTTGTAGTAGCCTGGTATGTGATGGTAGCTCTTTTGGATCAGCAGGGTGTTCTTGTGCTGCAGAGACAGATGGCTCTGGTTTGTATGTGGAGGTAGTCAGCTGTGTGTGTGGCAGAGGTAAGAGAGTCTCCATGTTGGAATAGAGCAGGTCCACTCCTCGATGCTTGCAGTGAGTCAGAAGCTCCCAGCGTAACGTCTCCTCGCCCGGACCCTGTTGACAACACATACAGGGTGAATCAAGGACTCAACTTGGTTACATGTTCTTCATCTAAGCAGTGTATTAGGTAATGCAATGTTTTACCCTGAGCAGCTCCCACATGTCTCTCTCAGGCTCCACATTCAGAAGACCCAGCATGCTCTCTGTGCAGCCGCTTTCACAGGGAGGGAGAGTGACCCCTGCCGCCTCTTCGTCAGCCTCTGGCTTTAGCTCTGCGAATGAGACGGAAAAATAACATCAGGTTAAAAAAAGTCATTTATAAAAATGATAACAAATTCTATTGTATTGCACTTTTTCTACACAGCGGTTTACAAAATGACAAGAAATAGAAATTCAATTATGCTGTAAAAAAAATACTAAATATAAAACTGTCACGGAGAAACAATACAAGTCAGTTCAAATCTAAAAATCAATAAAAACCTGTTGCTGTGCGGATTGAGACCTTCAACTCATGCCATGGAAGCAAATGCTTGGTTGTAAGTCTAGACTTTGGTCAACAGAAAAAGCTCTTCTGTTCAATTTTACTGACTGACTTGTAGCTAATCAGTTTATTGCAGTTATACAGAAGGGATGGAAAAGCCTATCTCCCTCCTGATCAAGAAGAAAGATTAAAGATGTTTTGACACACTAAAAAAGAAATAGAGCTCACCACTTTTGTGTGTCAGTGGCCTGGTCAGGTGGCGGCCTCCTGCGCTGCGCGTCCAGAACTGCAGCTGCAGTAAACTCTGCCTGATGTCGCATCCGTTGAGTCTGAGCAGAGCGCTGATGTCCGGGACGTCTGTCCTCACGTCCTCCGTCAGACACAACAGCTGCAGGAAGCTGCTCACATCCAACTGCACCAGGGAGAGAAGGACCAACACATAACTGACTGGTGCACAAACACTACATACATCTGACCTCTCATACTTTATTTGCATCAATCAAATCAAAACAAATATATTTGCAGATTACTCCAGCTAGCTAAATATTGGGTATTCCCAGAATCATGTTTTTTTCTCTCTAGAAATAATAATTTCAGTTTGTTTATTTATTTAATATTGTTTACATTACTTTTTATAATTTTTTTCTTCTTATTTCTTTTCATCGTTATGCGGTTGAATTATTATTTCAGCCCAGGAAATTGCCTTGTAATATTTGTATTGGTGTATATGAGTGCATTTGTGTACTTATACACCTGAACATATGGTGCTGATGTATATTCTGTGTATGTGTGAACATATGAATGTAAAGAAAATCACTTGAAAATAAGTGTTCACAATGTTTATATTCATATATTATTATATGCATATAGTATTATTATGTATTTGCCAAGTACATGTGTACATATATATATATATATATGTATATAGTATTTTCCTTTTCAAAAAAGATAGTCAACTGGTATTGACATGTGCAGAAAATGACCCTATATCTAGTTTTCATATATATATGCATTTATTTATTTTTTCCCTAACCTCCATGAATTTTTCCCCCAGTTTTCTTTGTACTCCTTAATTTCTATACGTTTTTGACGCAATAATGCCAATGTTATATTAGGATGATTCACAGGAGGGCTACTTCCCATAAGCTATGCTTCAGCCCTCCCGCTTCTACTCATTTTGTTTATCTTTGTGTGTATGAATTATATATATATTTTTTTCGGATTAATTAGTAGAATAAATTAAAAAAATGAAATCACCACATTCAGTCAATAAGCCAAACACAACAACTAGGTTTAGAAACCATCCACTCACCATTGAGGGTGTTTTGAAAAGGATCTCTTCGAAGTCGCCATCGAACATAGAGCTGAAAGCAGGATCTACAAAACAGGCAGGATTAGATTTGAACTCAGAAGTCCCGACAGAGCGTAAATATCATTTGACCTTTCTGCTTCTACTCACCGCTGGTGGTGAGGATAACTGGCCGCTTTGTAGTCGTCATAAAAGTCTTGATGGCAGCTAGAAACCCTGAGTCATCGTCAAAAATAACATCCACTTCTTCAAACAGGATCAGCGAGGTGGCCGTCTTCTTGCTCTGTTCTTCACTGTTCTTCTCTTTAGGGGTGGTGGTAGCTGCTGGTGAATCCACTGCAGGGGCTTTGGGCTTGATGGCACATTCTTTTGCTTTGATGACTTTCTTGGAAGCAGCTATATGAAAGGATGGAGGAGACAGAGGAAGAAATGTTCAAAAGTCTTACTATTAAAGCGCTGATAACTTTTCATGAAGGTTAAATCATTATATAAGTCAACAATTGGCACATTGAAGGTGAAATGTACCCGTTTGTTCATTCTTCTTGGAGTTGGGTGTCTCCACATCGGTGGGTCGACCCATTTTGAAGAAGTTAGCTAAGGAGGTTGGAGCCAGGTTTCCTTTCCGAGCAACTCTTGGGGACTGCGGATGTTTCCTGGGAGAGGAAACCACCCTGCGAGGAGAGTTAAACTTTCCTGGAAGAAAAAAGAAAATAATCAGTGATCAACTTCCAAAAGTTTTACGTAAACAATCAATATAGTAATTAAAATATCTTATTTTAGGTTTTGCTGTAATTTATCACTACCAAAAAAAGGTGATAACAAGAATATCCATGAACTGTTGTGACATTTAGGGACTTTTGGTTCATAGCTTCAGACCTAATACGTTACATTTAAACATGATTTAAATATTGTATCAGACCAAATGCCATTCAACTAAGCTCTTCAGCTCCGGTCTGATGCTAACCTGGGGTTGTTTTCTTCCTAGTATGTTCTGAAAGTGCACTCAAGTTGTTTCCAAAAACAAATAATTTAAACTTTATTGTCATTCTCAAAGTTTCCCCAAACGTGCATAAAACACAACCCCCCAAATCCTTTAGACCTGGTGCTATAAACGTGAGTGTCTGTACGTACTGGGCGAGGATCCAGGCTTGAGAGGGACAGCGCTGCTGCTTGTGCTGTAGTTGTTGAAGTAGGTGGGTTTGTGTGCGTTGACCCCCTGACTGTCCACCTGGTGAGACTGAGTGGCTTCCTTCAGCTGGGACAGGATCAGACGGCCGCTGCGCTGAGACGAAGCATTCACCTCAAACGCCTTGGAAGACCAGAGAGGACGTTAGGAAGTGAAGACAATTCTTTCACAGATGTTACAGTTGTGTACTCTGAAGCTTCTGTACCTTGAAGCCCAGCTCCTGGGCACAGGCGTAGACCGCTGCAGTCTTCCCTACTCCAGTGGGTCCGGTGATGATCATCGTATTACACAACGTGTCCTCTCCATCCTGAGAGACCTCCTCTCCGCAGTCCCACTCTGAGTCTGGACACAAAGAGCCACCATGCAGTCAGCACACCCATCCACCAGAGAGAAGTTATGAGGAGAACAAATGATCTAATCTCCTACCATTTCCGCTTTCCTCCCGTTTCTTCTCTTTCTGATTTTTTCTCTCTTCCCGATCTGCACGAAGTTTCCATTCTTTCAGCCAGCTGAACATAAGAACAAAAACATGTAATATTAACCCAAAGTTCCTGAGACAATAACAAAAGTGGTCTCACACACATACAGTGCTTTACTTGCAGTTACAATGAAAGAGATACAGTTTAGAGCAAATACAGTGTTTACTGTTCTTTAGGGCTGTTCAGCCTAGTTTGAAGCTTCATTCAAAACATGCGTTATCTGCACAGAAAAGGGTTCGGCTACACTCATAGTGATAGTATGGTACTATTTGCAGAATCGGATTCCATTATATTTTTCCTACCTTTTTCTTTTTAGTCTTAAAAATTACTTTTTAACTGCAGTCAAAAAAACTGCTCTCCCGCTTAACAGATACAAATAGAGACAGAAAAGTTATATTCATAAAAAAAGTAGTTTGGACTTTGTTCAAAGATCTTTAATTGTGAAAGCCACGTAAATATTAAATTCAAAGTTCCATTTGAAATCATTAAAAGCTTAAAATGTAAAAATAATAGTTATTTAGTCAAAAGAAAGCAGTTTCATCTCCTCACCTGTGCAGCCTCCTCACTGAGGCGGTGTTGCCGATGATGTCACTGGTTTGTTGGGGCTGATATTTGTCCGTCCAGAGGACGTCCTCTTTCATCACATCTGATCAACAAATCATTGGTTAATTACTGACAACAGCCAACGAAGTTTACAGACAGCAACTGGATCAATTCAGCACCTATTTTAACAATGAGCACACAAATGATCTCCTTATATGTATGAAAGTTGTCATGTCAGTAACACATTTAAAAGAAAAAGAAAATACTGGATCTATCCTTTATATACCAAACGACACACGCCAATAATTGAGCTCAAGCCTCTCGCTCAGGAGTAGATTGATGCTTCTTTCCGTGCGAGGATACGGTTGATAAGTGTTGTTTAGTAAAAAGAAAATAGTTCTTATATGAAACAGCTTAAAAGAAGGTTTTAAAGATTAGTAACAAAATCGTGATTTCTGGATAGTGACACTGCAACTCGCACCAAAACAATATAGATTTTAAAATAGCTTTACAAGGAAAATAAAAAAATGTATTCCCATTAATTGATTGTCCGTATTATTGTAGGTTTGCACACTGAGTAGATAGAGATATCAATCAGATGGGGGAGACCATGAAATGTAGTAGCTCACCTTTTTTCCCAGCGCTCTCTCCGACAGGCGAGTCTCCGACCTCAACCACAGAGTCACCTTCAGACGGGGAGGCAGCACTTTTGGCTGAAGGCTTTGAGTTCTCATTCGCCGCGTCCTCTGTCCTCGATCTCTGAGCTCGTCTCGGGCGTCCTCGTCTTTTCGTTGGCTCGGGCTCCGAAACTTTTTCCTCGGCACAGTTGGCGCGCTGCTTCTTGGCCAGCTTGGCGGTCGTTTCCCCCTCATCATCCCTCCTCTTCCTCTTCCCTACTACTGGTTCAGCGGGCGGTGTGGTGCTGGAGACTCTGGTTTCAGCTTCAGGGTCTAGTGACATGCACAGGATGTTGAGAATCTTTAGATTGATGTACTTATTTTGGCTCATTTGAAAACATTAATTGAACTGATTTGAAAATGTGGATATATGTAACATTCATGAACATTCAAGAAACTGTTCTTCCTGTAGACGCAGAAATACAGGGTCAATACTTAATGCAGTCAAGATGTTACATGACGTCAAGCTTTAACCCAGCCTGAAATAAACTGTTACTGCAACCTGATGCTTTGAAACTTAACATTTAAACTCTTGTCTCAAGTGAATGCACTCCCTGTCAGACTGACCTGAGGCCGTGCCCTGCTGCTGGTGGTCGGCGCGTCTCTTTAGGAAGCGAGTGATGAACATCTCAACATCGAAGGAAGGGTTAGCGGTGCTGATCTCCTCCGTTAGAAGCCGGCGAACACTTTCAGAGATCTCAGGCCTCCAGCCAGAACCCTTCAAAGAACAAATGTACTTTTATTTAATACTGGGTCCGCTGGTTAACCCCACTGTAGCTGATGGATACAAAGTTATAATCAAACAACACTACAAAGCACAAGACACACACATTGTAGACAAATAAGCATTTAACCTTTTTAAATTCTTTGTAAAAACAACACAGCTATACTTACAGAGAGGCAGCCATTTTAAACCAGATATAAATAAATACAGCATACCCGTTGACAAAAGGCTCTTGGGTCTGGTTGTGTCTTCACACAGAGGGAGCCGCTCACAGGTGGAGGGGTTGATGTTTGGCTCCAAAGCTCTTTCAGGTGACACAGTAACGAAGACTCGGGCCATAGTAAACTCCAAAGGGGGCAGTCTGTCAAAACACAACAAAAACAGCTTTTAATCGTCCCTGTCTTGATTCATGATCAACTTACTAGTCATTATTAACAAAAAGAATAATACATTAAGTCATATATGTAAGTAAAAGCAGCAATATTACAGTGTAGACATTTTCTGTTGCCGGTTAGAGTCCTGCATTAGAAAGAATTATCGTCTAAATGTATTTATAGCGACAAAAGTAAAAGTATTTGCACCAACCCTTTAGCTTTTGGACAAATGGCTCATTTCAGAATAATGTATATTATATAATTGAATTCAAGTTATCAATACTTTAATAAGTTGCAGCTGCTGAAGGTAGGGCTATTTCTTTGGGGTAGCTTGTGATGTCTACAAAGAGATAATTTGAATGCAAGTAATCTGTACAAATAAATCATGATTTAAATGATGTTTTGCATTATTAATCCATACACTTATTATAAATTATCAATTAAATAATGTGAGGTGAGATTAAAATGTGTCTCTGAAATGAAGTGTAAGAAATGTCAAATGGAGATGAAAACCTTTGTATGTCTGTGAAGGAACAGCTCACCTTGTGGTTGTTGCTGGATGTGAGTAACAGTCTGAAAGGAGGAGCAGGACAGCGAGTAGGCCTCTCTGGTTGCGGTTGTCTTGGCGATCTGTTTCCTGAAGGTCTCGGGCAGGCCGCTCTTTAAGAAATCTCTGCGCGCCCTGAACTGCTCGTCATCCTGGGAGTTTTCAGAGCCGCTCTCATCAAAGATGGAAATCACTGCGGGGACCTTCTTCTCTTGGCCCAGCGCGGCCCCTTTGGAGCCTTGGAGGAGGAAAAATACCGCACCGTTAGAAGACATTTCTATTGTTCGTGGTAAACTTGGTGATATCACAGAGAGCACAAAGTCAGATATTTGTAGGCTGCCATATTTGAGAGCTGTGACTCAGTATATTGTTTGGTTATCTTCACTTCCAGGAGTATAGGTGTATCACACTCACCTATACTACCCACTTATAAAACGGACAAGTCAAATCAAGCAATCTGATTGGTTCTTAGCCGTGATATAATGAGCGTATATCACGGGTAGAATTGTAGTTACTTTTCACAAGTCAGTATCCCTCCGCGTCTGAGAAAAGCTACAACCGTTACAACTGTTACATTACGTCCGTTACGAAACTAACTAACTAACAAAGCTTAAGATGGAAACATTTAAGGTTAACTTCGGCCTCCGGGGTGGTCTTACTATGGAGGAGTGGATTCAGCAGTGCCTATCTCCAGAAAACATCTAAACGACGACATGCAGAGCTACGTGAAGAGCAGGTAGACCAACTGGAACAATTCAAACGCTTTCTGATGCGGGTCTTGAAAGTACAGAAATTATGACCGTTAGTGGCCACAGGTGCGAAAGCTCTCTCCAGAGCTACTGGAAGCCCAATCTCGGGGACCGGAGAAGGTGGAGCAATATTCTCGCCACGCCAAGCAACAGCCTAGAACAACCTCAACCTATACAAGTAACCTCGTAAGCCATGCTACTGATGCTGGACAGTTTTTCAGTGGGTGCACAATAAACAGCAACACAAATATATGTAAGTAAATAGCCAAATAATGGATCAACGCTCTCTGTCTAATATGTTCGCTAGCTGTTAGTGTTGTAACCACGCCCCTTAGCTGTGATATAACGACCATATACCACGGCCTGTCGTGAGCTATTGCCACATGTGTACGGCCTACTTACCTACCAATCGGTCATCTTTCCTAGATTGTACTTGTTACATATGGCCAACCTAAGCTTTATGAAAACCATAAACATAAGGATCAACTGAGTTTATATTTCTGCAATTCCAATCAAGAAAATAAAAGGACGATGAAAAGTCATTCGAGTAATACAAAGTGTGTTGCTTAAGGTTATACGTTTGCAACATGTTGTGATGCTCAAAGAATAAGTAAAGTTTTGGATGTAAATATGAATCAGATGATTACACACCAATGTTTTCAAATCTGTGGTTATGGATTCAGACACTTTCTGGTGGTTCATTTTGTATTCAGAGAGATTTAAAAAAGAAATGCTGAACAGAAAACGGTGATTCAAAATACGAAAGACTACCTGGGCTAGTCTTGGCAGAGGAAGCTTTCCCCAGAACTTCATTCAGACTCCGTAAATGCTTCTTGCTTTTACTCTTTTCTTTTGCCGTCTGAGGAGTGACCGTCTGTTCGTTCTCCACGCAGATGACAGAGTTCTGAAACAAAAAAAGATAAGAAAAACAAGTTTATACACAAATTAAGTTTTGGCGTACATTTTTTATAAAGTTGTCCCATTGTGGAAGTCCCTAAATGGCCCAAGTGTTTATGTACAGCTCATGGGGCGACTGTTCAAATATGATTAAATGGTTTAATTGCTTATTACGTTTAGAAATCCCAAAGAAGAGTGAAACACTTATTCCACACCATGCCTTATTAAGCTGCTTTGCCATTGAGGGTTGTGTGATTGCACGTGCTTCATATTGGGCTAAAATGCACTTTCTCAAAGGAAGGACAACCGATGGTGCTAAAAGACTTGATGGTGAATAATAAATTGCGCATGTTTCAACAGGGTCAATGTAACTGTAACAAGGTTGCTACCCTAATGTGTGCTAGTCTGTATTTATGCATTCATGTTAGGGCTGCTCGATTATGGCAAAAATCATAATCTCGATTATCTGGGTCAATAATTGATACCACGATTATTAGAAACGATTATTTACTTTGAAAACATCCATTTATTGAAAAAAATAAAATGTGAAGAGTATGTTTATAACATGAACTTTAAGTATAATTCAACTGAAAAACCAATAAAAAAAATAAATAAAATAATCGTTTTATTTTTGATTATGTTGTTTTTCGTAATCGTTGCAAGCCAAAATCGTAATTGCGATTAATTGAGCAGCCCTAATTAATGTGCAATTGAAAAATGGAAAGATAATACACAATGTGAAATAATCAAAAGATGCTACATGTAAATGTATTTGATCATCATCGTCATGGCGTTTCATTGACTCTTCATGTATATATAATGTAAACTAGGGCTGCTCAATTAAAATCGTAAATAAAACGATTATTTTTTCATTATTACTTTTTTTTTTATTATTGACCCAAATAATCGAGATTATGATTTTTGCCATAATCGAGCAGCCCTGATGTAAACCATCCCCTTCACTACAGTGCGATTCATCCTGTGGCCTTTCACTGTACCTCGCCTTCACAGTAGATCTTCTTGTTGTAGGAGGCGGCCTCAGTTCGAGACGAACGCCTTAAGGTGCCCTTCTCCTTGACTGCATTTTTTTTACTCTGCTGAATCACTTTGGCTTTCTTCACCAACTTCTTTGCCTGCTTCCTTGTTTTAGAGTCCTTTGATGGCTGAAAGAAATAAAACCATTCCATCATCTACAGCCCACATTTAAAAAATATTCAAATGTATTTTTCCATTTGGTAATAAATTCATTACGTTTATTGATCTGTAAAAAAAACACAATGGTACTTACTTTAGTAGCTAAAGAGGTGTTGGTGCTACTTTCACTGTCAGCCTTGGACTTGGGAACATTTCTATGGACTCTGGTAAATCTGATCCTTTTGAAGAAAACAAGAACAACATTGAATTAAAACATAAAAACCAGCAACCTTTAAAATAGCATTACCACACATATGCATAAACACCTGGAACAGAACGGTCTGTTGATAAATGCTACGTTTATGAAGGTTATGATGTTCAGTTTTAGCACAAACTGTGTTTAAGAAAGATGTTTACGTATGATGAATTTCAGAGAATGTAGTTTTTAGTGCTGCTCAATCATATTTGAGTGATAAGTGTTTCTATAATAGTTCTATTCTGTTTATACAATGAGAGTACTCTAAACAACAGAAACACTTTCCTGTATGATCCAATATTATTCAACAGCACCACAAAATACATCCTTAAAGGTAGGGTAGGTAACAATGGAGAATCGAGCTCGAGTGCAGTAGAATTTGAAAGTACACAACCGGAAAAACATCTGCCCCTTCCTTCAGACTTCCTTACAGAGCCCCTCCTCCAACACACATGAACGCGCACATGAACAATGAGCGCACGAGATATGTTTGTGCACAGATGGAAAGGCTGACAGGGCCAGGTAGGCCCATCCCGCAGTTATCTTTAGCAGGGCCGGCTCAGAGATTGCNGCACACGTAGTTCCCGAACCACTTTTCTTCATGTTGTAATTGTTATATCCTCTTTGTCTCTGCGATATCAGTGCTTTGTCGGCACAACGGAGCTAGCTAGCAAAACAAACCCAGTCCGCCAAAACGGAAGTGCATTGCATCGAAGGGAGGAGTTCAGGATGTAGAGCGGAAACGGCTCAATAACTTGTGTATACAGACATAAATAAACCAGCGTCTGTGTATTCACCATGACACAGACAGTCTGTGGTTTGTAATACTACAGCTACTAAACTGTAATGGAAACGCAGCATAAAGTGAGCCTGGCCTAACAAGGCCTAACTATACCGTACTAAGCCAAGCGAGGCCTGCAATGGAAATGCGCCATCAGTGCTGGGAACTAAGAGCTAGGATTCGGAACTAAGTACGGCAAAGTACTTGGTGTGAAAGCGGCTATTGTCACCCGGGAAACTAATCTATATACGCATTATTGCGGACGACACACTTGTCTACTACTTGACTACCGTCAAAGAATCCACTTCAAAGTCCTCCTCATTACTTACAAAGCCCTCAACAACCAGGCCCCCCCCTACCTCACAGACCTGCTGCACCACCACACCCCTTCCCGCTGCCTCCGCTCATCAGAAGCCAACCTCCTATCCATCCCCACCCGCACCAATCACCGGACCTGGGGGGACAGAGCCTTCTCCGTCGCTGCCCCCTCCCTCTGGAACTCACTCCCACAACCCATCAGAGACTGCACCGACCTCACCACCTTCAAGAAACTCACAAAAACTCACCTCTTCAATCTGGCTTTTAATGTGTGATTGTTTTTGTATTATTTGACTTTAACTTTAACTATATATTTATTTGTTGTTCCTTTCTTCTCTTTTCTTTTCTCTTAACTATTATCTGTAAAGCGTCTTTGAGCACCTGTAAAAGCGCTAATAAATTAAATCTATTATTATTATTATTATTACACACATGCGATGGTCCAAAAAACGCAAAAATCTGCACTGTAAAATAAATATATACATTTATTAGGCATTCTGAATAAGGGTTGACTGTGTAATAATCATGCCTTTTAATTGGTGTATATGTCTCACCAGGTGAAGGCTGGGACAGTGGGAGGGGTGAGGTAGGAACAGGGGACTGCTGAATGCTGAAGTCCCAGGATACAATCCCAAGTTGACTGCATGATCCACTTACCTGTTTGCATCAACTGCAGGAGGTATTAAATGATTAATTAACATTACCTCAGCAATGCATAAGTGTGGTCGTCAGTCATATTGACAAAGAAGCACTATTATATTGTATATTATGCGGCGTTTAAAAGGACGGTACTTCGCTTGTCAGATTCAGATTTCGCGGGTGTGCCGCGTGAGGCAGTGATGTAACCATAGGGATGTAACGCCAGGTTGATGCTGTGACGTAACGCTGCATCGATGCTTGCGTAATGCGGAAGTGGGATCTAAACTGGGTTGGAAAAACGATAGACGCGCCCCGGCCACACGAGGACGATAACGGTCGTTTCCGCTACAGCTCACTATCAGATAGACGGTTCGTCCACACGAGGCCGACATGGAAACGCAGAAAACGATAACGGGTCCCAAGGTGGGTAGATCTGCAAACGAAACGCTCTGGGGGGGCAAACGGCTCCGTGTTTACGACTATACGATCATTTCCTGATAACGATGACGCAATAGCCCCGCCTCTCCCACCTCTCCTGCTCAGAGATCAGCTGCTGGGCTCTCAGGAGAGGGGGAGGACAAGAGAGGCTCCGTTTTTTATCATTATATTATTACATAGACTCGTTATCAATTTGTTTTAAAGCTCAATAAATAACAAAGAAGACCTCTGACCGGCACTTTTCTAATTTTGTCCGGAAGATTTAAACTTTAACGGACATGTTGACCGGAAACTCTGCCGCACGGTCCCCTCGTCCCTTGGAAGAGGCGGAGAGGTGGGTGTTTTCCATCTGCTGGTGGACTACCGGAGAGATTTACAGCAGGAGCACACGCTTGCCTCATTCAAAGGCAGGTCCTTTGGACTCGGAGAGACGAGTTGTCTTTCAATTTTTCCTATCTCGACCGTCTTAGTTTTGTTTGCGGGGAGCAATCTTTAGCAGAGTCCCTTTTGTCTAGCAAGTATTTGTTGATTTTCCGAAGTGGTAAAAACCTCTAATCGTCACTTATTTTCTTACAGACTGCACAGCCCTCGTCTCCTTCAAATGCTACGTCTACAAAGACGACGAAGTGAAGTGTTTCAACTATGAAGGTTGTCATTTGACGTTTTACTAAACAGTTCCAATCTACATCAAAACACATCAATTAGTCCGACCTCGTATGGTGTTCCTGCTATTGCGGTTTGGCTGGCTTTAACTATAGTTTTTTCAGAAGGCAGGTGTGCGTTGTCTTTGCACAGGCAAGTGTGCTCTGAGCGAGGTTTCGCGACGTCTGCGACATCATGTATACGTCCGGACATTCACCGCGACATCAGGACGGTGGTTTTCGTCGCTTCTTCTGAAGGGCGTACCAAACGGTACCAACGGAAGACAATTAAGAGGCGACACCTGCGAGACCGAGAACAAGNTCAGATGATTGGTCGTGCTTTTTACAGCGCCACGGCTTCCACAGATGAAATATTGTTATGTATTTATTGTCAAAGCATTTAATTTATTCATTGCTATCGGGATGTTAAGAGCATTCCATGGAATATAACAAAAAGTGTTTCTGAAGTGAATTACCTACCCTACCTTTAAGTGTTCATGCAGTTGAATCTAGACCTCTTTAAAACAGTTTCACTAAGAGACCAAACATGACAACCTTCGTGAAAGTAAATCGGTTACAGGTGTGTATAAATGCATGTGTAACAGTACATACATACAATCATAAATAAATAATCATCATTCACCTTATTGGACTTTCTTGTGTGTCAGGTGGGCACACAACCTCCGATAAGAAGACTCCATGTTTGGACTTGCGTGTCTTTGAGGTGGAAATGTGTGCAGGGCTGTCCGCAGGTAAAGCAGCCGCAGCATCCTTTGACTTGTTTCGTTTCTTGGTTTTCCTGATAGGGGATGTTGGGGGGGCTTCGGGAGCTTGCCTTACTGCCCCCTCTCTCCTGGATCTCCTCGCTTCTGGGACGGACGGAGTTGAAGTGATGGGAGGCTCATCATCAACCTCAACAACTATGGCCGCTGTTTCTTCAGCTTCAGCAGCAGCAGGTGGAGCATCCTTTTCTTCTTTAGCTTTCTTTCTGCCTTTTCTTGCTCGTTTCTTTTTAGCCACTTTATTTTCTTGCATGGCGGCAGGCACTTGCTCAGCAGAGGCTGGAGTTACTTCTTCAGCAGCTTTGTCTGCATCATCCGCAGCTTTCTCTCCAGCTTGCTTCTGCTTGCCCTGGCTCTTTCCAGGCTTGCTTTTGGACCCATCCAGACCGGGCTGTTTGAAGGCAGCCATGAACTGCTTCTTCACTGCCTCGCTGCTCCTTGGTGTGGATTCACTCTCGATCACAGCCAGCTCCAAGTCTTCCTCTTGAAGAACCACGTTAGATTTACGCTTGACAGACAAAGAGGCAAAAGGAAGTTGGTGTCCGGACTCTGTGTGAGGAGACGATACAACCTCTGCAGGGCTCATCTGACCTTTTCTCCTGTTGAAGATTGTAGCTAACTTTCCTCGTGCCTTGGCTACTTCGTGGTTAGGTGAGACTACATGCACCTCTGCCTGGATGGTGACAGTTCGGGGCGAGACATGGAAAGGCGACACCCCTGAAAGAACATTTTCCTCTGCTTTAAGGATCTCCATTTGGTCTGAGGCTATTCCTTCTGCCTCAGGTGTGATTTTACTTGAATCTTCTTTGTCCTCTGCACCCTTTCTCTTGTCCTGGTTCCGCACAAATTCCTCAAAGGAGACCGTGACAGTGCTGTGGTTTAACTGAGAGGCCTCATCCAAATTGACTTCCATACTAACATCACACAAGGAGCTCTCGTTCTCCTCTGGTTCCGAGTGCTTCGCCTTCTTAGTATTCCGTGCCACAGTTTTGACTCGTTTTGATTTATCTTTTGATGGTACAATTGGAGATAATTCAATACCAATCAGTTCCAGATTAGGTTTGACACCGTTTCCACATTTGGAACCATCTTCTTCAGCCTGCTCAACACTGACAGTCTTAGTGGTATTACTCTCCGATTCCCCCCCAGTGATACAGGTCTCAGCACTAAACTGGGCGATCAGGGCTGCTGTATCACTGCCAAGAACACCACAGCTGCTGATGGCTTCTGAGGCCGAGTCTCTGCTTTCATGTTGTTCTTCTACAATCAGGCAGCTTGGTTCCTCTGTAAAACTTATGGTTTCAGCCTCCACAAGTTTTCTTGCAACTTTGCTGGCCTTTCTAGTCCGTTTCTGTGATGGCTTTTTCACTGCTACCTCTGGGCTGGTGTGTTTTCCAGCAGGTTGAGAAGTCCGACAGTTCTCTTTTGACAGTTCAGGTGAGCTGGTCTTTTCTTTAGAGGACGGAGCCTTACGGTTAAAGTAGTCCATGATGTTGTTGGAGCGCGGAGGAGAAAAGGGTTTCTCCTCAGGCTTGGGCACAGGAGAGAAGTAGTTTTTGATCGTCTTGACAACAGGATTGCCGCCATCTTTGTGAGATTTCTTGCAAGGCTGTAAAAGGAGTGACAAAATGATCAACTACATAATGCAAAAGGAAATAATAAGAACACTTCCAAAAAGCTGCGTTGCATTTTAGATATGGGACAGATCTGTGTCAAAGACATACCTGGGTGTCAAAGTCCTCAATGACAGATGCCATAGCCACAACACCAGCCATCATTTGAAGAGACCTAAATCAAAAAGGTAAATACTGTTATGTACTTGGAGAACAAAGCAGAGAGGAACTCTAATTATATTCAAATGAGTACAGTGGTCTAAATCCCATGCCATAAAAACAAGTTGCCTGAGAAGTTAGGAAGCTTTATCAAAAGTAACACGGCAATTATTATTATTATTATTATTATTATTATAGATTTCAATTATCTTTCTTGCTTCAACAGAAAAGTGAAAAAAAACAACACTCTAATGTAAAAATGTATTTGGATGTTTCAAATAAGAATATACAAATGATCAAATCAATACATTTTAGTGTTAGTCAATTTACCGCCATGGTATCCGACAGTGTAAACAGTCCTACACAAAACAGTACCGTAAAAAAGCAATAATACCAAACAATGCAAGAAGTCAGTTAGTATGAAGTGTTTATAAACAGCATATTAGTATAAATCGTATAGGCGTCACGGACAGCCAGGAACAGCTGACATTAGCATCATTATTATTCCTGACATGGCGCCCTGTGCCTAACTGGTTCTTCCTCCAGTGTTTGTAACAAATGACGAGCAAGTATACAAATAAAGGAAAATACTTACCAATAAAAACAGAACTTTCTGCAACTTCGTCTTCTTCTTTCTATTACTTATTCACCTCCCCGAGAATGTGAACAAACAATATAAATTCATTGTGTGAGACGGACAGCTGTGTGTGTTGCCACCAGACTTATAAATGTCTCTGTAAAACAACAAGCTAGCAGACTTCAATGGAAGCTACTTTCAAACACACTCCGCTCCTCACAGCTTCCAAAAGTGGTCCAAACATTTCCAACATGTCAGCGACGGACATATTAAAGCACCAAGGAAAGCGTTAAACGGTTATAATCCACATTGTTTCCGAGTAAGGTTTCAAAAACATGTTTCTTCTTGACGTATTTTGCTCTTTCAAAAACGCGCCAGATTACTAGTGAATGAAGAGCGCCAAATATACGTGACCTTTGGCATGACCCATTTCCACCAATCACACAAGAGAACATCTCTACGTCATCGCCAGACGTTGTTTGCCCATAACAAAGATGGCGGGTGGGGAAGCATTTTAATAGAGAGGGAAAAGTGACAGTCCCCTCTGCTGGCTGCGACAATTTAGTGATCACTCAAAAATGATGATACGTTGTCATTATAAATAAATCCGAAGTACTGAGATTTTTCATTTAAAATGAGAAATTCCAAAGAGTAAAAATACTCTGCTACAAGTCAAAGTAATGCGTTCAAAATATTGTTTAAGCAGGTATTTGCTTTTGGGTGTCTACATACAATAAGCAGCCTGTATGCATCTTAATATACGTAGGCTATTGCAAAAGTAAAATAATCCTATTAATTATTCAAAATGTGTCCAGTTAAGATCAAATAAATGAAATGTGTGTATTTATAAGCAGCACTTGTTTTAATGATGATCTGAAACTACGCGAAACCATTTTATGAAACAAAATCTCCAAAAAAAACAAGTGTCTGTCAGAGCTGCCAAGTCTCACCCTTTGAGAGTGAGAGTCACGCAATTTAACCTCTTCACACGCCTCACGCCACACTTGCCATTTCACACGCTTTTTTCCCCCTCTCACTACTTTATAATTTTTTATTTTATTTAATGATATATTTCCATAACTTGTTGCTTGAGGCCTGCCGTAGTTCGAGTCAGGGACAGGGTGAGCCCGCCCTATTCTGCCCCCCGATTGGCTGACCGAGATATGTGATAACCAATCATCAGCCCTCGAGGCTAAATCTAACCAACCCAACGAAAGGCACCACGTATACAAACCAATCAGAGGCAGCTTAGGGCGGGTCATTGCGTCTCTATCCTATGAAGACAACTAGAACAACACTTATGGCGGAGAAATCGAAAAGTAAACGTGACTATAATGCCGTGACTGACATTTTCATCTGAAGCGGGAGATCAAGCGGTCGGTAACCACACATTATTTTTACAAATATGGGTCTGACTACGTGAGACTTAACGTCACACAGGCTGCTGGTGAGCAGTGTGGCAGGTTGCTGCGGTGGGTTTAACAACAAACAACTGTGACTAATGTAGCAGTGTTAGTTAAATCATCACGTATTTGCGTGTGTGAGCTAATGGATATTTACTATGAGCTAAGGGAATTTACAGTACTATACCTGTGCTGTTTGCATTTCTGTCTAATAAAAATATTCAATCAATCAAACAGTAACATGTAGCTATCTTTTGAGACTGGATCATTCATTCCTTAACTGTATACTTCGATTTCTGTCTGATGTTTGTCTGTTAGTTTGAAAGTCTGAAAGATGTCAGGTAGACTCTTGGCTCTTGTCACATTTTCTTAACATTTTCTTAATAGATTGTAAAGTTTAATGACCACATCTGAAAAACAACCCGTTTCAGCTACATTACTTTACCAGATCAGTGCACATTGTGTTCTTTTTAGGTTTCCTAAACTTCTCCCATACAACGGACCTGACGAGCGTGACAAACTGAGTGAGGAGTTTCTGGACTACCAGTCCATGGACATTGCCATGCCCGAAGACCCAGACACGTTCGACATTGAGAGCTTTTGGGGGAACATGGCATCAATGAAGAATAAGGTAAGAATTATTCTGCCCCCTTTGAAATACCCATTGACGTAATCAACTTAATTCTATACAAAAATACTTGAGAGTAATTAGGCTTCCTATGTACATTTTTCAAAGGTGACCGGTATGAGCAGATTTGGGAGGCTCTCTCGTATTGCCAAGTTGGTGTTGGTACTTCCACATTCAAATGCTGATGCTGAACGAGTGTTCTCTGTGGTGGTGGGACTGAACAAAACCGAAACAGTTTGGCTCTTGATGGAACTCTATCATCCATCATGACTGTGAAGATGGCAAACCTTTCAAATGGGAGCCCCCTCCCTCTGTCATCAAGGCATCAACATCTGCCACAAACACCTACAACATGAGACCAAAACACACAAACAAAGACATGCACATTTTTTATAATACATATTATATATATTATTCTGGTTCTAATTTTGTTACACTTAAAAAAAAAATGCACTAAAGGAAAAGGCTGCTATTGTTTCTTAAAAGGCTGCTATGTTTTCTTTATATTGACATTTTATAAATAAATGTATTTTATTTGTCAAACTTTTTCTTGTTACAATTGCTTTCATTTCTACTTGTGCTGGTCAATTATTAACACTATATAAGCTAAGGAGTCCGACAGTGCAGGGTGAGCAGCTGGCATGGGGGTGAAGAGACATCACAACAGTCTTAATGTTAATTTAAATTGAGATATTCCTCTAAATCGACGTTAAAAAAGGCCAAAAAATGTTCGCCGACCTTTGGTCGGTGGTCGAACGCATCTTCCCCCGAAAGTCTCACTCCTACTTTTTACTGAAACTTGGCAGCCCTGGTCTGTAATGGTAAAAGGTAAATGCAGAGTCAAAGTCAATCTCGCATGTTCATGAATGTGAGGTTACTGTGAAATTAGATCTGTTAACTGACTAATTAAAACAATTCCCAGCACCAAATTCATAGCTTTAAATGTAAAAAATGACTGGAGTCCAATGTATCAAACCACACCATATTCGTGTTCAAGTAAAACAGAGTGGTGTGCAGAGGTTTAACATAACATCATATACTAGGCAAACTTGACTTTCCTGTTTATCCGAATCTCAGTCCCCATACACGCATAAACAATGAATCTGGCATTGATGCTGGGGATTTAGCCGAGTTATTTTCAATAGAGTCACTCGACTGGAGCAGAAAAGTCAACAGTGGCAATGGAAACAAAAGGTAAAGTTTAAGCTCATATGACTCCTGACCTTTTCTGCATTGTTTAGGACATTTATGTAATGCAAGTGTTTATTCATTGATTTGTTAATCACATCGTTGTCATTTTATTTGTTTAATAGAGACAATTACACATTGTTAATAAAGAAAAAGTCATTGTATGTCACGGTAATTATGTTTATTGAAACTAATTGCTGGCTTTTGTCCCTGCTTAGGCTTTTCAAAATCATGATGAATTGTTTTATTATTAGAATTGAATCTGAATTCAACTGTAATAATAAAACAATACTTTTCCTGAGTTATCAGCATTTGTTTGTTGCTGTAAATATGGGGAAACGGTTATTAGGCGTGATGGACATTTCCAGATCTGCAGGGGATTTTCCAGTTCCAGTTTCTGTGAGGAGGTTGTAAATAATCATGCTAGTGTTTCACTGAATGTCGCTACACAATAAGGATAAGATGCCTTGAATTACTCAGCTGTATTTTAAAGATGCTGTTCTCGCTCATAGATGATTATTAATGCACTATTATGTTTATTACCTTGCAAATGTAAGTTTGTGCATTCACTATTAATGTGTATAAAAACCTAACATCACTCGCTCATGTCACAAATTTTACTGAGCTTGTCGGTAGATCTGCAGATATTTGATTTAAACTCAAAGACAGAACAGTTTTTACTTTTCATTATGCACTGATATTGCCACCACACAAGCCATACTGCTTGTATAAGCTGGTATTTGACAGTCCTTCACAGCAGGATTTCCTGATGACAGATGTGTGTTTTAGTATAAGTGAATTTAATGTTGCAATAACATTGTTGTCAAAGCTATACTTTTCATGCAAATAGACAGATCATAAAAATGTTCTAGATTTATATAATGCATGTAAATGGGAAATTTGTTATATCTCTTACAGGGCAAACTAAGCACCCTCCGGAGTTGAGGATTGTGTTATTAGGTGGAAGAGTATTATGCAGTGACCCCAGTTTTAAAAGTACAGCTGGCAACATCATACTTGGCAAAAGTGTTTTTGAGACCAACAGAAGAACTGCCCAGAGTGTTGTGAGGCAGCGGGAGGTACATGGCAGACGGGTCACTGTGGTTGATACTCCAGGCTGGTGGTGCCACTACCCACGAGAAAACACCCCAGAGCTGGATCAGATAGAAATCAAGAACAGCGTCCATCTGTGTCCCCCCGGGCCTCACATATTTCTTCTAGTCATTCCTTTAGAAGAAGACTTTCCTGACATTTTCAAGGAATCCCTTGAAGAGCACATGCAACTCTTCAATAAAGGAGTCTTTGATCAAACCATTGTGCTGTTCACTTTAGATGATCCATGTAAATCAAGTTTAAAATACAACATCCCTTTCTGGCCAGCACTTCAGATGATTCTTCAACAATGTGGAAACCGAAAGCATGTTTTCAACATCAGCAACCATCAGGATAGGACTCAGGTCACAACGCTTTTCCAGAAAATAGAGGCAATGGTTGCACAAAATGCTGCTGGTCACTATTCTATTGATGCTGCTGATGGGAGTGCTCTGAGAGAGAAAATGAAAGCAATCGTTGAAAGAGCATCAAAGAGGTTTGCCGAAGTGCAGGCAAAAAGAAGGAAACTCAAAGCCCTGATTGAAGGTAAGTCAGAAATGTCTCTAATTGGATAAAAAAATGCAGACAAATATGACGAAGATAACATTTATCAATAGCCTTTTGACATTACAACGCAAATGATACCTGCAAAGATACCTCACGTCCTCTTTGATTTAAACAATTTTTTTCCCTTTGAGAAGTTTCTGATTTTACTGACTTAGGGGTTTGAATAGTATAAAAAAACGGTCAACCTGACAATTACATAATGATGCACAAAACCTCAAGTCTGAATATTTTTTATTCCACTTTGTCTCTAGGTGGCAAAACTCCCCCAACACATTTGAGGCTAGTGATGGTTGGTGCACAGTGGTCAGCCAAGAGCTCAGCAGGCAACACCATTCTAAGGAAATATGCGTTTCCTGTTACTCACACAAGAACAACTGTGTGCTGCGAAATAAACCACAGCGTGGTGGCAGACAGGCAGCTCACAGTGGTAGACTCTCCAGGCTGGTTATACAACGGCACCCTTCAGGAGCTCTCTGAGATTAATAAACTTGAAATAGAAAACAGCATGCATCTGTGCACTTCAGGACCCCACGCAGTGCTCCTTGTTGTCGGCCTGGCATCCGCGTTCAACGCAACATACCAGAAAGCGGTCCAGGAGCACATGAGTCTGTTCACGGATGAAGTCTGGAAGCACACAATTGTTCTGTTTACCAGAGGTGACTGGCTGGGAGTGAAGACTGTGGAAGAGCGCATAGAGAGTGAGAAGGGTCTGCAGTGGCTTGTGGAGAAGTGTGGGAACATGTATCATGTCTTGGATAACAAAAACCACAGTGACAAGACTCAGGTAACGGAGCTCCTTGAGAAGATTGAAGAGATGTGGGCCGGAAACAAAGATGGTTCTTTTGAAGTCAACCTGGGCCGTGCTGAGCAGATGGAGGCAAGAAAAGAGGTTGCAGACAAGAAGGCAAAAAAGATTCGTCAGACGGCACAAAGACAAGCAAGAATACTCGAAGAGTTGTTTCGAGGTAATCAAAAAACTGAATGTATGATTAATTTAGATATTATTACTATTTCTAATTGAAAAAAACCTCACATTTCCCAAGGGGAGACGCAGACAATCACTGACCATAGGGTTGTACTTATCGGCCCGAAAGACTCTGGGAAGGGTATGGCAGGAAACATGATCCTTTTTGAAGAGCTCTTTGGCACAGCTCGGATGAAGAAGGTAGCCAACCTCTACAGGTTTTTTTGGGGGGGAAACATCTGATTGTTGAAGTCTGTTTTGGTTGTTATATTATTTTGTTTGGTTACTTCTATGCAGGAATTCCAAGATCAGAGAAGAACCACAATGTGTGAGAAACATGAAAGCAATGTTGCTCGACGAAATATCACCGTGGTTGAGGCGCCAGGCTGGTTTGCAGACGAGATCACACCCGACTGGCTCAAGACTGAAGTTCTGCGCAGCGTCTCAATGTGTGCTCCTGGTCCTAATGTTTTTCTCTTGGTTGTACCCATTTTCAAAACCTTTACAGAGAATGACTACAAAACAATGGTTGAGCTCTTGATGCCATTCGGTGACAGTGTCTGGAGGCACTGCATGGTGCTGTTTACCTGGGAAGACTGGCTCAATGAAAGGTCCATTGAGGAGCACATTGCCACAGAAGGCGAACACCTGGAACAGCTGGTGGAAAAGTGTGGGTACAGATATCAAGCCATAAACTGCAATCCTTATGGTTATTTTGCTTTACCTATCATACAGCTGTTTGAGAAAATGTTTGACATGATAACACGAAACAAGGGCCAATACTTTGCCGCTGAAGACAAAATGGGGAACAAGCGAAAACAAACGCAGTGGCAAGAGGAGTGGAACAGGAGGGAGCAGGAGCTAATCGACCGGATGTTGAAAGCTGTTGCACAAGAACCAGAAGAACCGATCGTACCATCTATTAAGATGAACGCAAGCATGGATGGAGCCTTCACTCCGAGCAGTGAGTTTGATATTACTCAGTTAATCTAGGAAATGTTTTACAATTATTTTAAAGTGTAAGATACCATATGGCTTGTCACGATAATAACATTATCGAATTATCGTATTAAATGTGGTTATTGCATCGATAACATTGTTGCTATGTTACCAATTTAACATATTGACCAGACCTTTATAATCTGAACACTATTAGCCCGTCATACTGTATGTGGACATAAATTCAATCAGATTTTCTGTTACCAATTTATCGTACCATCAATAGACATGACCTTGATTATTTTAGTGCCATTGTCTCAACCTACGATGTAGCGAAATGTCTTTGATAATTTTTACATTAACGACTTATCATACATTATATGAATTTTTTTATTTTTTATTTTTGTTGACGTCAATATTGTTTTGTTTACATGAGAATGGAATCATCACACATTTTAGACAACATATTGAAGGATTTTCAATATTTTGGCATTGGTCATTTTTCGTTGACATCCAGACCATTTCCAACAAAAGTAGTTAAACCATTCAAATTCTGTTTTCAGTGAGCGGAGATATTCCCAGAGAAGTTGGGGGCACATTTTGTAGTCAAAGAGAACGTGCCAAAGTGACTGAATGGCTGAGCGTTAGATTTGGGGGCTCTGATGTCACCTCTGGGGTCGACAGCATGAGTATTTCAGCCAGTGATGTGGAGATGTTGGACCAAAGCCTCTCAAAACGCAGGCACTCTTTTTAGCACACACAAGCAGGCTGGTAACTATGGAAACAAAAGAGAAAAAGTGCACAGAAAGCACAGTTTTCCAAACACTGTTGGACCCTGCCAGAAAATTGGTGATTATCCAGCTGTATTACTTTCTGATGCAGCCAATACTATGTATGTTATGTTCAATGTTTATTATTTAATGTGATTATGTAATCATGTCAATGCAGAGTTTATATTTTCAGGTCTTCCCTGTAACAGTGTAAAAAAGCATGTTATAGCATATCATGAATAGAAAACGTTAATTGTATGCAGAACATTAAATAATTTAAAGATTCAGAATTTCCCCCAAATATCAGTCTGGCAGGCGATACCGCAGCATCCAGACTAAAACCACCAGACTCAGGGACAGTTTCATCCCACAGGCCATAAGACTATTAAACACCTGCACTTGGAAACAACATCCATAAAATTCATCTGGCTGCATCTTAGAAATTATTTATCTAATATATCATATTCCAATCACTTGTATATAGAGTCATATTGCTCTTATTGTACTTTTTCACAATTTTACTAATTTACTATTTTTACTTATTTACTTGCACTAATTTTTCAGTTTTATTGTGTTGCACTGTTGGAGGAGCCTGTGGCCTAAGATGTTCATCGTCATAACTACACTATAGCTATGTACGTATGACTAATAAAAGCCTTGAACCTTAAGGCTTGAACTAATTAATGGTGATATATTATTGATGGTAAAGCAATCCAGCAATCCACCTATCTGTTTGTTAGAAATACCCCCACCTTTGTCAGTTGCATCATTACAATTATGTACAAAGTAATGCATCAATGTATCCTACATTATTCTGAAATGGGCCATTCTATATAGGTAGGCTACTTTTTAGTGGCTAGATACTTGATTTATGATGCTAACACAGTTATTTTTACGTTGATAACATTGAATAAAGGAGCTTAACTTGTAATGAAGGATTTTTCAGTGTGGTATTGTCATTCTGTGGTATTACTTAAGCAACATATCTGAGTCCTTCTTTGGCCACTGTTTTTTTGTAAAGTCCTCTTTACATTAACGGACAATCATGTGTTTTGTTATGGAACTAATTTTAAAAATAAATTGTACTATTGTTGTACACTTGAATATCTGCTTGCATTTATTTCCCCTAGACTTCTGCTCTCAGAGGTGGTTTATTACTAAAACCAATAATAATTTAATGCAGAGGTAAGTATTTAATAGTATAAAAAGTATATATATATAATATACTCTTAAAGTTACAACTAGCCAAATGAGGGCAACCATAAGGCTGATGTGGCTTATGATGATCATTGGTGGAAAGTTACTAAGTACATTTACTCAAGTACTGTACTTAAGTACTTTTTTGACATTTTTGTACTTTATACTTCATCTCCACTACATTTCGCAGGTGAATATCATACCTTTTACTCCAGTACATTTATTTTAACGGTCACAGTTACTTGTTACTTTGTAAATATAAAAACACACATGCTGATATAGTGTAATGCAGTAGTCCATTAGTTACAACACTGAAATGCTCTTAAATGTGTAAAAGTAAAAACATGATAACATACTGTGAAAAGATGCATAACGATTACTTTTACTGTTGAAACTTGAAGTACATTTAGCTGATAATACTCCTGTACTTTATATTATCCTGAATCAGGTCATTGAGCAGATGAGTACTTTTACTTTTTGTACTTGAATTACATTTTGATAAAAATTACTTTTATACTTTTACTGAAGTAGAACATTTAAATCAGGACTTTTACTTGTAGTGGAATATTTTAAGACCATAGTATTTGTACTTTTATTTAAGCACATTATGCTATTATTACTTGTTCCAACACTGATGATGATAACAGCGTAATACAAACGCGAAAGCACCTTACAGGCCTCCGTCGTTTCTCTCCGTTGATTTCCTGTACCCGTTAGTTTTTTTACTTTTCGTCCCAGTGTTGCGCAACTGCTGCTTTTCTGCTTTCTTTCCAGCACCTTTCTTCTGGTCGACATGTCGGAGTACAATGCGGTGCCTGCAGCGGGACCCGGGGACCCTCTGAACGGGCAGACAGCTCTCGGGAACGGGGCAGGAGGCATCCAGAAAGATGCGTTCGCGGACGCAGTGCAGCGGGCCCGGCTGGTGAGGAGGAGGGAGGTGACAGCTGAGCTGGGGGAGGGCTAGCTTTCTGCTTAGCTTATGGGCTATTAATGTTTACACAGCCTGATATATTCTATTAATATTTTTGAATTATCATGTATTTTTGAATTGTTAATAGTAGTAAAAGTAAGCTAGTAATGTATGGTCACTGCTTGTCGTAGCTGAAACACTGTCTGTGTGTCCCAACAAACCCAGTGTGTAAGTGACAGGGTGATAGGAAAATAAAACTTGCAAGATTAGCTTAACAATTACCTAAATTCGAGTCAATAAAAATACAACATTATGGGTTTGATGTTTATAATAAATGTGGGGGTGGTTTATATAAAACCCATGCAGGTATGATGGCAAACATACCTGGTTGGCATAAAACAAGCCAAGAAAAAAAGGCAACTTGTAAAATAACCAAAATCCAATCAACTAATTACTGTATATAGGCCTAGTCTTAATTATGTATTATGTTATTTTTAAGTGGATTTATATTTTTGTATTATTTGGGACTGTGAGAAGTGGCCTTTCGATTTCCCTGTTTGTACAGAAATTGACAATAAAGTGAATTTGACTTGACTTTAGACTTCATATTATTATCGTGGATGTCCCAGATCAGATAGATGGACAACTTCATTTATTTATATACTTTTTACATGTTCACCTATTACTTTTGTACATTATAGTCCTGTCTATTCTTTACCTTCATATTTCTACTGAGAGCATTGCAAAAAAACAAGTCAATTCCTTGTTTGTGAAAAAATCCTTGGCATAAAAAGAGGTTATTCTCTTCCAGACCTTAAGTCTGACATGCTCAGTCTCAAGTGTAGCTTATACTTGAGTTTTATCATGTTGGCACACTTGAAGGGGAGGGTTGGACCATCTGTTTTTTTACAGCTCAATTGTCATGGTTACCTTTATTCTTTCTTTTCAGATTGCAGCAAAGATTGGAGTTGATGCTGGTCCTCCTCCCACGAACAACAACACTGCATCAGATGGCTTTCCCTTCACTGCACAAAAACGGCAGCTGGAGGATGCAGGTATTGGTCACCTCACTACTCAGTGCACAGTCTTCTCAATCAAAAGGTTTATTTTGTCACTCAATTGAATAAATACCTTTCTTACCTGTATTGTCTGTATTGCATGCGCCTGACAGATGAACCAGAGAGTAAAAAGCTGGCTGCTCAGAGTGACTTGGATTCAGCCAATGCATTGTGTGAGTGCATCCCTCTATTCAATTTTCTATTTCCTTTTTGCGCTGTGATGTTTAAAATATATAGCTGACTATTTAGTAGAGACTTCCAGCTGTAATCTCTTTTTTTCTGTTTATGTCTCAGCTATTGGTGAACAACTGGCTGCTCTTGCACAACAAAGGTAAGGTCTGATCATTTTCAGTTGTTTGTATGTATAAGTTTGAAGCCTTTTTATAAATGTTGCCTGATTTATTGCCTCTTTTTCCCTGATTGTCATTCTTGCCTGCTGATAGTTCCAGGCCTGCCTCCAACACAGAGGAATACAGTGTCCCGGACAGCATGGTGGGACTCAGTGAGTTCAAACCAACTCAGTTTTAGCACACAAAAAGATACGCTTTGAGAGTGTGACTCACTCACAACAAAGTTGTATCTCTCTTTCTCTACAGTTATTGGCCGTGGGGGTGAACAGATCAATAAGATTCAACAGGAGTCCGGTTGCAAGGTTCAGATAGCTCCAGGTACTGCTTTACTCATCCACCGGTTTACATTTTCACTATAGTTTACCTTTTAATTTTAATATTGGTATTCTATGTGTGTGTGTCCAGACAGTGGAGGCCTTCCAGACAGGAGCGTGTCTCTCACAGGTTCCCAAGACTCCATACAGTAAGTATCAGACCTTATGAAAATAGGCTCACTTTTGTTTTGTTTATGTTACGTATGATGTTGGTTGCCCTGTGTATTTGTCAAATTTGCCCAAAAAAACCTGGCAAGAACATTGCTTAAAAATTTGATTGTTATCACTGATTTGATGTGACCCTAAGGAGCCAATTAATAAACCATTTTGATAAATGTATCAAATTATTTCAAAGATAATGTCTGGCCAAGCTTTATATAAATTAGGCACTTAGTTTGAAGCCCTACGATGCTATTTGTAAATGGTTAACCTGTACAGACCTTAATTGCTTACTGTCAATGGCCGTTAGATCAGCTTGATTACAACATTTTGTAAAAAGGACGCGGAGTAACTGGTCAGCTCTTCCCTGGATAGGAATGCCCGGAGGCTTTTGGAAGAGATCGTGTCTCGAGGGAGGGGTACGCCACCTTCTTCTTATCACGAGTCCACCAACGGGCAGAGCGGCACGGTGCACGAGATGATGATCCCAGCAGGCAAGGCTGGGCTGGTCATTGGAAAGGGAGGAGAGACTATCAAACAGCTGCAGGTAAACTGCATTTTAGAAACTGTAACTACATTAAAGCACACGTCCAGTATTCAATCATGATAATGCACAATCGCGTGAAATCCAGGAGCGTGCAGGGGTGAAGATGATTCTGATCCAGGATGTCACTCAGGGACCCAACGTCGACAAGCCCCTACGCATCATCGGAGATCCCTACAAAGTCCAAGTACATTTATATAATCTTCTCATAAATGTCAACCTAAATCTGTTGTGTCCAGTTGCCATGTAATGTCATCATCGTGTTTTCCTTTTCAGCAAGCCCAGGAGATGGTGCAGGACATTCTGAGGGAGAGGGACCACGGTGGCTTCAATGAAAGAAATGACTTCAGCGCCCGGATGGGAGGAGGCATGGATGTGAGTTTGTGTGAGACGGAGCAAAATAAGAAGTGGGATAAGTTGCCTTTGAACCAAATTGGTTTTAAAAAACGTCTGTTTTCCACATAGATTCCTATACCGAGACACTCAGTCGGTGTGGTTATCGGGCGCAATGGAGAGATGATCAAGAAAATCCAGAATGATGCCGGAGTTAGGATACAGTTCAAACAAGGTAGGAGTCAGGCCTTGAATTGACTTTAATGATTAATATGTTGATGTTGCCTTAACCGCACATAAACGTTCAAATCCATGTCAAGAGAACATGAAAGTTTGATGCCGATTCATAAAAAAGGCACCTTTTTGGCTCTCATTGTCCCTATACTTTTTTGTCTTCTAACGAATGATAAATGTAAATGAAAGACGTAGTGTCTTTATTTCACCAGAGCAAATACCTTGTCCCTTTTCTGTAAAAAGGGTTTACAGACAGCTGCTTGCATTGTGATGTTGCCCAATATCTGCTGAATCAGGCAAATCTCTCACTTTGGTTGCAAATCTGGTGTCATGTTGCTCTCTCTTTTTTATTGACTTAACATCCATTATTGTGTTGAACTGATTTTTCAATAATAGAGCAGGTAGCCTTTACCTGGCCTGTGTGAGGTTTTGAGTTGAGGCACTTAAATGGACCCTTCCACATAGGTCATTTGATACAAACAAAGAAAAGAATACAGCTAAATGCAGATTTCAATCTTTCCTACAGATGATGGGACTGGTCCAGATAAGATCGCACACATCAGTGGCCCCCCTGACTGCTGCGACCACGCTTCTCAGATCATCAACGACCTGCTGCAGAGCATCAGGGTCCGGGATGAGGGACAGGGGGTAAATGTAATAAAGTATATTCCCAATCAATTGTGCATAATAGTAAACGTATGGCAGCAAGATGTAATAATCCTTAAGCATGCTTGCTAAAATACTGAGGCTTTCTCTCCGCTCCAACCACAGGGTCCCCCAGGTCCTCCAGGCATGCCTGCAGGCAACAGGGGTCGAGGTGGGGGTCAAGGCGGCTGGGGGCCCCCTGGAGGGGAAATGACCTTCTCTATTCCTGCCCACAAGTGTGGACTTGTGATTGGCCGGGGAGGAGAGAACGTTAAATCCATCAACCAGCAGACAGGGGCCTTTGTAGAAATCTGCCGACAACCGCCCCCCAACGGAGACCCCAACTTCAAGATCTTTATCATCCGGGGCTCGCCGCAGCAGATCGACCACGCCAAGCAGCTCATCGAGGAGAAGATTGAGGTACTTTCTATTTTAATTCGTACTTACATAAAGGTAAATATGTCGGTTCTTCTTCATTTGATGTGGGATTAATTAACATGTTTCAGATCCCCCTGTGTCCTGTGGGCCCGGGACCAGGTGGACCAGGTCCTGGAGGTCCAATGGGTCCCTACAACCCTGACCCATACAACCCTGGACCGCCTGGGGGGCCCGGACCACCACAGTGAGTAACAAGGACTATCATACAACTGTTTGTAAAGCTTCAGATATTAAAGTGGACCTATCATGCTATATTTGAATAATATAGTGTAGGACCATACCTATATAAGGCATATTTATACTTTTTATTTTTCAAAATACCAAACAGATCATGCATTTTAGCCATTCCTCATTTCGCTCAATTTAACACTGTCTTTGCATGGGCTGATTCTGTGAGAACAGCACCATCTACAGGCCTGGCATATGTACTACAGCGTCTCCAGCGCTTTCGAACGGCAATGTCCGTGGCTGTCTCCTCCTGATTGGTGGAGTTGGCCCAATAGCCGTAGCGCCACTTCTGTGACGTCATAGAAGTTTTCAAATCTGGATCAGTCTGTATCAGATCCGTTGCAGCCCCTTTTTAAGAGATTTGGGTATGGAGGAAAATAGAGAGGGTTGTGTTTTCTGACACTTGGTGAGTTCCCCGGAACACCGGGGACACATATTCATGTATAAAAGACGTACAAAAGTGCATTTTGCATGATAGGTCACTTTTAAAGTTCTCCGTAGCTACATGATTCTGTTCACTGGATTACAGAGACGCCATGTATGAGATCAGGGCACATCATTCTGAAGGGGAAAATAAGCGAGGGGGCATGTTACCGGACTGAGAAGTAGCTGATTTTTATTCTGCAGCTGCATAAGAGATCAGTGGTGGTTTTATGTGCTGAAATCTCATGAATTAACCATTTTTGCTATTTGTTTAGCAGCCACCAAAGGCTAATGTTGTGGCTTCCTCTTTAACTTGTTTTAATAAATTGTTGATGGAAAATATAACCTGAGAAAAAACATTTTGGTCAGAAGACTTAGTTTTCTTCTAAATTCAATAGTTTGCATAGTTGCATTTCAGAGTATCATTTGTTTCCCTATCATGTCATAGTGATGCCAACCATTGCTCTTCTCCTCAGTGGTGGTCCTCACCAGTACCCCCCTCAGGGCTGGAGCAACACCTACCAGCAGTGGCAGCCCCAGGCCCCCCATGACCCCAGTGAGTCACCGTTGACTTCACTGCCTCTCCTGGTTTTGGGGGATCAATGTTTATTTGATGCTCTTTTTAGCATGTTGGCTGCTACAGTGCTTTCATCCCAGGCTATACGTTTTAACCGTCCTATTTTCAGATGAGTAATGCCTTTTTGTTTTCTAAGTCTAGGAAGGTGAACAGGAATACTGATGGTAATGTTGTGATGAGATGTCTTGACGTTGAGCAGCAGCTAACCGTGTCTCTGTTTCCCCCCTGGTCTCCAAGCCCGGTCTCCAGGCCAGTAGCAGGACCTCACCCCCTCCACCCTGCATCTTTTCTAGGCATGGCAGCAGCCAATGACCCCAACGCAGCCTGGGCGGCCTACTACGCTCAGTACTACCATCAGCCGCCACGGGGGGGTCCAGCCCAGAACCCCGCTACCCCGGCAGGAGGAGGGGCCCAACCTTCAGGGGAGCAGACCCAGCCTGCAGACCAGCCAGACTACAGCAAGGCCTGGGAGGAGTACTACAAGCAGATGGGTGAGGCCGCAGAACAACTCCCTCTGGAGCTTTACCTGCTTTTCTATTGTTGCTGAAATGTTCTGCTGCTTTAAACCAGTCATCATCAACTTCAGCCGGGAGACTAAATACATAATGTTAATGGGTTTTATGTAACCCATACAACTTAGAAGGAATTCATTTTGTTGTGGATGATTGACCAACACCAAATGTGGGTGTTTGACCCATTTTAACATTTGTCACTAAGCTAAGCGATAAGCGACTAGCCCAGACAACCCATAGCAGTAGTCCGGCCAAGGCAAGTGCGATCTTTTAGAACTAATGCAGGTCAAACTCAGCTCTCATTTTTTTCTCATTTCTTCACATGCTCAAATGGAACTTTTTAGCTAACTCACTTTGGTTAAACAGTGAAAATATTAAACATTAATAGAATAAATCTGAATCTTATTCTTGGATAAATGTAGTTGATAATATCCCCCAAAACAATTGGTTGTTCGGCAGTGACATACAAAATACGAGATAAAACCACAAAAGCACATAAACACATCGTAAAAATAACAATAAACTAAAATAATATCCATGACATCCATTTTATTTTTGAAAATGAAATAATTTATAATCTATGTATAATGTAAAAAAAAAATGTTGGTTCATCTTTTGCAATATTTTATATATTACATTTCTGATTTGTGTTGCTTAGCATTAGTGTGCATCGTGTTGGTTTCACTTAAACATCAAAACCTGATCAGAGATAGTACGTGTTGATTTGTTGTTTCCCCAGGTGAACTTGTTCTTAAAGTGGAAGTGACTGTTATGGTGATGTCTCTTTTATCCCTCCTCCAGGCCAGGCAGCAGGCGGCTCTGCCCCTGCACCTGCTGCACCTGGAGAAGCAGCGGGGGGGGCAGCGTCCAAAGCGGGGGGGGAGCCGGACTACAGCGCTGCCTGGGCGGAGTACTACCGGCTGCAGGCGTCGTACTACGGACCGACCGGACAGGCGGCCGGACAGCCAGCCGCTCCACAGCAGGGACAGGTCGGTACAGAGCGAGGCTTTCGTCCTGTTTCTGTGGACCCTGCATCTGACACCGAGGTTTGCTTTCAATCCATCTGGAGTAAATACATTATTTTCTAAAATAAAACGGATGTGCTTCCTTTCAACTGTTTGTATTTTAGACGCAGTGATGGCAGAAGGAATCAGGAAGACAGGATGAAGAAGACGACCGCGAATTTAAGTCCAGGATCCAGCCTGTTTATCTTTTATTTAGAGTGGAAGTGAAACCCTTCCTCACCGCCGAACCACCCGTGGAAACTTTCCAAATGAACATTGTCAACTGAACAAGCTTTCTAGTGCTTTGCAGCTGAGGCAAAGGACTGATATCCCGCCACACAGGTTCTCAATACCTTTAAATATATTTTATGAATGCCCTTATATATATGGAAGCCTTGATATGCTTTCTTTACTGCAGAGGAGTTGCTTTTAAATATATATAATCATCCTCGTCTCCCTAGCTATCAGGTCTTATATCTGATTGTGTATCAGGTAATAATACATCATTCATCCCTTTTTAAAGCTCATTTGATTTGCCCATTCTTTTAAATTGTATTCTTTTACTCTAATCTTTTGACTTGGCTAAGACTTTTGTGGTATTTCTATGGTATTATTTTTCATTTGCTTATGAATGTGTTCATATGCAGCATTTTGTATAGCAAGTGTACAAATAGATTTGTAGTGTTGATTGGTGCATGTGGACTCACTTTTCATTGCTGAAAGCTGCTAGAGATAGATGATGAAAACACCCCCCCTTTATCTGCTAAGGACATGCAAGTTATGTGAAATAGTTTTAAATAGGGAGCCTCGATGACGGGTACTAGACTTAGTCCTGGAGTCCTTGAAGTGTGAAGGACAACGTTGTATAATGGCTCATAGGTTGCAGGATTTATGAGCCGCACATCAGGTTATGCATCTTTGTTATGGCCTTCCCATTAACTTCCCTGCCATTAACACCCACCAGACCTTTTATAACTAACATACTGGGAGTGGGCATTCACCTTGAGGCAACTGCATACCTCATCCTAATTTGGAGTTTCTGACACCCTCTGTAGTTTTCATGTATTCTAAAATAGTGTTATGTAAGGCTAAATTCACCTCACATTTGCATCATGCTGTGATTTTAATGCACGTTTTATACTTACTTTTTTCATGGATGCCAACGAGTATGTTTAAATATTTGACCCTTCATTGTGCGTAACAGAATGAAATGTAGTCTTCCAATGTGTCTCACTTGAAGATATACATGTACATATATTCAGCAATATAAGGCTGTCGGTTTGGACTTACAGAGATGTATCAGGTATGAATCTTGTATTTTGAATGGCAGCTTTGACGCAGTGTTGATATTGCTAATAGATGACCACCAGCAGCAATACTCTGAATTCAAATGGGGCAGATGTTGATTACTTTAAAGTGTGTGTTGAACATTTTGTTGTCATGTTTTTTACAAACGGTATGCACTTAAAACATTGCCCACTGTTAGCAGATATAACTAAATCACATTTGAGACAAATCACCACTAGATGTCACTGTTAGCTTTTATAAGAATAATCAAGTGTTACTAAATAGATGAAACCCATTTACAGAGGAAAATATTTGAAAGATCTCGTTTTAAACTGAATTTGCTGCATTTTGAGTTTTCACACACTTACAATCAACAACACTTTTGATCTTTTACTGTCTAAGGACATTTGTGTGGTTTCTGTTCCTGTAACTCTTTGCACTTTGTGTGACAGTCTCAGACAGGAAGTCAGTTTATGAAAAAAAAGACTCAGATTTACCGGTAGTAAGGCTGTGGCTGCCTGTCAATGGCTACCACAACTCTATCTCTGAGCCACAAAGCTTATAAAAACTGATGATCTGAGAGATATGACTGTAGTTACTGTTCAACAAAGACACTTTCGTTAAACTAAAGGAAACAATTATCTACAAGAGTGCAATTTTAAAAATTCTTTAATTTATATCTTTAAAATTAAAAACATCTGAATTGCATTCTACCACCTCCAAAGGCACAGTCATACTTATAGCAGACCAAATTCATAAAACACTGCCACTGAACATCTTTTTTTCTCAATTGTTTTGTACATAAGAAACAATGCACTATAAAAATTACTGAACATTTTTCTTACTAAACAATGGCCATTCTATTTGCTGTAGATGATATGTACTCAGCTGTGGTAACGTTAGACTCGTATATAAAGGTTGATGTGCTGGTTTGAGGCTGGCGATGCTTGTCGAAAACATGAACATCGCAGCTATTTAAAGACATTGTATTCATAATTCCAAAAATGACATGTTTACGACAACCAATCATGACGAACAGTGTTTGAGAATATGGATGTTTGAAGCAAAACAAAGCCATCGGCAGGAGGGCGGAAATGCAGCGAGATGAAAGCACAGTGGAGGGAGATGAGTGTCGGTGGGGGACTGTGCAGAAATCAGATCTCACCTCTCACCACAGAGTGGTACGAGATGTTCGTACGACATCTGACAACTTCACCCCACCATTAAAGAAAAACACTTAAGACTTCAAAGAAAGTGGAAAACATTTCAGATAACTGTCTGAGTTTTCAAGACAATAGTCGATATGTGCAAAGAGGCAGGGCCTTAGCCTATTAGTGGAAAAGCCATCAGATATGATAGAGGATCAATAACTAAACTTACAATCACAAATTAAGAAAGCACACAAAGGTTGCTTACAATGTGTGACATCACAGCACCATACACTGCACAAGAGGTTCACTTAGTGACAACAAAATTCAAAATAGTGAATAAATATACATCAGAATATTAGAATATATCAGCGTTCTTACTCAGGCACAGTCCCCCTTAAAACAAAGAAGGATCATTTTAAAACAATGGGAACAAAGCAAAGGTTTGGCACACATAGAAAAGAGAAATAAGGCAGGAGAATTATAAGTCAATGGAAAATGAGGCCATAGAGGAACTTATTGGATGAAAGGAATTAAGTACTTAAAACATATAAATATGACACATACATACAGTACCTCTTCTCATGGAGCCACATGTTCAATAAAAAAAGAGAGGATTTTTTTGCAGCAACTAATGGGAGCCCCGATTCCACAGCCGTAGATTTTTCTATACAAGTGTGAGTAGCAGCTGCGACAGGCACTCCAAGAACACAAGAAGGTTTTTTTCTTTACAGGCAAATTAAATAAAACAGGTACTATTCACACTTCTCCCAAATGAACACCTTAAAAAATATATATATATACACACAGAGGAAACAGTCAACAATTGGCATTACTCACAATCACACAACCAGACACACACCATCATAGAAAAGCATGTTCAGTCAGCCTCCAGAAGCAACAGCAGAGCAGTGTGACCCCCAGTGCTCCAACAGAAATAAACACATCAAACAAATATCCCAACCTCCCGCTGTCTCTCACTGATGTCCCTTTTTACGAACTAAATGTAGCAATCGTTCACTGTTTAAGGTCGGCTTTGCACCCTCCTCCTGTAGAGATTACCTTTACACACGCAAACACACATCACAGTATTTCCAAGACTACTTTGATACGGCAGTGACAGTTTCTGGAGGTGAGCGGATGTTTTGAGTTAGGAGACAGCGAGGCTACAGGTTGCAATGCAATGAGAGAGAACGAAAAAAAACATGCCTGGCAGTTTTACAGGTCAATACAACTGAGGGTTAACACATGCTCTGTGTTACATTCATTTCAATGTGATACAAAAAAAAAATTCCTCATTATCAGAAACTTCCTCAAAATAATACCTACTACCTGAAAAACAATGACAAAGTATATTTAAAAAATGACTTGGTTGAGATAGTATCTCAGAATAATAATTAAGTATTTCACCATAATGACATACTATCGCTAAACACAACAAATGGTATCGCAATACCATGTCATACTATCTCTAATAGTAAGAAACGTCAGAGAAGGATTCTTGTTCTTATTATTATTTGTTATGTTATTATTCTGAGATACCAAGTCATTATTTGGAGATTTTTTTTTGAGAGAGTGACTTTGAGGGTCTTTTTATTTCATCACATTGGCTCTATGGGTTTTGAAGACACGTCCCATTGCGGTGCCAACGATTGTGAATCGGGTCAATGGTGCCAACAGGTGGTTCTGCCATTCAGGCAACAGCAGTACTGAATGTTTTGATTGTGTGTGTGTGTGTGTGTGTGTGTGTGTGTGTGTGGGTGGGGGTGTGTGGGGTGTGTGTGTGTGTGTGTGTGTGTGTGTGTGTGTGTGTGTGTGTGTGTGTGTGTGGGTGTGTGTGTGTGTGTGTGTGTGTGTGTGTGTGTGTGTAACCATTTACAGAATGCAGCAGAAGCGCGCACACACACATTTAGAAGATCTATATACATGTGTGGAGTGTATAAATTAGTGGTTTTTGTACATCTGTGTGTGCTAGTGTGTGCGAGTGTGTGTGCATATTCACTACGATCGGCTCCAGCTAGTTGTGTGACTGTGTGCTCAGTCGTCAGCTGATCCGGTGCTGAACAGGACTCTCTGGTCCATTCGGGCCAGCTTGGCAGGCGGCTCCAGAGACTCGTCTCCTAGCACCCCCCCGTCTGAAGGAAGGGACAGCTCCTGACCTTCATCATCACTCTCCTCCTCCTCTTCCTCTTCCTCTTCTGGGATGGACAAAGGGAATTGAGTTAGTTATTAACACAGCTTGAGATTTGACGTAGGGCTGATCTGAATAGATCAAATGTTTAGGAGCAGTTTTTTTTTTGTATTGGTATTTTGGCACGGTTTCAGATAGAGAGTAGGCAGCTCTAATATTAGTAATTTGCTATTTTTTAACTGTTAATTCAGTGGCGGCATCATAGGGCTGTTTCTGACATGTGTGATTCAAACATTTCAAAAGAGCAGAGCACGTCCAAAAGTTAACATTTATTTAAAAAATAAGGAAGATGTGAAATTCAAAACATGTTTTTTACCAAGACAACTATTATGCTCTAAATATATTGGTTGATGTTTGGACTTTAAAATATCAGAAAGGGAGCATGCCCCTTTATTGCGTTCTAGTAGCAACCGAACTGTAATAAATCAAATAAATATATAAAATATATACTATAAATATTAAAGATGTTGTGTATTTACCTTTGTCAGGATCCAGCTGGTTGAGCCCCCGGCCTAAACTGGCAAACTAATGGCAGAGGGGAAATGTGTTAGTACTATTTACATTAGAATTAGAAGCATCTATTGTCATTATACAAGTACAACGAGAAGAGTAAAGCTACTCCTTTTAAGGTGCCATCAAAACATTCAGAATAGACAACAGACAACAAAGTAGAGATGCTCAATTAATCGTATTTCATTCGCATATATCAATTATTGACCAAAATAATCGAGATTATGATTTTTGCCATAATCGAGCAGCCCTACAACAAAGACATACATAAAATAACAATGAAATAAAGTGCAGGAAATAATTCAATTAGTAGTGTATAGTAAATATGTATGTGTGGATGGTACTTTATGTATATTGAACTTATGTGTTGTTGCACAGGGGAGGAAGACTAGTGCAAGAGTTCAGTGCCATGATTGCTCTGGGTAAGAAACTGTCTTTGAGTCTGTTTGTATTTATTTCATGTTTATGTGTGTGTGCGCTTTGGTACCTCTCCCATGACAGCGATGGGGGTCTCTCCTTTAGCCTGGGCCACTCGGTGCTCTATCAGGTAGTACATGTACTCATCGTACAGCAGGCGGATCAGGTGAAAGGAGCCGAAACTGGCTGCGCTCCTCAGGGTCAGATCTCTGATCACCATGGAGCTGGAGAACAGAGACAGGGGATTTAAGTCATCGGTACATCATATCACTTCTTCTTCTTCTCAACCACCAACGGGAAGTGTGTCTTAGGGTTTCACTATGATAAAGTTCAACGAATAAGAGACGGAGAGGGATAAACAAGTTCTTAACTGCTCTTTTACAACTAATGTTGGAACAATTCATATCCAGTCTTCCCGTATTTGCCAGAAATGCATTCCTACATTGAAGACACAGATTTTTTAGTTTGGACAGACGGGTACAGAGTCGTTATCATCCTACCAAACACGTCACTATCGTAGTTCTTAGTCCACTATCTATCTACAGTACTTATTAAGCTTTACACAAATATATACAAAAACATTTATAGAGCGTGCAGCCAGTGGAATTTAAAATCAAAATACTCTAAACATTCAGGAGCAGATATCGTGAAGTTTTTCATGAAGGTGGTGAAAAGATGGTTAAAAAAATATGTAATTGTTTTTGGACGAGTGGACTGCAGCCCTGCATCTCTCTCTCTCTTTCTGTGCATGTTTTACTTTGAGTCTGGTTTTGGTCACCTGATCACCTCATGACTCCCTACGGCTGATAAATGTGAAAAACAGATTTTCATCTTCAATGAGCAGCAGAGGATTTTGTCACCTACACTACACAAGACAACACAGTGGAATATAAATGTCCAACGTCTCCCACCTGTAAAAGGACCACTTGAGCAGGAAGAGCTTGGCAGCTTTGGGGAAGGCGGGGCTCTGCTGGTATGGCTTCAGGACCTGGGAGACCACCCCGTCCAGCCACGCTGCCCACTGCTCCAGGGAGTTCTGCTGCTGCAGGGTCAGCTTGAAGTCCTGCTCCAACCGCTGCACCACGCGGTCCTCACACCGGCACACCCAGGAAGCCTGCTCCTGCACGGGGGGGCAGAGTGGGGGACACGTTATTGTGCATGGTAGTCACACACCTGGCACTAGTTGTCTTAAGAGAGAAGCAGGGTGACCTGATCTTTCGACTCAGGTTAAAGTCCTTGGGTGTTTCTCAATGTCGAGGACGCTTCCTTGGTAGGACATGTCTTCCGAGTCACTCCTTCAGAAGCGAGGCAAGAATCCTTCCTAGCCTCGGAAAACGAAGAATGGTGGAACAGGCTAACAGGTGTGCGTCATATGCGAGGCCCCGCCTAAAATGGAGCATGATTTCCGCCAAAGATTTTGGAAATTGGTCCGTGCGCAATGCATTGTGGGAATTTTAAGACCGCGGAGGATACACATGTGCAGCCTCGAAATTTCATGCAACGAAGGACGCCGGCCTCGGTAGAATTCCAAGGATCCTGGACATTGGAACAGTCCTTCGGCGGGATTCGATGACGTAGCATCCTTGAAATAGTGGCTCTGGAGGAGCCTTCCTCGACATTGAGAAACACCCCTACGGTAAAGAAATACACTCTCTGCCTGACGGTATCATACAAACATTACATGTTATATGTTCTTGCCTTTTTCCGATCAACTTTAAGCCAATTTTACACAATAAGAGACAGTTTGATCATCTTCACCTGCCTTTGACAAATCATGTCCAGTACATATATAGATATTCATTTATTTTTCTTACCTATTTTTTTATTCCTTTATTTTTGTTGATTGTGTTTCAGCTCAATTTTGTGTTCTTACTGTTGTCATTTTTTATTTGAATTATGTAACCTTATATTTGTTTTTGTACCTCTACTATCACATTTCCCCTTTTTTCACTATCTGGATTTGTATGCATTCTTTTGAAACTAAATCACTTCCAGGTTCAGGGTTCTGTTTCAACACATGTGAGCTCCATTCACTGGAGACAGGAGAAAGACTTCTGAGAAAAAGCTTACATTTCCTGGGGTGGGGAGTTGCAGGAAACCCAGACTTAGGTAAACACCCACAAAACCTCAAGCTGCTACAGAAACATGCAATCAAAAGCAGGGAAACAAACACCGACATTTCTATGAGGTGACATGAACGCAGCAGAGACTAAACCAACCTGGACGTTAGCAAAGTCCACGCGGTTGAGGTCGGAGAGCATCTGGTTGATCTGGGCCGTGTTCTGCAGCACGGCGCGGGCCGCCTGGGCCAGGTGGTTCAGACTGGTGTAGCGACGCAGCGTCTGGGCAAACGCATTGGCTGAGGTCACCTGAGAGGTCACAAGGAGAGGAGGATGAAAGGACAGCAAATTAATACTTTACAAAAAGCCACGGACACACATGAATATCTCTAGAAAAACCTAGAGGATGTTTGTTCAGCTCTGGCGTTGATGAGTAGACGGGGCATTTAATACGAACATGTCATCATAATCAAATAATCAAATGTAACAGCCCTATATTTCACCTTGCATCTTCACTTTATCACAAGCATTGTCTCATTAATGAATGAGAAAAAAGGGAATGATGGGACTTCCTTCATAAGAGTTAGTTGTTTTTAATAGACTATTTTCTTCTCATGATAATTTAAATAATTTCCCTGGAAATGTAACAACATATTTTTTCATCAAAGCTGCACCACAGAGCAAATGATATGTTGTGTAAAATCAGCTGTAGCCTTTTCACAAAACGGAAAACGGATGCATTTCCAAAAGCTTGCTCAATTGTATAACAAACAGTTTCTTCAGCAACTGCAAGCCAACTCAATTATACCTTGATGCGGACCATTTCTTCTGGGATGTTCATCATGGCGTTGGTCAGCCAGCTCTCCAGGCTCTTGGCAAAGTTGCGGATGGCTTGAGTTAAGGCACCTAGGGGCAGCGAGAGAGAAAGGGGGTAATAGACTTTCATTCTTATCCATTTATTTGATCTTCCCTGAGGATGTACCAGGAAAAAAGATGTTGGTATTACAGAGTTCATCAAGTAAGGTAGGCTGTGGCTCAGTGGATAGTGTGCTGGACTTCGAATCAGGTGATAGCAAGTTCGAGTCCCACTGCAGTCAGCATGTCGTTGAAGACACTTCACCCCAAATTGCTCCTGTGGGGATTGCCCACGGTACTGAATGTATGTAAGTCGCTTTGGATAAAAGCGTCTAACAAATGACATGTAATGTAATTCAAATTGAAACCGAAAGAAGTCATTAACACCTCTGACTCACAGAGGAGTTGATATCTAATCAGGGAAAAAAAGACGTGCTCTACTAAAGAGCCAGGTCATCATTCCAATGTCTAATCCAGAAACAATAATGTTGTCACAGAAATGTAGTATTTTCTAATATTGACTCCAAATAGCTGAATATGGCACTGTGGGTAAATGTAGTTCTGTACAGGCATCTACTGAAGGTTAGGATCTTTCATTAATCTGGCAATTACATTGTCTGGCTGGCAGAGAACTATCTGCTCCATAGCTTCTCTAGGACTTCCAATCACTCTGTACATTTGACATTTATACTCAATTTAATATTTAATATTCCATGCCTCACATACTTATGTATACATAATAACTTGCTTTATATTTTGTTACTGTACATTTGTAATTCAACATGTATATTTTCTACTTTCTTGTTTATTTCTAGTCTTTTAATTTGTATTGTACAATGTCATGTCTTTTTATGCTGCTGCAACACAAAATAAATCCCAAATTGGGATCAATAAATTATTCTTATCTTATCTTAAATCTAAGGAAATATTTACTATAACAAACGTTTTCTGTGCAGTCACTTTTGTGGTTAAACTATGATCATATGATATTTTGGGACATGCATATACCACTACACCGTGTTGAATTTGACCGTGCAAGTAGGGCTGCTCGATTATGGCAAAAATCATAATCTCGATTATTTGGGTCAATAATTGATATCACGATTATTAAAAACGATTATCCATTTACTTTGAAAACAAAATGTGAACAGCATGTTTTTAACAGTTGATTACCCTGAACTATATATGTATAATTCAACTGATTTAAAAAAATAAAAAATAAAAATACCGTAATTTTCGGACTATAAGGCGCAGCAGCGGCACACCACTCTCGGTTCCACTTTTACTTTTGCGCGCTACCTGTCTCACTCTTTTCCGGCCTCCAGCTTTTCCTGCTGGAACCCGCCGCTTAAAGGTGGGGGTCCGCGGACCGGCCATAGAGCCCATAGAGTTAAAGGTGTTGGCCGTTAGCTGTAAAAATCCATAGATTAGCCGCACCGTTATATAAACCGCAGCGTCGAAAAATAGGGAAAAAGGCGCGGTTTATAGTCCGAAAATTACGGTAATCGTTTTATTTAGATTATGTTGTTTTCATAATCGTTGCAAGCCAAAATCATAATTGCGATTAAAATACGATTAATTGAGCAGCCCTACGTGCATGACTATCATTCCTGCAGAGCCTTACTGGGGATGGGCCTGAGGACGTCGGGGATGAGGATCTCCACCAGGGCCTGGTACAGGCTGTTGTCACAGTCCCGGCTCCAGCGCAGCACCGGGTCGTACTTACACAGCACCACCAGGCAGGACTTAGGCAGCCGCTTCTCAGACTCGTCATGACTGCCAACACACACATATTCCAGTTTAAGTTATCAGCATGCTGTATAACATGGTACTGCTTTTGTTTTGGACTAAAATGTTTGTCTTGAGCACTCACACAGCCAACGTGGCGTCTCCCGCCTGACTCTGGCTGAACCTCCAGAAGGTTTTCCACAGAGTTTCCACCAGAGTGAACTGCAGGTTGACCATCACATCAAGAATAGCCTAAAAAACCAAAGAGGAAACACGCTGCACGTCAGTGACTGCAAATACATGACTGAGCACAAACAGATGATCACAGGATCAGTTGGAAAGACACAGAAAGACGAAATATATATATTTATTTTCTCCTCATAGCATTGTGAAGCACCTTGAGATGATGTTGTTTTAAAAGTGTGTTATATAAATTAAATGTATTATTATTATATATATGTATACATGTTTTTTTATACATATGTTTTTATACCGTTTCCCGATCTCTCTGTCTGTACACACAAACTTAGATTGACAATAAAGTTGACTTTGACTTATTAGTATAATTATTACAATGTATTAACTACCTAACATCTCTTGTCTCATTTCAATCTAATTATCGGAATAAACTGCAAACGTCCCTCAACCTAGAGTCTTGCATTTTAAAGTGTCCATGTTTCTTGTACGTTTTTTAATTCCTTATGATAGTGTAGTTGCGTTGTTTCTGTTATTATGTTTGTGTTCTTGTGAATGTTTGCTTTCCACGTCTTTCTTGGAAAAGAGATCTTAATCTCAATAAGACGGCTTGAATAAATAAAGATACAAATAAATGAATAGACCGTACTTAATAATATTGGGTATTTTTGAACCTATCTTCTTCCTCAGCTGTCTAACAACATGTCCTTTCATGTTCCAGTTCCTACAGTCCTACCTCAGAGGTTACAGTAGGTCGTTTCACTTAAAGTAGTCCTCCACAATCTCACAAACATCTAGATGAGCGGGAAACTCATAAATACTCAATGGGAGCTTCATTCAGTTACCTCACAGTGCTCTCTGTACAGCAGCTGAAAGCTCTTGATGTGCTCCAGCTCGATTCCCTCAGGCAGAGACTTCCCCTGCAGGTCGATGTCTGGGAACTCTGGGAGGGCTCGGGATGCATCTGGAACAAAAGAGCACTGGATACTCAAAGAGAAATCACATCAGAGCAGTAAATAATACTGTCTTATATGTCCTTATTGTACTTCCAGCTCATGTATTTGTTCGTGCACTCACCTAGGAACTGCTGGTACTGCTGGACCTGGGTGCTGATGTCCACCTGGCCAGCCCCCTGCTGCTGCTGCTGCTGCTGCTGGCCGGCTCCTGCTGCCGCGCCGTTAGTCATTCCCTCGACTTTATGCACAGGCTTCAACCTGATAGGTACGAACATAAAGTGAATAGGATGAGGCAGATCAAATATTCTGATCTACACAAAGATGATGAATACCAAAGCCAAACAGACAGAGGAAAAAATAAATGTACAAAGGAAATTGATTCATGTGTAAAAATGATAGATGGATGGAAATGGTTACGGTGGTGAAATAATAATCGGAAGATGCCAAAGTATGGGAGACTTAAACTTGTGTGGTTCCAGAAGCAGTCTGGTTGTCTATGAGAAAATGATCCGACTTCTGCTTGGTTTGTTACCTAAATTACATTTTTTCTGGATTAGTTTCTGGTAGGGATGTAACGATACCAAAAACTCACGGTACGATAATATCGCGATAAAAAGTCCACGGTACGATATTCATCACGATATTGGAAAATAAAGAAAAATAATGTGATTGAATTTTTTATCTTTATTGAATAATACATCTGATTTGTACAGCATTTTAGTAAGATAGTAGTATTTTTAAAGTGTCAACAATATAATAATCAGACCCTGCAATAGAATAAATCAAGTTTCACTTTAGTTTTTCAAGTAACTCAACTCTAACTCACTAACTCACTCACTCAGCATCATCAAGGTTATCTTTTAGGAATATGAGCATGTCCACATTTCCAGGTAGAAGCTTGGTTGTTTGGGCGTTTACAATATCCCCTGCTGTGGAAAAAACTCTCTTGCTTGGTACTGATGTTGCTGGGACAGAGAAATATGCTTTGGCCATGGGTGAAAGCAGTGGAGTACCAAGCAAGAGAGTTTTTTCCACAGCAGGGGATATTGTAAACGCCCNGATTAAAGCCAGTAATGTGACGGACCAACCTGTTATGGTTTAAGAATAATCAAATGACACCTCTCAAAATGGCTAATCACATTAAAAAATAAAAATAATTGAGATGTGAAGCAATACCGTAATCTTCACGGTGTTTTGTTTTGAACTTTGCGGTGGCATTTGCTCCGGGCCCGGCTGCCGTCACGGCTCTTATTCGCACCTCATAGTCCTGCTCTGGAGTGAGATTCTCCAGCTTATAAGTATTTTTATGCTGTGGAGATGCACTCGCATTGTGCACTAGAAAAGAAAAATCATTTGAGGTAAAGTTAGTGACCAGAAAATCACCAAAGTATATCATTACTCTAGCATGATTAATTATATTTATTTTAATATATTCATCATTATTTTATACATTCAAATTCATTTTGTAATGCCCCACATAAAACAGTTTAACAGAACCAATTCAAGAGTTAGGATCGATTTTGACATTCAACTCATCACTTTAACAATGCTAACATGCTGATATTGTTTAGCATTTTCCACATTTAGTAAAGCGGGCTAACAGTTGCACTTAGCACAGTAGTGCAGCTATGGCAGGTGGGGGTGTCATTAGTGTTTCAGGTATGTAGCCATAAACCACATTTTGGCAACTTATATTGCTAGATGAAACGTTGTTTTTTGAAAATGAATGTGTGCATTGCACTCCATCAAATCATTGTTCTTGGCAAACATCACTGGAGATTCACGCTTTTACCCTTTGTTATATATTATTGCTGTGTAGCCTACCGGTTTGTATGTGTACTCCACTGTATACAAATATTTGGTAGTGCAGGATCACCCCACGCTGTTTGGATAGAGGAACAGACTCCCAAAACAAGGTCACTTGAGTGGCAGCAATCGAGAACACCTTAAATGATGGCACTGCGGAGGGGGCTGAAATTACACAGAGAGAAGTACATGATAGTTACAAATCCAGTGTATTTGATGAGAAGAGACAACATGTTTTATTGAAATAAACTGTAATATTTAAATAAAGACAGCTGAAAACAATGCTAAAATACTTACATCCTTCAAGTGAATATCGAATAACGGATGAAATGTGATGGACTTCACTGCCATGTGATAAAGTGAACAGTGACACTTGGTACGGGGTGTACTTTTTATATTGACCTGCAGATGGAGACACACACAAGAGTTCAACAGGCAATCATAGAGTGGTGATTATCATTGAGAGGTGGATAAGCGACAACATTTTTTCTTCAATTAAGATCATCAAGTAAAAGTTGATTGCTAAATGTAATGGCTGTAGAATAATTATACCATGTGCATTTAGATTGGCTCTATATAAGCCGCGCTTTACAACACAATCCTGTCAGCCACCCGGTCATGATCCCCTTCTCACAATAAAAGCCCTGGTCATACAAGCTAAATCTCTGCTTACCAGAGAGTTTGCAACGAGGCAACTCAGCAAATTGCCACAGTAGATATCCCAATGCAAGGGAACAACCAGAGGAATGTTAACAAGCCTGCTTATTAATGCTACTAGTATTTTAGCAGGGGGATTTAGTACTTTGGGATCTTTACAGATGTTCCTTGATTTGGACAGTAACAGCAGCCATGTTGTTACAGATACAGTGGAGGAAATAAATATTTGATCCCCTGCAGATTTGGTAAGTTTACCCACTTACAAATAAATTAACGGTCTGTATTTGTAATGGTAGGTTTATATAACCAGTGAGAGTTAGAATATCAAAAACAAAACCAGATATTGACATTATATAAAAGATAGAACTTGATTTGCATTTAACTGTGGGAAATAAGTATTTGATCCCCTTGTGACCGACAATAATTCTGGCTCCAACAGACCGGTTACATAAGTCCTCTTCTTTTAAAAAAGTACTCCTAATATCAACTTGTTGCCTGTATAAAAGACACCTGTCCACAGAATCAATCAATCAGATTCCAACCTCTCCACCATGGGCAAGACTAAAGAGCTGTCTAAGGACCTCAGGGACATCATTTAAACCTGCACAAGGCTGGGATCGGCTACACGACCATCAGAAAGCAGCTTGGTGAGAAGGAGACAACTGTTGGGGCGATTATTCAGAATAATAATGTGTGTGTTTCTAAATGGAAGTAACACAAAATGAGCATCAATTGCCCTCGGTCTGGGGCTCCACACAAGATCTCGCCCCGTGGGGTATTGATGATCATGAGAAAGGTGAGGTATCAGCTTAGAACTGCACAGGAGGATCTCAAGGCAGCTGGGACCACAGTGACCAAGAAAACTATTGGTAACACACTACACCATAATGGATGAAATCCTGCAGCGCCGCACGCAAGGTCCCCCTCCTCAAGAAGGCAGATAGAAGGCCCATCTGAAGTTTGCCAATGAACATCTGAAGGATTCAGAGAAGGCTTGGGAAAAGATGATGTGGTCAGATGAAACACAAATGTTGATCTTTGGCATCAACTCGACCCGCCGTGTTTGGAGGAATAGAAATGCTGACTATAACCCCCAGCACACCATCCCCACGTCAAGCATGGAGGTGGAAACATCATGCTTTGGGGGTGTTTCTCTGCTAAAGGGACAGGAAGACTTCCCTCATCGAGGAGAGGATGTCCGGGGTCATGTACCGTACTCAGCCAGGACACTGAAAACGGGTCATGGATGGGTCTTCCAGCAGGACGATAAACCTGAACATACGGACAAGGCAGCACAGGAGTAGCTAAAGAAGAAGTACATGTAGGTGATGGAGGGGCCTAGCCAGTCCCCGGACCGTAATCCCATAGAAAATCTGTGGAGGGATCTGAAGTTTCGAGAGGCCAAGCATCAGCCCTAAAAACCTGAAGGATTTGGAGAGGATCTTCAGAGAGGAGTGGACCACAATCCTCCCTGAGATGACCTCTGTGAGTCCAACAAGGGTTTCTCCACCAAGTACTAAGACATGTTTTGTGAGGGGATCAAATACTTATTTCCCACAGTTAAATGCAAATACATTTTTATCTTTTATATAACGTCATTTTCTGGATTTTCTTTTTGATATTCTTACTCTCACTGTTTATATAAACCTATCATTAAAATGACAGACTGTTCATTTCTTTGTAAGTGGGTAAACTTACAAAATATGCAGGGGATCAAATATTAAACTTATTTCCTCCAGTGTATATATAAAAACAAATAGATTCATCTTTATGATCAAATAAAAATCAATATTTGTTTGGAAACAAATGCAGTTTGATTGCAGCACAAAGAATACTACTTTGAAGTGTATTTCTACTTTAAATGAATGGTCTGTATTGCTTTCCAGGGCTTCTCAATCAGACGTTTGAAAGATCGAGGCAGCATTGTTGCATGTTGTATTACTATAAACATATCCAAAATAAACTGACCTTTAAAAAGGGCTGTTGTTTGGTTTGTGGTAGCTTTGACCCAATCAAATCCTTGGCCTGGAGGACAGCCAGCTTGTTTGTATTGCACCACATGTTCCTTCAGGTTGTCTGAGGGCTGAGAGGGTGAATCCCAGGATACAGTGAGATTCTCTTCATTCATCTCAACGTGAATAGCTTGATATGTTTTCTCTTTACCTTAGAAAGACACAAATGCTTTGTTATTTGATTTTGATAATACAAATATTCTTTCAATTACCTTATTTTACAAAGCTGCTCAAAGTGAATTTTACTGAAGAACCAAAAACAGCCTAGATTTAATTGAGAAATGTTTAAGATATTTTATATATTGTGTCAATTATTCCATATTTGAAAAACTGACTTGTTTTGATCTTACAATAAATGACCTTTGATGATATGCATCTACTTTTAGCACATATTCTATCAAAGTTACATACTTTTCATTCTAATTATGGCTTGAAACATTCGAGTGTGTAGTGCGTTTCAACAGAAAATTATATAGATTCTGTTTATGCGAGAGATGACTAGATTTAAAAGAGATTGGCAAGAATTGCTGATTATGAGACGAAAGCAAAATGGACTTACTCAACTGTCAGTAAGGAGCGCTAAGCCGACGTGTTAAAAACTCAAGCGTTAGTTAAATAATAATTAAAGATGGCTAGTGACAGTAATGTTTTAGTTGTTTTATCAAGCCTTCAAAAAATATGAAATAGGAAAGGTGAGTATGGTTTACATTTGTGATAAACAATATTATTTAACTGTAGTTCGGACCGTTAATCACAGTGATGTGATGTACACTGTGCATCTATATACTACTGCTAATGGGATTCTAAATCATCACATTTCTGCAGTATGCAGTACATGCTTATTGAGTATGAAGTATGCAGTATGTCAACAGTGATTTCAAACACAGCCACAGTATGGGAGATCAAAAGATACCTGGTATCGGCAAAGTGAGGTAAGACGGCACCGTGGCCCCCTGAGCATTGTAGGCAGATACACTGACTGAGGATACGTCCTTTAGAGAGGACGTGAGGTGGCATTGTATCTCCTCACACACCAATAAGCCCTTTGGCTCAGCTGTAGACACATTCAGGAACACCAGAGTGCCGTTGTAAGACAGTCTGGCTTCATATCCCAGAATTAGACCACAAGTCGGAGGAAGTTTCTTGATAGGGCGTGGAGAAAGACAGGTTAGCCACAGAGAGTCTGGATACAGTGAGCCTGTGGTTCTTTATTTCAGTGAGAGAATAATGATTGTATGTAATTGTTTACCTACCTTCCAGGTCAAAGCACAGACAGAGCCTTGCTGAGTTATGCCACAGTCCTGCCATAGATCCAGCACTCCAACAGGGGCTAAAGAAGGGAGGACCAAATAAGAGACCAGAAAGAAAATTACAAAATTAAAACCTAGTGCAGGTTTTCTGAATTCCTTGGTTCAGTTTTTGCAGGTAAAATGTTAATTTTGTTAAGTAGGGGGGATGATACCGGTGGAGTAAATTAGAGGAGACCTCTTTGTTTGATCTTTGCATTATAACTGTCTCCATTAAACACATAAGTAAATATCTGTTAAGTGAATGTCTTCCAATTGGTTCACTCAAGCCGCTGCAAGAAACAACACAACTTTACGGTTTCATAACTGTATCTTACACAGTCACAACACCTGAACAATTACTCAAAACCCCTTCTGTGGTAGTTTCAGCTACAGTAAGTGTTTACAGGAGTACATTTTGTGATGATGACACACAAACAAAGACTAAAGTTAAAAAAACAATACCATCATCAGCAGTACTTTGTGCAATGACAATAAAGTTGAATCTAATCTAATCTAACAATCTTCTAATCTTAACGCCTCAGAAAAAAAAAATGTTATTCACAAAATGTCAAACTGTTTTTTAACTCAACAGTAGAACAAAAACAAAAACAAACTGGACATAATGGACCCACCGGTCTCTGTGCTTCGTAATCTCTGGATTGCACTCCAGTCGCTCTTCAAGCCTTTGCCACAGGAACAACAAACTTGAAGTTCATAGACAGTGCTGGGCTGGGGATCGTCCATTGTATAGCTGAGATCATTCTCATCCTCATCCTGTGCAGAGAGAGGGGGGGGGGGAGTTTAAGCATTCATTCAGTTGACATAGCTTAAGTCAATCGACAATTCCAAATGTTTGAGGTGAAGAAAAGGAAACTAGTGAAAGATAAAACCTAAACCAGACACCTCATGCCAGTCTTGTTCTGCCTCGGTCCGATATCGGACATCACAATGTCTCAAAGAGAGCTGCTCATCACAGGTGAAAGTCCAGTCAATTTTGAAGGACTCTTGATGCGATGCAACTTTTGGAGGGGGCAGCTTGCCTAGAAAAAAAGACATATACACAAAAACAATCCAATATGAAGTATCACTTCAATCTAAATCAGTCATTTCAAGATTAATATTAGGAGTGACGAAAGTCAGTACCAACTTTTCCCCCATAAATAGGTAAACAATGGTCATAATGGTTGGCATCAAATACTATTATTATTATAATTATTATTATTACTGCTGATAGTGGCCTTGTCTGTATTCAAACACGAGAACGTTCAAGACTGACTCACGGATATTTTCAGTATTGAGTATTGAGTATGGAGATTTAGCAGAACCATACTGGTTCTTAGCCTGGACCCAAACACGAAGTTTCCCGTGGTTGTATTGTTCGCGATAGATAATCCAATCCGAAGTGTTAGCACTGATCCCCTGCCTCTCCCTGGAAAAGAGGAAAAGACAAGAGGTTTAAAACACATTTTATCAAAAGTTTTAAAGTTGTCAGATGACATGACATTGAATATGTTAGTTTATGTTTACTCGCTATCTGCTGGCTCCCAGTGCAGGCTGTACTCTGTGGAGTTCCGAGGGTCCAGCCCGGGATTACAGTGGATATCTACGCAATTGTTTTTCTCACCACATGGGATAGAGCACTCAGGAGGAGAGGGAGCAACAGGAGGACCTGTAAGAATAAACAGGATAAGGGATACAACCAAAAGTGAAAAACTCTGTTCAAAATATATTCCTATACAAATATACAAATATCTCATTTTGAAACGAAAAGTGTTTCAACTGAAAAGTGTTTTAACTGAAACTGACCATTATCATTTTCACAAAAGTAGGAGCTGTTGAATTAGGCTGTGTTTGGTTAGTGTATGAGAAAAAATAGGAACGTAGAACTCCAACCATGTCATCAGAAAGACAGGTCCTTCATTATTCTTAAACACCACTTAACACGTGTTGTATGAAGTGCTCCTTAAACATTATACTGTCCTGAACAATACATGCCATGCCAAAATGGAAGTACCAGTCACAATAGGGGAATATACTGTGACAGACTTCCAGGATATCGTGAGTAAAAATTTCATTTTCAAAGAAACATTCAAATAAAAACAGTTCAAGCTTTTTAAAAAACTCTCCATAGTTCATTCCAGTCAAAACATCCAGTATATATTTACTGTCAGTTTGAGCACTTTTACCAGTGCAATTTAAATATGAATTCTTATTACTATTCATTAGTGTTTTCGTCAGATAGTTTTAATTTTCAAAACAGTAAAGAGATGGCCAGTGAATAGCTGATAGAGAATATAAGAAAGCACCAGAAAGCAACATGTGAATGTTCTTCACCACAAGAAAAGTACAGAGATCTAAACACTCTTACGTGTATCCGCCCATACCCACAAACTCACTCACACCTTTTGTCACATTTAAATTATTGCTCAAAAACGTTTCAGTTATTATCAAATAAATGCCTGTGCACCGCACCTTGCAAGGAAGAGCACCAACTTTAACATTAACAGGAAATGAGGCCTTGTTTAGGTCTGTGCCCAAATGCAACGTTCCTTTGTAACCACTTCCTTCTTCTAAAGAAGATACATTAATGCCAGATCATACTGAAGTCAACATGTTTCTCGGCATGTTTCGGTACAAATAGCCCTTCGTCAAAACATGTAAAGCTTGATGTAATGCCTTTAGTGTAAGCACAACATCCCATCAGGGAAATGTATTGTTGTAGCTGGTTGAATTTTAGCTAGTTTGACAAACTTTACTTTATCCAACCTTTGGTATTTAGGTTCTAAACACAACGTAATGACAAGCAGATCATTTATTTAGTAAGTGAACAATATTAGGCGGCGAAGTAGGAAGTCTAATAGATCTTATAAATAAATGTAGTGGACTAAATTGGCAATATTTTCTCTACATATAGGGTAGTCAATTTATACATTAGAAAAAACACACACAGAGTAACAAAAGCACAGTAAAAATATGATGGAAAGGAAGAATTTAGCATATACATAATTTAATTTACATAGCAAAAACACAAAATAAGCCTACCTTGAGCAAGACAATTTAGCAGGTTGGCCAACAACATGGAAAGAAGCGACCTTGTCCAAAGTGTGGCCATTACATTTGGACCCAGACCTTTAGTGCCTGTACAAATAATACACATATATACATATGAATACACAGAAAATGTATCATCCACAGAAGGGGCAACATTCAACATGTATTTAAAAAAAGCATTTGAGTATTTATTCGGGTTACATGTAGTGAGTCATAATCACGAGCACGTGCATCGAAAAACTGTACATTGTGAACTTGTACATAAATAACATACATGCGGACAGTCCCGTTATATGTACTGTAACGTTAGTGAGTTTATGCATACGTAGTAACGGTATATAGTTAATACATAAAGGCACAGCGGCAACAGTCCAAATACTAAGTGAAAGTTGCCCAAAACCGTAGTTCGTATCTGAATTTTGTTAAATTTAAAGTGACATGTTTAAAGATCCTTAGTGATTCAATATAACTTCAAAACATTTACCTCGTTATGAGACACGCTTGAGTGTCTGTCGTGCGTACCGCAGCCATATACAACCTTGTTTCAAAGTTTGTTGTGAAGTTTAAAATGTTCAGGTTTTACCACCGGTGCCTCATCCCGATGGGTCGCCACGCCCCTTTCTGGAAATGCCGTGACGTAAACAGACTTTTACACTTCCTGCACTGTCTGCTGCAGGTCCAAAACAATCAGAGGGAGAAGTACTCAGTAGGCTACTACTTGTAAAAGTAGAAGTACCAAACTGTAGGAATACCTCGTTACAGGTAAAAGTCCTGCAATATAAATGTTACTCAAGTAAAAGTACAACTTTCAAAATATACTTCAGTAAAAGTACTCATTGTGCAAATTGGCCCATTTCAGAATTATATATGATATGTTTTGATTATAATTATTGATGCATTCATGTGTTTATCAAAGCTGGTAAAGGTGGAGCTAGTTTAAATACTTTGTATACTGCAGGATAACTTGTAAATGTATCACCAACTAAAGTATTTTTTAAGTGTTGTTTATATTTGTATCTTATTTATCAAAATCTGCAAAGAAACTAAAGGTATAAAATATGAAGAGGATTTAAAGTGCACTTTACCTCTGAATTGAAGTGGGGTTGAAGTACAAAGTAGCAAAACATTGAAATACTCAAGTAAGGTACAAGTATCTCAAAATTGTACTTAAGTACTGGGACGGGTCTGTTTTTCATGTTTTATGTTTATTTTATTATCTTTGCTTTTTAATGACTGTTTTTCAATTTTATAACGTGTTTCCGCTGCACTATTTCTTAATGCTCTTTCATTTTTGTTAAGCACTTTGAATTACCTTGTGTTGAAAGGTGCTATATAAACAAACTTCACTTGCCTTGAGTTACTTAGTTACCTTACGCCCCTAAAATCATTTAATGTCATATCGAAACAACACTGGTGACTTTTGTCTTAGCTTTTGTGATAATAAACCTCACCAGATATCACAGTAACTGATAAGAGCTCACTTGAAACTCACTGCACAGTATCAATGGAGTAAAGTAAATAAGTACATTTAATCAAGTGCTGCATGACACTTAAGTACAATTTTGAGGGACTTTTACTTTACTTGGGTATTTCCATTTGTTGGTACTTTGTACTTCTACCCCTCTAAAGTTCAGAGGTAAATCTTATACTTTTAGTTTTAGTTACTTTGGAGATTTTGTTCAATGATGTGAAAATATAATCAACACTTAATAAGACTTTAGTTACAGCTGGAGTAACTCTACCTTTACCACATTAGATCACACTCTAATGCATCAATAATTATAATCAAAACATATGAACATGCTGCTTAAGATTAATTTTAAAGAACTTTGACTCATTTAAAGATAGATACTTGCTGGTCAACAAAGAATAGTTTGAAAAATATATAGACTTGTGATTAATTGTAATTGTTCTGTAGTGTATTCTATTCCTTTTTAGTATTGTTTCTTTGTTGCTCTCCAAATAATGTCTCATCTATTGATCTTGTGACCTTTTGGAACCACTTCACTAAAAGGGAAGCATTCTCTACAAATGCAAAATACCAACAATCTACAGACGCAGAAAAACGTTTATTACAATGTGTGTGACAATTATTGGACAAGACAAAACTGCTTGGTTCAAGACTAATAATTAAGGCTGTTCATTTGTAACCATAAAATAATATGTAAACATTTAAAACACATGGCAGCCCTTTCCTTACAATTCAAAGAAAGAACAAATTAAACAGTTCACAATAGTTTAACTCAATAAAGAATGTCTTAAATGCATGACAAGTGGAAAAAAAGGAGTGTGTGTCTGTTTGTGTACTTGTGTATGTCTGCCAGTTTGTTCACTCATATGGCGAAGGTTGACTCAGCACAGGGAGCTGATCTCGCTCTTGCTGCAGCCCCACTTGCAGCAGGCATTGGACAGGCCCACCACCACGTCCCGGCCCTTGCGGTCAGCCTTGCGTAGGGCTTGCAGGATTTCTTCAGTGATGAAAGAGCGGGCTGGCCTGCTGAACACTCCCTCATGGCTGTCTGTAGTGGTGAAGCTCAGATCTCTGTTCCTCTGGAGGAGACTCTCCACCACAGGATTGTGAATCAAGCCCTCCGAGGGCTCCATCTGACTGGAGCTGAATGGGTCCTCTGAATCATCTGCAGCAGCAAAACAAGGAATTACAAAAAACATACTTGCATTTCTCTTCCATATCGAGATGAAATAATAGTTTGTCATTAAGATGGCATGATGTGAAAATAGAGTAATTAATCCCCGGAACGTTTCTGGGGAAATAGCAAACGATAACCAAAAATTAAGCTAGTGCACAGTCAAAAGCTCAAAATAACAATTTTGGGGTTCAAGATAACCCTTCTAAGGACGGTGCAAATGAAAATATAGCTCTACATTCCATATAATGTAAACACTGACTAAGCCAATTATACCACACAGTATGACCGTTCAATACAAATGTAAGTAGTATTTTCTTCATATCTGCATTTAAAATAAAATCATAATGCCAAACGTGTTTCTGCCAAATTACACACAATCACAAATGAGCATAAGATGGTAAAGAAACATAATAATGGGCATACATTAAATCTACAGAAATACTGAAATAAATTGTAATATTGATACCTCTGATTTAATTTGATGACTCAAACATACAACTAATACATATTTTAGTTACCAGATAAAATCATATACGTAATCATCAGATACAACCCTAACTGTGATGGTAGAGACCTAACAAGGTCAATGATGGATGTAGTGCCCTCAGCCTCTCACCTGAACTCCTGAGTGAGCGTCTCCATCTAGAGCCTCCACAGGTGAAGATGACTGCCCGGATGAACTCACGGCCACATAGCTTCACTCCATATGTTGGGACGTCAATGGGCTGAACCCCAGCCACCAGCAGACACACAGCCAGTACCACTGCTTTCCACATAGTACCACAAGGAAATACAGCAAAAATAGAAATGGTAAAAATTACAGGAGGTTATTTGCTTCAAGCAACACTTGGATTTCTGTCTCCCTGTTTGCAAGAGCTATGACTTTCTAGCTGACCCAGGTGTGGTTTATAAAGGGGTTGAAGCCCTGCATGGTAGACATGCAGTGCATGCAGGACTTTGCTGTAACAGATTTGAAAAAGAGATACAGTCACAGACCTTTATGGAGACAAAAGGAAGACCAAAGGTGGCATAATTACTGAATATGCCAGAGGCCTGATGATAAAATTGTGTTTCATCATGAGAAGCATTTCTGTCACCTTTAATGTCCCTTAGTTTAAACTTTACCTACATTTTATATACAATTTCAACCCAAATGTAAGAAATATCTGACCCTGTGACATAAAGAACGTTTAAAAAGCAAACCTGTCCCAATACGTTTTGTAAAGGCATGGCACTTTAAGATAAAGGCCATACATTTTTCTATATATTTTAACCCTAAAAATGGCTAAATTAACGCTATAATGTCTAATTTCCCCACCTTAGATGTTTTTGAAAGATGCAAAGATGTTCTAACTGTTAAATAAACGAGTCCTTTTGAAAAAGATACTACATGATATTTGAAAAGTTAAATAAAATACAAATTTAAAAAACATATGCCATTGCCTGAACACATGAATGAACCTTTCCAGCCAAACTACACATGTTGCATGAGTATCCCCGATAAGATTTAACATTTGCTGACATCACTATAGGGTTTCATTAAGGCCATTGTGACTGATATCACAATTATTTACATATTATTTATATCCGCTTGGCCATAATGAATCTACGTAAGACCCTGCATGACTTCATTTATGCATAATTTTTCCATTCTCTTGAAAATTGCTTATTGAGTCATCATCTCTTTGCCAAAAGGTGAACTGGGAGGACTGAGACAGGACCAGTGACATTTTCAAAGGTAGATAACATAGAAGTCTTATTATGAGTCAGACAAAAATAAAACACATTTTTATCTGTGTATCCACATAGTCAAAGGTCGTTCGTTCAGGAAATTACAATGGGGATGATAAATTTGTAATTAATGTGACGATCGCAAGCAAACAATGGCATTTTATGAGGGTGTCCACCCTGATATTCATTACCACAGTGTCACAGGTGACCTGAGGAAGTCATGGGAGCAATGTGAAAATCAATGGCCCATACAAATGTGTAGTGTATTAACCTCTATGGTATTAACACTGCACTAGATAAATGTATATAGTCCTAAATTGTATATAATTTGATTTATTTGTTTACTTTTAAATAATGTACAAACACTTTTCTTTTTTAATATACTGCAGGTGTTATCCTTTAATATGCACTGTTGTATGGCTGCTGCATAACTAAATGAAATTGCATAACTGGTAACTGTTGGCTGTTCACACTTCAGTTGTTAAACCAGAAATACAATCTGATGCATGACAATGTTCAAAAGGGTCTTCTTTGCTAAATAAATCTAAGGCATAACAGAAACAGAGTTTAAAGTTTACAATATGTCAGAAGAGGCAAATAGTCAAACTGCTTGGATATGAGGGCATTCAATGAATGAGCTTGGTTACAATTAATCCAGGTGTACCAGACCCATCATCACCATCATCACCAAAGACAAGAGGATAGGCTATGGAGAGTCGGTTTTACAATTGAAATAGAGTTACTATGATAATGACACTATCAAATCACTAACTGGAGAATTTGGATAAGCACTCAGATGAACCTATTACTTTCCCTGACATAGCATCCGCCTTACTCGTACGAAAATGATATGTGATAGACAGGGATGTTCCACAAATGGGCGTGGAAGGCTTTGTAGTAGAAATTCGCTGCTCCTGTGACTTTAAGACTATTTGGCAGCACTCAGCCAATCAGAGCGACGGAGGGGGAGGGAAGGGAGCGGGTGGGTAGCAACAGTTGCCCTGGTGAGGACGAAGCGCCATAGCCACGGTAGCCCTGGCGACAAGAACCCAGCAACGAGAATCAACAACAACAACAACTGAATCCGCCATAAAAATAAAAGAAGACAATTTACCGGTGGGAAATACACACGTGGATACAGAGGTGAAGCTCTTTACATATAGAATATTTTATGTCCAATATTGCTTCAACTGAATTGTGCTATTGCTATTTCCCTTGTTGTTTCAGTAGCCATAACAGGCAACTGCCTCCTAGTGTTAGCTGAAGTTAGCCTGAAAGCTAGCCGTCGTATTGATAATAATGCGAGTCCGTTTCTTGAACGGGGTAGTTCCTGTCCGCTACTCATTCGAGTGACACTGGATTGAGCTTGCCATGACGACGCAGCCACAGATGCATACTCAAGCAGGCCGTTGTTATGGCGATGTCAAATGCAAAAGGCACAAAATGGCGGTTGTTGTAGAGACCAGTTAGCTTGCTGTCTGTGTTACCTTGCTGGAAAGCTAGGTCTGTCACGACAGACTTGTGCTTGCTACTGCTTACAATTAACCACAACACGTAGCAGTAACGTGTAACACTGTTTTTGTACGATAATGAAATGTACGTGCATTCTATGGCTGTCTAATATGGTATGGCTGTGTAATATGGGAGGTTTTTTTCCAGCAAACCGGCATAAAACCTTGTCCCTGTGTACATGACGTTGCCTACCCAAAAGGTAGATCAAATTCGGACAGTCAAGTTAAAAGTGTATCTAGATTGGGTTTAGTGTTTATTTGGAAGCAGATTTGGAAAAATAGCTGTTGGAGAAATATCGATACTAAAGTAGAAAGCAAGAGGCAGGTGTCGGACATTTCATATCCGAGGGGCGTGGTGAAGGAAGACGTTTTGCAGGTGCTCTGCAGGTCCGAATTCAGTTTAACTTGTTGTTTTACTGAACTGCTATCTGAGTGTTAAAGATTGGCTATTAACATCAGCACTAAAAAACACATTTGTAGACACAGATTTAGTTCATTATAAACCTTCCCATCGGTCTTCAGTCAATTAAACAACGATAAAAAAGGCAGGAGGGGTATAAAATAGTATCAATTATATTGTATACGTCACAAATACACAAATTAAGGGCAATAATGTGATCTCCTCGTTAATGTGTGTGACAAAACTCATTTGCAACAGAATGCATTGCAGTATTAGTTCAACCGTGTGATTTTCCCACACAGTAGTGCCTGTGTTCAATGGCCATAGGATGTGTGATCATATTACAGGTAATGAGAAACCGAAATGCCTGTTCCCGTCAATGCTCCTCCCCCACATTTCCCCATCAGCTGCTCCACCAACAGGTCAGCTACAGTAGTTCTTAGAAAAGGAATAAGGAGCATCTGATGTTGATCTCTATTTTCCCAAACTATTTATACATTTGTGGAACCAACATAAAATGTTAAAGTATTGTCATCAATGTCATTTTACAAGATGGACCCCCAACTCCAAAATATGAATGAATGACTCAATACTACTTGTTAAACATTTCAAAGTTAAGGGAATACAAGCAGCTGTAATTCACTACAGTTTCTTCTGCTCTCCTCTCCGAAAGTCTGAAATTGTATCCCTCTTTCCTTTGAAACTGTTACTAGCTCTCTGTCCCCTGCCCCGTGTCAGTCTGAATGATTATATGGTGGATTGGAATACAAACTGACATCTAGCTATTCTGACCAAATAGGAAATAAACCGTTCCAGTCCCAGTTTTCAGTCTGGAGAATTCTGATCCTCCCTTATTGATAGCAGTTAATGCCTGTTTCTTTTTTCTAGGGTGATTCCCAGCTCCTGCAATGGCCACCTCAGGCTACGTAGGTGAGATCCAGCCAGCAGCCCAACCCCAGGGGGCCGTAGTAACCATCACATCGGGGCAACCTGACGCCAGTTCTACCCCTGCAACCTCCCCGCAGTTTCTGGCTGAGATTCAGACCGCTGTGGCCGCTCCCACTGTTCTCACACAAACGGGCCAAACTACTCCCCCTGATCAAGCCCTCTCCATCAGCTCTCCGGAGCCTGCAGATGGTTCCCAAGCCCAGTCCAACGCTCAAGCCCAGCCTCCTCAGACACAATACGTGACCGCAGAGATCCAGGGCTCCCCCTCACAGTCTGGAAATGCTCAAAGCACCCCTCAGTACATTGTTGTTACAGTCACAGGTAAGTCTGAAACTGGGCCAGTTCAGGGTCTGCACTTTACCGTATTAATCCACATTTGAATGGTTACTCCTCATAAAAAAGGAGCAGCTTAGAAACGTTTATTAATATAAAATATGATTGAAGAAATATGTGTACATTATTTTAAAGAATCCAAACTTATCAAATTGAATGACTTCTTATGTTCCTAAGGGCAGTCAGTCAAGGCACTATAGTTGCCTTTCTACAACATTTCTTGTCGTATTTATTTATTCTTTGTTTAATCAGATGGTTTCATTGAGATTAATATCTATTTTCTAAGAAAGACATGAGAACAAAACACATTCACAAGTACAGAAACAACACAGACAGATTCAACACCACTACACAATAACAAGGACAACTGTTATGGATACTTTTGCCTGAATGGTGAAATGAACGAAATGTGAACCTACAAAAATTGAATTATATCAACAGCTTCATTCAAAGTTAAATCATGTATCAAATTTGAATGTATTAACATTCCCTCTATGTCTCACAGAGGGCTCCCTTCACTCCTGTGACAGCGTGTCGGACTCTAGCCCCCCCCCAGCTGTGGTGCAAACAGGAGTTCCCACGCAGGTTGTTCAACAGGTTCAGTCAGCTCAACAGGTAAAATAATAATACTATAATATAACTATAGTATCACAATAATACACATTATAACACAACAACAAATTAATATGTCCTTCACTCTTAAAACGATATAGTATGTTTATCTCTGCAGAGATCTGTGGTGCAGGCTACTTCTCAGATAGCCAAGACTGAGCCTGGTACACAGCTCAGTGTCACCAGCCTGCAACCTGTTCATATCGGCCAGGAGGTAAGTCAAACACACACAGTAACACAACTCATCATTGGTGATAAATAGGACAATAATGTGTACTGTCAGTGACAAATATTACCATGGAATACAAGCAAACACATTTCTCATATCTTTCACTTTGAAAGTTAATCACATGTGACATCAAAACTTTCCAACTTCCTCACATTTTGACTTAGTATTAGTCAATTTATCACATCTTTGGTGGAACCTGCCTCTGCCTCAGTTCCTCCCTAGCACCGTGCTGACAGCATTAGTCAGGGATAGGAATCTTGAAGAATGTCTGCAGCAACATGAGATAGGACAGGCAGAGTTCCAGGCCGAGGCTTCAGCAGACTACATAAGAGAATGCTGCGGCACACCCCTCTACCTTCCCTTGGAGCTCCTTCAGTATTACCAATCACTGTACTGGCTCTCTGTGGCTGCGGAGAAAGAGATAGGGGCCCAACCTGCAGTCACAAACTCAGGCCCATATCAGCCACCACTGCAGACTACAACTGCCACTTTCCAAGTAGGTCAGGGACACTGCTGTTTAGTTAAGGGAACAGAGAGGCTGTCTGAAACTAAGAAATGAATTCATTTTGTATTAATTGATATGTTTGAACTAAAAGGGCAAATATTTATGGGATTTTTTGTGTGTGCTCACTCTTAAGGTTCAGCAGCAGCTCACACCAGTGCCCGTGCAACATGTGTACGCCAATCAAGTGCAGTATGTGGAAGGAGAAGAGACCAGCTACACAACAAGCACTATGTCAGTATATATTTGGGTCCATTATTATCTAACGCATGTCCAGACAGAATTTTTTAAGCCAAAAAAAGTGTAAAAAAATAGATCATGATAGTGAGATACTTGCTTAAGTTGCATAGTAATACAAATAAAGAATAATGACAAGAACAAGATGGTAAAACATTTGGAGCCATCCATTGGTGTTTACATACCTAAGGGGTTTGTGGTCATAATGCCATGACCATGGGACAGGAGAACACCTTTTTTGTAGATTCCAGGAACAATTCTGTCCAGAACTATGCCATTTGCTACCTACCTGACTAGCGGACTTTACTGTGAGCTGGTTTGCTGATTTATTATTTGAACATTTGCTGTAAAAGGTTACCTGCCATACGTTCTAAAACCAATCTACTGTTGACTGGACTAGCTGAATCATGGTGACACCATCAGCTGGTCGGGACAGGCTTGTTGACACTGCTGCAACGATCTAAAGATAATGGTCAAACTGGTCTGAACTGTGCTTAAATGTTTATTTGTCCACCAGTTTACTATGCTTCTAAAATTATTTGTCTGTATGTCTTTCATCCAGCCGGTCGAGCGCCTTTCCCTACACTGACACGCCGCTGTACACCCAGACCACAGCTGCCCAGTATTATGACAGTCAAACAGCTTCTGTCTCACAGGCCTCCCCTGGCACACCTCTAACCGTCTCTGTGACTGCTGGCACAACAGGGGGGGTGTCCATGTTTGTTGCCCAGCCCACCAGTGCAGCAGGGGGAGGGGCCACAGTGGTGACCACAGGTGGCACCACCAATGGGGCAGGGGATGGGGCAGGAACCAACGGTGGCGCAGCAGGCAGCTATGTGATCCAGGGGGGGTACATGCTGGGCAGCAGCAGCACAGGGACAGCTGGCAACAGTCAGAGCTACTCTCACACCGCCCGCACCTCTCCAGCCACTGTGAGTATTACAGAGGGCGAGGAGGGTAGCGTGCCGTCGGCAGACAAGAAGGTATGCAGAGGCGCCAAGCGCAGACATTTTCTTATTTTGTTCTCATCCACACAACCCTTTGCTTGGGCATACTGATGATGTCATAGTTTTGTCCAGTCGAAAGCACAATTTAAAAAATTGAGATTTGGACTCGAGATGTACCAAAAAGGTGCTTAATTGATCAAACACTCGAATGCTGCTCACTTTTTATTTTATTTACAACATGCCTTTTTGTTTGATTTCGGCACATTTTTGCAGATAAAAATAATCTGACATTCATAATATTAGTATTACACTGTTGGCACTGTTATATTCCAGTGGTGGTTGCCTAGGATTCCAAAAGTCCAACTTTTTCTAATGAAATATTTTTGCTTCAATCCATATTTGTTGGCATTTAGCCAAACACAACATTTTCACTGCGGTCAAAACACTGCCCTCCTGCCTGCTGCACACAAAGGGAGGAAGGCAGACGGGGGCGGTGGAGCAGCAATCTAACATTCGAGCTTCTACTGAGGTTTACAATGAAGCTTTGATCATCGTGCTGTTAGAGTGCTGATGGTAAAAAGAGGATGATACAGTCCCAATAAGGACCATAATAAATATTTCATAAGCATACAGTCTTTTTAACTGTGGTTTCTTCCTGAGAGAAAACAAAATCATGGCCTCATCATTTTCATATCATCACAGTGCATGTGACGAGGGCCATTTTGAATTTGCCTGAAATGCCCTTACACTCAATTGTTCATCCCAGATTCATCCTATTGAAGCCCGCATGATAATGGTCACTAACCTATGTTCGGCAACATCCCATAAATATTGCAGGTCATTCATTCATTGCATACCAAAAACGTATGCCACGGCACGCATTTCCAAATGATGGATAAACTGATCATGTCAATTGATTGGTTTGTGTTTGTTTCATTATTTGATTAGAAATATGTGTGTGCATGTTATGTATTTTAAACTTCAAAAATGTGCCTTTGCAATTAAGAGTGCCTGTTATTGCATGTTGTGTGTGGTGTGTTTGTATCTACTGGTTTGCTAACTGCACCAGCTGTTTTCTTTTTTCTTTGCCTGCGTGTCAGGTACAGTGGTTGCTGGACAACTACGAGACAGCTGAAGGAGTGAGTCTGCCACGATCCACGCTCTACTGCCACTATCTGCTGCACTGCCAGGAGCAGAAACTGGAGCCTGTCAATGCTGCCTCCTTCGGGAAACTCATTAGATCTGTGTTCATGGGGCTGCGCACACGACGCCTCGGCACACGGTAAGAAAGGTCCTCAGACTTCCAAAATCAGGTATAAAAGACATGAGACACATATCAATATCATTCCTAATTAATGGACACCCAAGCACATGAACATTGGAGGATTCTTTAATCAAATCGAGAGATGGAGCAATACAAAATGTTGGCGTAGTGTAGGAAGAAATGTGGGCGGAGACAAGGACAGACAGCATGTGTGTGGGTGAGTTTTATAAAGTAGAGGAGATGAGCAAATCAGATTGGCTTTTGAAAAATGTTTGGTAGAATGGGTTTAATTAAGAAATCCAATATATTTTTTCAAAGGTTTGGATTTTAAATAATACTTCAAATGTTTGTCAGTCTTCATTAAGACTCTAAAATGTGTGGCTTTGGAAGAGTAACAACAGGTTGATATCGGCAACATAAACCCTCTCTCCGCTCATAGCTACTACTCAGTATAGAAAAACACATGTGTCTCCAATTCTATGTAACACACTTTGTATCCGCTCCCAACAGGGGTAATTCTAAATACCACTACTATGGGCTGAGGATCAAGGCAGGCTCTTCTCTTCTTCGTCTGATGGAAGATCAGCAACATCTGGCCATGAGGCAGCAGCCATTCTCACAGAAACAAAGGTGCTGTACACACATACAATAATCATCCATAACATTGACTGCATATAAGCCTTTTTAAATCAGAAGTGAAAGTTGTATGAGGGAAGCATGGAGAGCACCCAATCTGCTCATCTCCTTGATGGCGACTTCTCAATCACAAAGTAGCCACGCTCTACAGAATATGCTGCTGTCTTTTTGGCAGAAATCTTACTATAATTTAGAAAATCAACATCCTGCTTTATCGAAGGAGACTCGAAACTAGCCATTGAGACCAGAAACTAGGGATGTAACGATATATCGAATATCGCGGTAAATAAATGTCTCAATACCGTCGTGAGACTGACAACATCTACCGCGATTTTTTTTTTTTAAATTTTTTTTAAATTTTTTTTTTTTATAAACATTTATTCAAC
>NW_011333040.1:8622944-8647383 GCF_000735185.1 Notothenia coriiceps
CCCCCACCCCCCCCATTCACTCTCTTTTGCAGCCCGCCGAATATTACCAATTGTGCTTGTAGTCCTTTCTGTGGTTGTGATATGCTTCGTCATTGCCTTATGCAGGTAAGATATTCATCTTTAACAACTTGTCATTGTTTTTTTTCATATTGCTCAACCTATATTGTCCTCTGAGTTATGCATAGCTGTTATACATCATGTATTGGTGTTATCCAATGTGTGAATATTGAAGCTAGTAAGTCCAAAGTCAACTTTAATGTCAATTTTTATATGTGTTTGTACAGCCAGAGAGATCGCAATAACGTTTCCAACAATCCCAAATACAATAATACAAATATACAAATATGTATACAAATATGTATAAATATGTATATCCTCTATACATATTTGTATGACAGTTCATGTTCATATTTTCTTTTTGAATATGGGTGTCTTATACTGTTTTTTGTTTCTAATCCCTTTTGTCTCTTAGTATTTTTGGGCGAGAGAACAAAGCGTGTCTTCCAAGTTTCTATTACAAAGTGCCAGATGCCCGTAACAGCCACATTTTCAAAAACAAGCACCTGGTAAGAGATTGACAAAGAAATTGCTAATTTGTCTTCTTACAGTATGTCAGAAAATGATTTAAACTGATTGTTGTTCTTGAGTTATGTTATTATTTTGCTAATCCAATGGTATCACCTTATCCCATTTACAACTACAATTCACGTTAGGTTGTCAAGTACTAGTTGGATTGTGTATAACCAAAACATAACAGAAGAGCCTGGCTAAATATTGGTTCTGTCTTTGATCTCCAATAGATTAGTGACTCTTTGGGTTGGATCTGCATTCCCCTCTTTGAGCCACATCCCAAGATCTCTTTGTTGGAGGTTGTGGAAATCCGAAGCAGGGTTATTAAGTCCTCCCTGGAAAAAGCCTCCGACCCTGAAGGATTAACAAGGCCAGTGATCGGAGATGAGTGTTCACAGATGGACAGTCAAGACGATAAGAGGGAGGAAGCTGTCCCAGAGGAGTGTCACAGGGCAGACCATAGATACGAAAGAGAAGAGTACAGCAAAATGGTTGACTCCGAAGAGGAGAGGGACAGGAAGGAGGAGAACGGGGAAGATTGCTTGAGCTCATCAGAGGAAGATCAGTCAATGTCGGGCTACGAAAAGCACTTTATGCCCACTACTTTTGAACTTAGAGTTTGATGTTTTCTCTATGAATGGACTGCATTTGAATGGATTGCATTTAGACAGTGAATGACCCCTCAAAGCTCAAAGTCAGAATTCACCCATTCACTCGCGTTCATACAGAGGCATAGGCTTCCATACAAGGTGCTACCTGCTCAGGGAGACTACACACAAGCCATTGGGAGCAATTTTGGGTTAAGTGTCATTGACGTATCGACATTCATCTCACATGTTTTTTCTTTTTTCTTTGAAATGTGCAGGACATGTTCAATGTAGAAATTTGATTTTAGACCATGACCCTCAGGAAAGGTTTCAGTAGCATCTCTGCACGCCCCAGGAGGGTGGGCGCAGGTCATTGGAAATGTACCAAAGCTTATCACAGTCAGGCAGTTTTTCTCTCTAACCTGACTTCTATATTTAAATATTACTTATTAAGCACATGGCAATCCCTTTCCTTACATTTCCTTTTTTAATTACATCTCAAATGTAGGCCCCCATTGTTGTGGGTAAGGCAAAACAACACATGTGGCCACAAACTGACAATTTACTGGGGGTGCAGTAAATAGTATTTATTTTATGGTCGACACATTAATCCAGACTGGACCCTACATATAAAGTAAATTAGGAATCATTTGTGATGATAGCACCACACATAATGACATGTATAAGTATCTCAGGATACTGTTTGGAATGTAAGTACATTTGCGTTGCGTTAGTATGTATAGTATGGATATTTAAAAGGAAAAGCCATGCTAAAACGTAGTTTTTCTAATCAGGTGTCCCTGAATGAATGCCCTATCCGTTGGCTGAGGATGTTTTTGTTCAATTTGAATTATTAACTTCCAGATAAGCTTGTGAATGTTGGACATTTGATCATGTGTTAATATGTAAAGCAGAAAAGCCCATAAACATAAAAATCAATTTAAGATCTACAGGAACTTTTGCTATTTTGAACCGACTGAATGTAAATGTTAAAATGTGATATCTGGAGTTAATTCATGATATATTTCTAGTAAGGCAATGTAACCACTTCCTTTTTAAACTGGTCTTTAATCCTTAACATTTCCTTGCACATTTGATATTGCATCTTTTACATGATATTGCATTTTTTACATGGTTTGTATGTGTAAATAAAGACATTTGAATTGTAGCCTAACTAATACACACTTTATTTAATATGAAAACGTTATAATATTCCTTTAATTCATGATCAAAACACCACCCGCATCCTGTAAATGCTTTCATGATTTATAACATATACATTTACCGTTATGTTAATTAATCCGTACCATCATATGTATTTATTATTATGATTTGTGCTTAATTTTTAATCATTATCATAAACATTTGAAAAAGCGACTCTGTAATCTCGCGTAGTTTGCGAAAATGGGTACTAAACGGAAGCCGCAATAGGTCAATTTCAATCGGTGTGCTCATTTGAACAAGAGGAACCGCTACGAAGCAGGGGAGGACAGCGGCCCAGTACGAAAACTCAACTTTCAACTAAATATTGTACGTAGAGTATGTTGCTTGTACTTTAACAAAACATTTATATTAGAGACATTTAACATCGAGGCCGTTTTATCGGGTAAGGTTTTCAGATACAACAAATATCAAGTGTCCGTTACATAGCCAGGCTAGTAGCATTAGCATCGCCAGTTGAAAACCGCTCAAGGCTTAGCAGCTAACGCCAGCTTGCCAAAACGTGTTCACCAAATGTGAACCCAGTATTGGCTGTGAATCACGTATTGAACGCAATGGCGTACTTTAACATTTAGGTGTTGTGTTCTTCTTAACATACAAGGTGGTACAGGGCCTCATTTTGATAGCAGACTGGTATTTTTCTGTTTTTATGCCGGGCACATTGTGACCAGTCGGGGGCTGCGCCTGTCGACCAGGCCCGAGCAAGAAGGGCAACTTTACCAGCACCAAGACAACTGTGTAAAGGCGTCTAAAACTGTGCGTTAACAACCGATATGTTCAGGATAACCGACAATATGCTTATCAATTGCCAACCAGGCCAGTCAAATATGCGTTAATTGGTTTAAACCACACATACTGCGAGCTATAGACCGGACATGGCGGCCCAGCTAAAGCTACATAGCTAACTTATTTCGCGACAACTTTACTAAAACCCGGATGAATACCACTCCTCTGTTAAATCGCTAGTGTCCCATCCACGTAGACGGTGTGGAATGTAGAGGGAAGATATTGAGACACAAAGCGTTTCTCTAACTTAGACCAGCAGACCGGGTGGCGCGGGGGTGGGGGAGGATTAACTTGGAGCGGCTAAGCCGGGTCACAAAGATTTTAGCTAGTCGTGTTGTCTAATGACCTGTTTTTTTTGTGTGCCCCAATCCGATGTGCATTAATAATTGTATGTGTTGGCAGGCTGGCACTTTGTGTGGCCTATCGTTTCCGCACTGCTCTTGTCTCTTAAAATTAGCCCGTAGCTAACTAGTAGGCCCCTATGTCCGCCTTGAACCTGCAACATGTGCACCTTCTTCCTACACATGTCCTTAGGCTATTCCCTTTCTTCTTCGATCATCTTGGAACTGATTGACTGACCGAAACGGTGACACCAAGTAGGGTCTGCAGAGGTTTATATAACCTTTGTATATTAAGAATTGACCCCCCCCTTTTTTTTCTTTTTTTTTTTAAAGAAAGGTATTTCATTGAGTGGCTTGAAAAGTCTCTACAACATGTGCAACTTCTTCCTACACATGCCCATAGGCTATTCCCTTTCTTCTTCGATCATCTAGTAAACTGGTTGATTGACTGAACATGTATCACAAAGAAGGGTCTGTTAGTTATAACATTTTATATCAAACATGGACCCTTTTTAGTAGAGTATTGCAATGACTGTTTAAAAAAAAAAAAAAAGTCTTCATAGAGCCATCAAATTGTGTTAGAAGTGATTACTAAAGATGTCATCAAAAGTAGCCAAACTTTTTTTTTTAATAGTTGATCTGTATGTTACTGTTCCCCCTGTTGGAAGAAAAAAAATCGCATGGAATCTTTTTCAGTTTCTGATTTGGGTTTTTAAATCAAATGTACGTAATTTATTTTTGCAATGCGATCTCATAGGAGAGGTAGTCCTTGGAAGGACAAGTATTTGGGTCGTTGTAAACAAATTTGAGTCGTACTCTTTTCGCTCTGCTAAAAGCCATAATAAAATAGATAATTGCCTCAGTATTTCCTAAACATCCACATAGTTTTTGGAGATGATGCATAAAAAAAAACATCTGACTGCCAGTGATGGTGTTTGTATTCATACTGTCTGATCCAAAAACCACTAACTACTTCTATGTAAACATTTTATATTGTGTGAATACTCTCTTTATGTGTATAGAAATACATTAATGTGGATTGGTTTTTGTACATGTTTGTTTTTCAGGATGGAGTGGCAGCCAGATGAGCAGGGACTTCAGCAGGTCCTCCAACTGCTCAAAGACTCACAATCCCCCAACACAGTCACACAGAGAGCTGTCCAACAAGTATCCTACTTCACTGCAATCTGGGTGTTAATAAAGCTAGTTTTCAATATTATTTTTCTGCCTGTCCAATAACATCAATGTTTTTAGTGCTAGTGCAAAGGGATTTTAACCCGCACAGTGTTCTTTATTTGTTTTTACTACTGCCATGTTATCAGAGTTGAATGTTATCCACATGTTTAGGATTTTACTGGAGCTCCTATATCTGAAACTTGCATCAGCTGCATAAGTCTTTTTTTCCATAGGGAGGAACTTGTAGTTCTACAAACCATTTTAATATTGTTCAGTTGTGAAACACATTGCTTGGTATAGAGATCAAAGGATAGTCACCTGACTTGAAAATTCAATATGAAATTATCCTTAACTGCCATGCTAGAAACTTGAACAACTCAACCAATTCCCCGACTTCAACAACTATCTCATCTTTGTACTCACGCGACTCAAAACTGAAGGTGAGACCCAGAGATCTTTTTTGCCATTTTGAACACACTTGTACTGTAGTCTAGTTTGTCAATTTTGCAGCTGTGATGGTATTATTTTGTTCCTGTTTTGAAAGGCCTTTTGTCTTTAAATTGTTCTTAGAAATGCAACAGAATCTACTTTACACTTGTGTTACAAAACTTTGATTGTATGAGTTTAGGTAGAACTGGTATCTCGACAGGAATATTGTCTATTCTGCATCTTGACTGGTTATTAGGAAAAGTGGGGCTTCTCCCCCCCCCCCCCCCCAGATCAGTCAAATAATTGGTTGTTTAGTGTTAGTCGACTAAGACTTAAGTCAATTAGTCATATGGCCGGCAGCCTGGTTGTTAGTGTCTGGACATGATGAAACACCCAGCTCATTGATTTACAATGATACCTTATGTTCCTATATTTTCTGATCCATATTTACCAAGGCTCTGCTGACAGCCCAATATAATAAAAAAACAAAATGGGTATTATCAGGGAAAGATATGCAAAATCCTAAATTCAACTTTCTTAAATATAGACACATTTTGTTGATGGGTTGTTAACCACCCTCAACTTTATTTAAACTTATTTTTGTTTATTTTCTCCGCAGACGAGCCGACTCGCTCTCTGAGCGGTCTGATACTGAAGAACAATGTTAAGGCCCACTACCAGAACTTCCCCCCAACCGTTGCTGAATTCATCAAACAGGAATGTCTCAACAACATCGGCGACCCCTCGCCGCTCATTCGTGCTACCATTGGTGAGTTTTTTGTTTTGTCTGTTTTATTCAAGTGTGATATAAAATTACTTTTGTGGCCTAGCTTCCCTCGACACTCACACTCCTCCCCTTGCCCTCTGGAGATGATGCATAAAAACATTTAAAACATCTGAATGCACATGAAGGGTTTTTGTATTCATACTGTCTGATCCAGAGCAGCTGCAGCCGCTCTGCATCCTGTAAACTATAAATCCCTATCTGACGTCTGCCATCCCCCGTTTCTCTCTCGCTCCTCTAGGCATCCTGATCACTACCATTGCCTCCAAAGGAGAGCTACAAACATGGCCTGAGCTGCTGCCTCAGCTCTGCAACTTGCTCAACTCGGAGGACTACAACACCTGCGAGGTCTGCACCCATGCTGCTCCGCTGTGTTCTTCCTTTGTTTTTAACCAATGAAAGGCTGGTTGTTTGTATCTGGACATGATGAAACACCCAGCTCATTGATTTACAATGATACCTAATGTTCCTATATTTTCTGATCCAGATTTTCCAATGCTCAGCCTTGTTGCTCAATAGTGATATTTAATTGAATCTCTGTTCGTTTTTTTATGTGTCAGCTCCTACTTCCGACTGTCATTTATTTTTGTTTTAGTTAAAGGTGGGGTAGGTAATTTGAGAAACCAGCTCGAGTGCGCTAGAATTTGGAAATACACAGCCGGAAAAAATCTGCCACTTCCTCACAGAGCTCCTCCTCCAACACATCCGACGCGCACATGACCAATGAGGGCACGAGATAAGTGTGTGCACAGATTGAAGGCTGACTGGCAGGTAGGCCATCCAGTTACTTTAGCCGGGCCGGCTCAGATGATTGGTCGCGCTTTTTACAGCGCCACGGCTTCCACAGATGTTTGTTTTTTTGTCAAAGCACTTCAGATATTCATTTCTATCGGGATGTTAAGAGCATTCCATGGAATATAACAAAGTGTATCTCGAGCCGGTTTCTCAAACTTACCAACCCCACCTTTAAGTCTGTGAGACATTTATAAATTCCCATTGTGAAAAATAACTGACTTGAGACAAAGTTTAGCATTTGTGACTTAAATGAATTGTGTTCAGTGCTTTGGTTGTATACTATGATGCAGTCTCACTCTCTCCTCTGTGTCCCTGTATGTTTGCGTTTGATTTGACAGCCTCTCTGTGTATGTCCGTGTCTCAGGGCTCGTTTGGAGCACTGCAGAAGATCTGCGAGGACTCTTCGGAGCTGCTCGACAGCGACGCTCTGAACAGACCTCTCAACATTATGATCCCCAAATTCCTCCAGTTCTTCAAGCACTGCAGCCCCAAGATTAGGTACAGGAGGGAAAGAGGCTCACTCTGATTGGTGTTTGTCATTATTTTCTGGATGTGATGCACAATATAACGTCTGACTTACAATGAAGGTGTTCGTATTCATACTGTCTGATCCAGATATCACCCTTTTACCACTTTAGAAATCACACTGAGTTGCAACTTAATAGTTAATTGCCGACTCAACATTTTTTTTGTGCCGCATTGTTGTGATCTAACTCTTTATTTTCAAAAGCACAAATTAATAATTTTGTGCTCACACTAAAACATGCCCTATGCAAGATGAGGTGTTTTTAAACACATTCATACAAGTTCAAACCAATCCTAATGTTGCTTTTGCCATAGGTTGTTGAGCTGTCACATTATGCATTCTGCCAAACTATCACTAATCCATCCCTCTGAGTGACTCAACTTTTTATTAATGTCCCTGCAGGTCTCATGCCATCGCCTGTGTGAACCAGTTCATCATCGGCAGAGCCCAGGCCCTAATGGACAACATCGACACATTCATAGAGGTACGCTGAGTGTTACGAAGGTTTACTGTCAAACATTTCAGTTTCACTGTATGACAAATACATACAGGACTGGGATGGCAATGGGAGTAATCTTTCACCTGGGAGAGCCTTTCCATAACAGGCTTTTTACATTTAAACTTGCAGTTGTACTTTTAAGTTTGTATCGCATCTGGACATGATGAAACACCCAGCTCATTGATATACAATGATACCTAATGTTCCTATATTTTCTGATCCAGATTTGCTAAGGCTCTATGCATAGCTGAAGCTTGATCTGACTGTATTGCTGCGTTTGAGTAGCAGTCCAGAGAAAGTAGAGTTTGCCTCGTTGTTAAACATTTTCTTGTATTCATCCCAACGTGTTATTTCCCCCTCCCAAAAAACAGAGTCTTTTTGCGCTGGCAGCAGATGAGGACTCTGAGGTTCGAAAGAACGTGTGCCGAGCCCTCGTCATGTTACTGGAGGTCCGCGTCGACCGCCTCATCCCACACATGCACAGCATCATCCAGGTAAGCGTTGGACATTTCCTCAATCAACTGTGTACCTCCATTTAAAATGTCTTTAATGGTATGTTCCCAAAAACACAAAGCGAATCGTTTTTTGCTGCTCTATTACATATAAAGTCAATGCAAGGACACACATTTGCATTTTGCACCAGCAGACATTGGCATATGTTAAGCTGCTGAGAAGTTAAATTGAAGCAAAGTGTCTCAATGGAATATGATAAGCAGAAATGATCCTACGTTCAAGCTCGCAAAGTGACTCGAGGCAACATTTCCTGTTAACATGGCATAAGTCAGTCTTATATCTGGACATGATGAAACACCCAGCTCATTGATTTTTGTAAATCAATGAGCTGGGTGTTTCATCATGTCCAGATATAAGACTGACTTATGCCATGTTAACAGGAAATGTTGCCTCGAGTCACTTTGCGAGCTTGAACGTNCCGTTCAACATGGTGCCCCTTCCCCAGACTGCAACTTCTTCATTCCGGGCTTTGCCCCGCTGAACCAGTCGTGGCGGCCAGCAGTACATAGAGAGACTGCTTCAGACCTAATTTGAATAAAATTTATGCTTTGTACTCTGTGTAAAATGACATTTTTGAGATGTATAGTACTATTCATTATTACAGATTTTAATAATGCAATCAAGTAGTGTTGAATTATATATTTGATGGTCTTTCTGTGTTGTCGTGTGTCTGAGCTTTCATTTAGCAGATGTTCGACTCCAAGAACATGATGGCGTCAGCCTGTCGCCCGCGCCCACGGCCGCTACCTCACGGTAGCCGCCATCTTCAGAGGCCGCATGTCCATGAAGGAAGTGGATGAGCAGATGTTGAATGCACAGAACAAAAACAGCAGCTACTTCGTTGAGTGGATCCCAAACAACGTGAAGACTGCCGTCTGCGACATTCCTCCCCGTGGCCTCAAGATGGCCGCCACCTTCATCGGCAACAGCACGGCCATTCAGGAGCTGTTCAAGCGCATCTCAGAGCAATTCACTGCCATGTTCCGCCGCAAGGCCTTCCTCCACTGGTGAGTGAAATAATAATGATGAGACTGGGAGAAGTTACTCTACCTGTGCTGGACCTTTTTATATGTAGGGAACAATTTAGTTGAATGCTTTCTTTATCTCTATGACGTTATTTTGTGCGGACAGAGTATTATCTGTCTGTTCATGGTTTTTACTAATCAGTATCAGTTTGTAGTTATTACGGCACCATTTTAATATGTGTATTAAATGTATACGTGTACAATTAAGCATGGCAAAATATCTTTTTTTGGTGGGCATCTACATGGATATAAGCCCTGCTTCCTTGCCAGAGCGTGTAGTTTGAGTTACACGAGTATACACAAATGATACTGCGGTAAAACTCCAAATTGATTATTCTTCCAAAATGTTACTAGATTAATTGTTCGATCTACTGAATGTCCAAACGTTTAAAAAAACAATTTGCAATTATTATTACTGACAATTGTATGCATCAGTCATTTCATAACCCCAAATCTCTCCTAATACAAAAACACAAATTGGAATTTTAATTTTTCTACATAAATATTGACAGTTGTTTGCAGTGAGTAACATTTCCTTGTTTCAGGTACACTGGCGAGGGCATGGATGAGATGGAGTTCACAGAGGCTGAGAGCAACATGAACGACCTGGTGTCTGAGTACCAGCAGTACCAGGACGCCACTGCTGAGGAGGAGGGCGAGTTTGAAGAGGAGGGCGAATATGAAGATGGAGCCTAGATGCCCATAACAACCTTTTTCTCTCCCAATGCAACAGTTAATTAAAGAAGTCATATTATGCTTAGTTCAAGGGACCGATTTGCATTTTGTGCCTCTTCTGTGACATGTTTACATGGCTTAATGTTCAAAACGTGCTTTATTTTTCTCATTCTGCTGCTGTATTCATTTGTGATAATGTAACAGTGACCAGACCAGGGGACTAATCACTGAATGTGACAATTACTGTCTGATGTGCAGTGTTATTCTTTTGCCAAAAAAAATCATAGTTTACACTAAAAGCTACACATAGTGTCAGGAACTTGTCTCTGTTATAATATTCCTGATGTGCTTGTAGTGGTAAATTGGGATCAAATGTGATTTTAATAAAGATGTATTATTTGGTTCCAAATGGTGTTACTTTTGGCTCAACTGAACTATGACCAATGATTTATTTACTGAACTTATGAAGTAGTCTCATTTGTTAGCTTGAATTGAAGCCAATTGCTGCCAATAAGATTGAGAAAAGGGTACTCCGTAACTATCTCAAAAATTATGATTTTGAACAACATTAAAGATTCAGATCGAACACTCATTTACTAAGTACTTTCAATACTTGTAATTAAAAAGATTAAATCACTTTTCTTTAAGCACCCTTTTAAACTATCAAATTGAAGTACACACATTGTCACATGCTTGAACCTCCAAAGTAGGTTATCTAGTATTTTGTCTAAAACAGAAACAAGCTTATACTTTTGACCCATACATTAATTCCTTTCTGTTTAGCCTCTTGTCTTATCCGAAAAACAACATTGAAGACAGAGGGCATCTTCTGTCTGAAAACTCATTTCTTATATTTCAGCCAGTCTAATTCTTCAAGTGTAAATATAGTACACAAATTATATGTATACAAGCTTACATTACTGGCCAAATGAAACCTTGTGCATCAGATAAAATGCTATTAGGCCCTCTTTCACCCTCTTGTGACTAAATAGATTATTAATTCCCCTTCCTCTGTACTGACCTAGCGTGAGGGATTAGTAGAATATCCAACTAATGGTGCTGATTTTGAGACAATGGGCCTCTGCCCTGTGTACAGACATGCAGAAGGCCCCACAATCTCCTACATTGCAGCAGCGCCATAGCAGCATTGCACACTGAGCTGTTAATCCTCCGGTATTGTTTATTTCTGGTTGATATATCTAGGCCTACCGTACTACCTCTGAAGTGTAGCCTGCTAGTCACCTTATAAACGCACAAAACAATTTGTATCTATTGTCATAGATACAAATTGTGACTATCTTATCTATTCTTTATTTGAGCAGCAGGAAGGCTTGTGTACTAGAGAAGAAAATAAAATGAATACTAAAATGTAAGATAGGTTGTTTTTTAATTCAAACTACTAAATTAAGAATTATACATGCAAAGTACCTCTACTGAAACGCTGTTGTGTTGTGTTACCAAGACAACCTAGCCCCCTTACCAGTCAAAACTCTAAACCAAGTTTTTCGACCAATAAGATGACTGCTGAGCTTTGAGTGACATGAATTTGGACCTATCGCGTTAATCGGCCAACAGTAGATTGATACACTCCCATCCTCTCCAGTTAGTTGGTAGCTGGATCACTACAGAGTAACAACTTTATCTTTTTCAGGCGTTTGAGCGTTTTTAATTCAACCAACATGAGGGAAATCGTGCACCTACAGGCAGGCCAGTGTGGAAATCAAATTGGAGCTAAAGTAAGAGTAATTTATATGTAAAAGTGAATTCTTAAGTCATTCATAAAGTGCGTGGATGTTTACATTTCTTTGGGTGGGCTGATTAGCCCAGTTAACAACAATTATAATGATAGCTACCTACTCGTTAAGCTAAGTCATGCTAGTTATCAGTTATTTTGACCGTTGTTGTGTTCAATTCTCTTCTAGTTTTGGGAAGTGATTAGCGATGAACATGGCATCGACCCGTCCGGGACATACCATGGGGACAGCGACCTGCAGTTGGAGCGAATTAACGTGTATTTCAACGAGGCTTCAGGTTAGCTTCTCTTTGGCCGCGAGCTACAGTTGGGTAATCTAGTTAAATAAAGATGTAACTAAGGTAACTCTATACAACGCGGAAGGATTGTTAATCGGCCTAACGGAGCCACCTAGCGGCGGATCCCTCCGCTGGAAGCGTCTGGAACTACAATGGGGCGATGCTCGGCTCTCCTTCCTAATTACTGTCGCAGTTTCCAGGATACGGCAAAAGTCAACAAAACCTCCAGATAATAATACTGTCTCAAACAACAATAGCGCTTTAACTTCTTATAATATTCTGTGGAGATATATTAGAGAGCAACTTTGTTTATTTAGAATTGTACTTAATTTAATCAATTAGACCTATATTTTCAAGAAACTATAAGCTTTTAATGTAATCAATTACTGTGTACACTTGACTGTATTAACATGCAACAAAAACAATTGTAAAAAATAATTCAGTTAGTCAAAAGGCAAAATATGTTATTAAACTTAATTAAAAGAGGAATAAAGACAAACTGGGTGTAGCTTTAGTAATAGTACAATGCTTTGGAAACAAAAAAAACTTAATTTAGAAAAATGTATTGTCTTGTGTTCGGATCACCAGGTGGAAAGTATGTCCCCCGGGCAGTGCTGGTGGACTTGGAGCCTGGCACCATGGACTCAGTGAGGTCCGGTCCCTTTGGCCAGATCTTTAGACCAGACAACTTTGTCTTTGGTGAGATTATGAACATTTATTTTGTTTTATCCTGGGTTGATGAAGTTGCCATACTGTGATTAATGATAATTGAACAATTTAATTGAAAAAGAGTTCACAGAGATTAACAATAGAAAACCCCCATTTTAAATGTAACTATCGTTCTTTTTAATTGCAACACAAAAAAATTCCATGACAAAAAATCACATAATGTTTTTAACTCAACAAGCATTTTTCTTGTGTTTTAGCAGTATATCTATGTATAGCAGTATGCTTTAATGTGTTTATACTTATCTTGATTAATTATTCATATATATATATATATATATATATGGCTATCATAGCGTATATTTTCCGTATATTATGCAGCCCTGATCTAGTTTCACTCATAACTCTTTAAATTAGTACCTGCAAAAGTATAATGACTTCCTTTATAATGTAGACCCAGGATGTGTTGACACCACAGCTTTGATAGAGTTGTGTGTTTGCATGTGACACAGGCCAGAGCGGAGCTGGTAATAACTGGGCTAAAGGTCACTACACTGAGGGAGCCGAGCTGGTGGACTCGGTCCTGGATGTGGTGAGGAAGGAGGCGGAGAGCTGTGACTGCCTGCAGGGCTTCCAGCTCACACACTCCCTGGGTGGAGGAACCGGCTCGGGCATGGGCACGCTGCTCATCAGCAAAATCCGAGAGGAGTATCCAGACCGCATCATGACCACTTTCAGTGTGGTGCCTTCGCCTAAGGTGCTTATAATACACCAAAATACTCCAACATTAACTATTTTTCTCCTCTTACTTCTGCTTTAATGCAACTCCTTCTCCCTCCCCCGACCTCAGGTTTCAGACACAGTGGTGGAGCCATACAACGCCACCCTCTCGGTCCACCAGCTGGTGGAGAACACAGATGAGACCTTCTGCATTGATAATGAGGCGCTGTATGACATCTGTTTCCGCACGCTGAAGCTCACCACCCCCACCTATGGAGACCTCAACCACCTCGTCTCAGCCACCATGAGCGGGGTGACCACATGTCTGCGCTTCCCCGGCCAGCTCAATGCTGATCTGAGGAAACTGGCCGTCAACATGGTGCCCTTCCCCAGACTGCACTTCTTCATTCCGGGCTTTGCCCCGCTGACCAGTCGTGGCGGCCAGCAGTACAGGTAGAGAGACTGTCAGACCCTCAAGTTTGAATAGAAGGAATTTTATTGCCTTTGTACTCTGGGTAAAATGACATTTTGAGATGCTTATAGTACTATTCATTTATTACAGATTATTTTAATTAATGCTAATCCATGAATGTTAATTTGATTGATGCTTTAAATATGATATTTGATGGTCGTGTCTTCGCTGCAGGTCGTTGACTGTTCCTGAAGGCTCACCGAAACCAGGCAGATGTTCCGACTCAAGAACATGATGGCAGCCTGTGACGCCGGCGGGCCACGGCCAGCCTACGCCGCTCAACGTAACGCCGGCCATCTTTCAGAGGCCGGCAATGTTCCATGAAGGAAGCTGGCTGAGGGCAGATGTTGAATGGCAGCAGAACAGAAACAGGCAGGCTGAGCGTTCGTTGAAGTGATCCCAGAACACGCGCCGTCTGCGACATTCCACCCCTCCCGTGGCCTCAAAGATGGCGGCCAACTTCCATCGGCAACAGCAACGGGCACATGGTCAGCGGAGCCTGTTCAAGGCGGCATCTCAGAGCAAATTCACTGGGCGCATGTTCGCGCCGCAAGGCCTTCCTCCACTGGTGAGTGAAATAATAATGATGGAGAACTGGGAGAAAGTTTACTCTACCTGTGGCTGGACCTTTAATGTAGGGAACAAATTTAGGTTGAATGCTGTTCGTTTGAATCTCTATGACGTTATTGCTTGCGCATGCTTAATTGTAACACAGTATACATTGTAATACACATATTGAAAGATGGTGCCCGTAATAACTACAAACTGATACTGTTAGTAAAACCATGAACAGAACGGATAACTACTCCTGTCCGCACAAAAATAACGTCATAGCAGATAAAGGNGTACCATTTAAAATAAAATAAAAAAGTGCCAGTGATTGACCTCAATCCCTCCTATTCTTCCAATATCCTGATGAAAAATAAAATCTCTCTGTTGCATAGGCCACTGTTTGATCAACGCGAATTGGGTGTGGGTCCTTGTACTCCGAGTCGGGCTAGCTTCCACGCTAGCTGCTATATGTTTTGCATTGAGGTGATACTTGAGGCTTGATGTGCTGCGGTGATATGCGAATTCCTTTTTGCATAATTTGCAAACAACCCTGCTATCATCGATGCTTCCATCCGTCCGTTTTTTAAAACAAAATGTCCCATCCACCGGGCCAACCAAAGCGGTCTCATCAGCTTGTTCGTTCGTGTTTGACTATTGTTCACTGTGGTTTGTTGTTGTTTGAAGTCATGANATGAACGTTAGTTGGTGCTCCAGTATAATCGGTACCCCTGAAACTCATCCAGTGAGAAACGTTCCGCGGTGCAAAAATAAGTGCGATTAAAATGCGTTAATTTTTTGAACGCGTTAATTTTTGTGTAATTAATTAATCTTCATTAACGCGTTAAAGTCCCGGCCCTAGCTCAAACATAAACACCTGTGTGTTGGAGATATGACATGATGATGTCATAACTCCAACTGACAAGCTCAGAACGCCACCAAACATCACATGATGGTTAATACTGTGGCCCTGAACAGCTCTACATCAAATCTGATGTTACATAATGTGGTGTTACCATGAAAACGCATTCCTCGCCATAAAACTATGTCGCTGTAACTCCAATGGAACATCCCTTGCCAAAAAACACGATATTGTCGTAACTTTGATACCTATGCAAATGGTCAAAACAGCAACAGACTTCAGATAATGGTTAATGGTCCGGCCCTCAACAGCTCTGTCAATTATGGGGTGTAATCATATGCCGTTTCCATGGAAACGCATCCCTCGCCATAAAACACGATGTCGCTGTAATTCGAATGGATCCGATCGTCTCCCAAACTTCGCTTGTATATCACCGATCCATGCCTCAACTGCTCTATGCCAAATCTGAGATCTCAACATGGGCTGTTTCTTGGAAACGCAACACTCGCCAAAAAACACAATGTCGTAACGCCTATGAAAAGGGTCAAAACAGCACCAAACTTCAGATAATGGTTAATGGTCCGGCCCTCAATGGCTGTCAATTATCGGTTGTCCTCATGTGCCGTTTCCATGGAAACGCATCCCTCGCCATAAAACACGATGTTGTCGTAACTCATATGAAAATGGTCAAAACAGCACCAGACTTCCTGATGGCTATTGGTCCAGCCTTCAACATGTCTATGTGCCATTAGTGAGTTTTTCTCAAAAGCTGTTGCCATTGCAACGCATCCTTCGCCGTAAAACACGATATTGCTATAACTCCTTATGAAAATCGTCAAAGTGCTGAAACTTCGCATGTGCTAAAAGGCCATCTGACGACATCTACGTGACTGTTTCTTCAAATGCCGTTGCCATGGTAACACAAGGCTCGCCATGAAACACGGTTTTCTCATAACTTCAGCGAAAATGCTCCTAACGGCCCAAACCTTCACCGGTTTGGTAAAGATGCAGCCATCCACACATTTAAGTGTATTATGGGGTGTCATCAAATGCCGTTGCAATGGCGACAGATCACTCGCCATCAAGTTAGTTCAAAAGTTAGCAGTTCAAATATTCTGCTGCTTTTCCAAGCCTTTTTACTTTTTCTTCTATCACACATTCAAGCCCCCAGTGTTCATGTATAATTTCATTCTAAATTCTTCACTTTCTTCTTACACATAACATTTCAGCATAGCAGTTCAGCGTCAGCTTTTCAGCATTAAGCATTCCCACTAGCAATTTCTTCAGGAATTGTATTCTCTAGTTAATATAAGCTCTTCAGTTTCTCGTATCTGATTTTAATTTCTTTCCTCTCTCTTTTCCCCAGGTTAATGTAGGGGAGGGTTACTGGGGAACTCATTGCACTGCCCAGATTGTGGGGAGAAACACGAGCTGGAGGGATGTGACCGGCTTTGACCCTCCACTCAGCGGACAGCCCCCTTTCCCCCCGCACCCTGTGTGTCTCTCTGAGGGAGGGAGGGTGGGAGGAGGGTGGTGGGTGTGGGAGGGTAAACTGGGGATATACATATACCTCTCGGGTTAAACGCCTCACTAAATCCAACTCACTCTAAAGTGACTTTCGCCCACAGGGATCCTAGGTGAGGTAGGTGAGGCTGGCTTCGACCGCCCCCTCCTCCATTTGATTATTTTGTTATGATGGGTGACGGCTGGGAGGGCAGGGGAGGGGGGGTTGGCAGATAGGTACATAAAAAGGAATGATCTGAACCAGCGTAGGGTGCCACAGTCCCAAACACCACATGCACGTAGTCCGTAGACTCGCACACATAGATGTGATTTAATCAGGCTCGTGCCAGAGGCTAAACTAAAAGAGGCTTTTACTAAGTAACGATGCAGGAAATGTGCACAAATAGTTTGCACCTTTTACTAAGAAATTGCATAAACCATTTGGTGTGCATATACATGAGTCTTCTCTTTTCACATGTACATTTAGCTGAATTTAATTTCCTTCCTCTTCCCTCAGTTACTGAGTTCCTCTCCAATCATAGGCCTCTTGTTTTCCTCTTCGTTTGAGGCTAAAGAAGACGCAGTAGGACTAAGGTTTTACCACCGCAGTACCAAGCTATTGCATGGCATATGATCACCTCTTAAGTGACGCATGTTTAAGTGAATGTTGGTCTTGTTGCTCACTTGATTTCTTATTAGAGTAATTGTCATCAGTTTGAAGCTGTCAGGTGCTTGGTTCGTTTGTCCTCCCATCCATACATATTGACTAATCAATGTCCCTTTTAGTTTAATGGAGGCTGTGCTTGTGAAGACCAATTCTAGGCAGATGAATACAGGAATTAGCTTAATATCTGATTGTTTGGAGAATCCCTCTGCATCAAGAGTTCAAATACTGTAGGTAAGTTGAGAAGCCTTTTTGCTGCTGTTGCTTCATTTTAAGAGACTTCACGAAAACAGACTAAATGAGAGCGATAAGACATCACCAAAAATGAATTGGTTCTTACTCATATAAATGCACTTTTTTCTTTTTGTAAGAAATTGAGAATTTCAAATGTAAGAAACAGTAATAATGTACTGATCTTTAGACATTGTTTTTTTGATAAGTGATTTTAGGACTGTTAATGGCTTGCTGAAGTAAGCGTAATGATATTAAATGGTAAAATGACTAGGTAAGACATGAGGCTTCTTAACAGAGTTAGTTTTATAATGTAGCTCCTAAGATGGATCGAATAGGATTTAAGAGGGAGACATCTTAATTGCAGTATTTTGGATCTTTGTAAACCTATCAATCCACTTCTGTGTTTGAGAGTCCCCGTCTTTCTGACCAAAGCTTTTCGTGAAATGGCGGCTGCTCGTGCCATCGAGGCTCCTGGTCATAGTCATTGCATGCTTCTCAGTCTTGCTCCAGTTTTCTTTTTTAAAGTAATTTTTATAATGGATCCATTTGAAGGGATCTACCTTATAAGAGCTTTGTCAATGGCAATGTCACTCTGCTGGACTAATAAGGTACTTCTCCAGCTTCTGATCAAACTAGTGATTGTTGTTGCCATATATTCACCCGTTAATACTGTGTAGGATTTGCCTGGGAATACACTGACTTTCGAGTCCAAATGGTTCTCCCCTGACACTGGTTAGCTTATGTGAGAGTGGTGGTCTTTATCCAGCTTTATCTTTTAGTCTTTGTCCATAGTGGATGGTTGTAATGGAAGTGTGTATGGCTGTTTTCTTGTTGGTGTTTTTACTATAAAGGTGAGTACGTGAGTACTGCTTAGATGTAATATTGCACCAGCCCTACAATAAAGTTATGTCAGGAAAGTTAATATGGCCACTTGGAGCTTCAACCTTCGCCTGCCAGTTATCACCACTCAAATCCCACTATGGCAAAAAGTCCAAATCTATTTCCTGACTTGATGGGTTAAGTTTCCTTAACACCTTACAGGGTGGATACTAATGGCATCTTCTCCGAGTTTACCTGAAGGCAAGCGTTGAGTTTGGAGGCGGCCATTTGCTAATCACAGCCTCGACACATCAGTTCTTGGAGCAGCAACCGGTGAAGAATTAATTGCCTGAATCACGCAGAAGGATGCAGCTCCTGGGCCACGAGAATTGGTTAAGAGTTGACCACTCTTCACCATGTTGGGATACACTAAGCGATATACAGAAGTAAATTCAAATGCAAGATGTCCACTGGTTGTTTTTTTTTTTTATTGTTTTTTTATTTTGATACACATGTGACAGTTTTGTTTTTATTAATTTATTTGGTTTCTGATTTTTTTTTTTTTGTGCCCCAGTGCACAAATTTCTTTTGGACTTTAAAAGTTTTTTTTTCCTTTCTTTTTATTTAAAGAATAATTTGTTTTCGTTGTTTTATAGCGGACCATTTGATTATGTCAAATCTGATGTTGTGGTTGGACTGAAGGAGGGTCGGTGCTTGCTATGCTTGGTGCATACCTTAGGGAAGAATGTGGAAAAACTAATTCATAACTTTTTTTCAATCTGATATCAAGGCTGGCAATTGAATTCAATGTAGTACCTTATTTTTTGCTCAACTGTGGTGCAGATGGGATGTTATCCAACGTATCTTTTTATTTAATTTTCTGTGAATAGGGGAAAATAAATTGTTTTCTATTAAGATGTGAGTCGTCTGAAGTTTTGTGTTCCGTTTTATCAACTGAATCTGTTTGGGCTGAACTTGGTTCCTGAACTAAGATGAAATTCCAGTATACATTAAAAACCTAACTAATAAAAACCTAACTAATAAAAAGTATTTACTTTTTTACACAGTGCACCCAACTGAAATATTGACTTTGATTTGGAAGTGTTCCCTGGGATTATTTTAGATCTATACTGAAGTTAAAGACATCTCAATTAAACTTAAAAGCAAGCAGAGGTTGGAGAAGTACTCAGATCTTGTACTTCAATAAAAGTAGAATTACCAGAGTGTCTGAGTACTCTGTTACAAGTAAAAGCCCTGCGTTCTAAATGTTACTCAAGCAAAAGTATTGGTATCAAAATATACATGGAGTACTTATTATGCAGATTGATCAATTTCAGAATAATATGTATGATATGTTTAGATTACAATGATTGATCATTAAATTGTTATGCAAGCTGGTAAAGGTGCAGCTCGTTTAAATAACTTTGTATACTGCAGGGTAGCTTGTGGATTTACTCCATGTTTAACTAAAGTCTGATTTAAGTGACATGTCACTTCGTTAATCCAAATCTGCAAAGTAACTAAAGATATTAAATGTAGTGGAGTAAAAGTACACGATTTACTTCTAAATAGTAGTTGAGTAAAATAACAAAGTAGCATAACAATGAAAAAAGTACAACCATCTCAAAATTCTACTTAATCCCACCTCAGAAAGTGTATCTGTATCAATCTCAAATGGCCTGTAGTATGCTCAGTAAATGCAGGTTAATTAGGAGCACAACAAAAACATTTTTGCCATCTATGAGCTCAAGCTAAGTTGAATATCATATGCAGTGTGACAGACATTTAAACATGAATGTTACAGCTTTCCTAATTAGTCCAACATCTGCTCTTTGTCCATAAGTGTTCATTTGATAACCTGTTAAGCCCCGAGCCTGTTTTTCAGGTCTCAGGCTCGAAAATGACATTCCCAGAACAAATGACCATATATTTATTAATCTTTTTTCTTAAAGCAAGGTTACATCTGTGAGTTGGATGTAGAAGTGTCAGAATCAATATAGATGTTTCTATTTTAAAGTAAATTCAGATTGAACACAGTAAAAAAAATAAGTAAATTATTGTGTCCGTCCAAAAAATAAAATTACTTATAGTGAAAACCACCCTTGAATGATGGGATGGTAGACTAAACGCTTTAGGAATCTAAACTACAACATATAAGTACCCTGTATCAAGATTGATGCAAAACAAGTGCAATTTGACCTTTTTAGAGAGATTTAGCAAAAAAGACCCACTTCTGGGGTCATTTGGGTGGATTTTCCATATCTCTTGGTCGATTTTCATGATTGATATCTCTTTCTAACCGTCAGAGCCAATGGAATCGAGGGGAACTCCCACATACTCCTTATTTGGTAATGTGTGTGTGTGAGAGACTGACGCATAGCCAAAACCGGAAGCCGCGATAACTCTGGTGGCTACCATTAGCAGCTAACTTTTACTCTCCGATTTTTACATAAAAATGGAATTATGGATTAAAAAAAAAAAAATCAAAGCGACAGACACATTATCAACCTATGGATTAACCGATTCAGCCGCGTTTTTTCTCGTTTTAATGCCATTGAACACGTCTTTTGATCAGATTGACAGCTACGGTGAGACGATCTCCCGTAAAAGCTATACAGATACGTGTTGTGATGTCTGTGTTTGCTTCCCCTTTCGTGAGTTCGGATCACTCAGTGATGATACTATACCTATATAATCTGTGGCACCTCAGCTTTGATCGGATATCTTGTATGTGCAGTTACGATAAGTAATAAGGGTATCTTTATCTTGAGTTCTGTGCCAAAGTGCGTTAGCATTTTTCGCTCAGGGGTCATCTAGATGCTTCTTATGAGACTTGTGTTGGTAAAAATGGTTTGTATCGTCAGTTAGCTGAGATTCTTCCCGTTAATCTGGTATAACACATTAATAGGTTCTTAAATATTAAGATGCCCTGAGACACAGTCGTGAAAAAAAAAAAGACCCACCGAAGGGGTCTTTGGGGCTTAACAGAGTTTCAAAATAGACAACTTCCTTTCTGAGCTAATAATGATGAGCTTGTGTTATCACATTGGTGGTTTTAAAATGTGACAAGCTCAAACACTGGTTGCAATTATAGTTAACTTAAAAAACAACGCCCTAACCACAGGCAACACTGTTTCCTCTACCCCGTCACATACGTTTATTGAACTCACAACAGACGATGGTGGTAAAGTATATTGTTTTTATTCTATCTTTTGGGTATGATGAGTATCCCCTTATAATGGGCATTGTCAGCAGGCTATAGACCAGGGGTCGCCAACATGTCGATCGCGAGCTATCAGTAGCTCGCGGATGTTTTTCCGAGTAGCTCACCAGAGGGGGCTAAAGTGCAGTTGACATGTTGAGAAATATTTATTTATGTAGTATATTTTGAGAGTAATAAAGATAGAGAAAAAGAGATGTACGATGCAGTCGTGACAACGGAGGAAGGTCCGTCAAAGAAGAAATCTAAAATATACTACTTTCATGACGAGTGGGAACATGAATTTTTATTTACGAGCATCAAAGACAAGTGTGTGTGTGTTTAATTTGTGGCTCGAGTGTTGCGCTGGGGAAGAAGGGAAATTTGGAGCGGCACTTCACAAAACTTCACGAAAACTTTTCAAAGGAGTATCCCACCGGCAGTTGCCTTCGCGTTGAGAAGTTACAACAATTAAAGGCTACGCTACAAAGGCAGCAGTCACTGTTCACGAAGCCTGCCAAGAAAGCTAGCCTCGCTACAGAAGCATCGTTCCGAGTCGCTCAGTATTTGGCAAAGAACAAAAAAGCTTTCACTGATGGCGGTGTTCTTAAGGGAGCGATGTCTGTTATGGCAGAGACTTTGTTCAGAGACCACAAGAGCAAGCCGGAGATAATGTCTGCCATTGACGATGTGCAACTGGGACCCAACACTGTGGCGAGGAGAGTGTCGGCGCTGTCAGTGGATGCCATGGGACAGTTGGAGCCAGTAGTGTGGCGTGGGGAAAAAATTAGGGGAAGCCAATAATACGTCCTTTATTTCGGGTCGGGGGGTGTGGTGGTCAATGTAATAACGTAACCAGATGAGTGATTACAGCACCCGGTATCATTTTACACACATTTGTATCATACAGATGCAGGACTTACACACGCTTGTTAGCTGACCGACAGGTCCGCACGCACTCTCCAGCCGAAACTCTAATAAGCATTCATTCACAAACTAAATCAGGAGACCTTTAACGTTTTACGTCCGATTCGCTCCTTTGTTCCTCGCTGTACACAGCTCCAGTTTGGGCATTGGCACTGTTTCACCATAACACCTAGAGGGGCGCTGTTTCACTCTTTGTAAAATACTCAATGAGAATGGGGGAGAGATGGACCGGCAGCAACACACAACAAAGAATTTCTGAAACTAAACAAAGTGTTTTCATTTATTTATTAAAATTATAACTACAATTCGAAAAAACAGGGGAAGCCTGGCTTCCCTTGGCCTCCAGGAAAAAACACCACTGGTTGGAGCGGGACATGGTCAGGTGCAAGTGGTTCTCCATACAGTGTGACGATTCGGTGGATGAGAGCGACAAAGCTCAGCTGTCTGTATTTATCCGGATGGTGTTTGAGGATTTTACGGCGAAAGAGGAATTTCTGACACTGCTTCCACTCAAAACAACAACAAGAGGTGTGGACGTGCACAATTCTATTAAGAATTATTTCATAAATAAAGGCGTGCAAATGGAGAAGCTTGTATCCATAACAATTGATGGAGCCCCGGCTATGAGAGGTCGCCACAACGGTTTTATCGCAAATTGTAAGTCAGATCCATATTACCCACGTTTCCTGAGTTACCTTTGCATCATTCACCAAGAAGCGCTTTGTGCCAAAGTTATGGACTTCAATCACCTCATGAAACCTGTGATAAAAATAATAAACTCTATCCGAGCAAAGGCAAAACAACACAGGAGCTTCAAAGTTTTTCTTGAGGAACTGTCAGCTGAATATGGAGATCTCCTTCTCCATGCTGAGGTGAGGTGGTTGAGTAGAGGGAAAATCCTACAGCGCTTCCTCTCCTTGCTGAATGAGGTAAAGCTCTTCATGGAAGAGAGAGGGGAGGACATCTCCATCTTATCTGATGCTGGTTGGGTACTTGACCTTGCCTTTTTGACTGATCTGACAGGAAAATTAAACCAGCTTAACCTCCAGCTACAAGGCAATGGCAAAACAGTATGTGACATGATTAGTGCTGTAAAGGCCTTTAAAGCAAATCTGTGTATATCTCCAGCAAGTAAAGGGAAATCAATTGCATAATTTCCCCTCTGTTCAAAAAGTACTGCAGGAGAATAAAGCTGCTGCTGGCTTTCTTGACTTATCAAAGTACTGTGACTGCTTAACTAAGCTTGGGCAGGAATTTGAGGACAGGTTTCTTGACTTTAAGCAGCTTGAGCCCTGTGCAAGTTTCCTTGCTAACCCAATCAACATCGTGGATGTTACTGACATGTCTGAGCAACTGGCCAGCCTTTTCAGTCTCAGTGCTTCAGAGTTGGAGCAGGAGATAATCAATCTCCAGAATGACAATCGGCTGAAAGCACATCAGATCGACGAAGATTTCTGGAAGCTATTGGACCCAGAGAAATTCAAAAACATTCAAACTGCTGCAATGAAACTGTCCTGCTTATTTGGGTCAGCATTTTCTGATATAAACTTTATCAAATCCGAATTCAGGACAAGACTTACTGATGAACACCTCAATGACTCAATCAGAGTGAATTTGTCAGGATACACACCCCAGTACAGTGCTCTGGTGGATGCTATGCAGTGCCAGGTGTCACCTGGCACTGCATAGCATCCACCAGAGCACTGTACTGGGGTGTGTATCCTGACAAATTCACTCTGATTGAGTCATTGAGGTGTTCATCAGTAAGTCTNGAATGTTTTTGAATTTATCTGGGTCCAATAGCTTCCAGAAATCTTCGTCCATCTGATGTGCTTTCAGCCGAATGTCATTCTGGAGATTGATTAT
>NW_011333040.1:8647449-8654819 GCF_000735185.1 Notothenia coriiceps
AATTTGTGAAATGCTTGAAATAATTTAAATTATAGAGCTAGAAATGTTATTATTACAATTAGGAACTTTGCACTCTTATCTGTAAAACTGTTTACTGTAGTTATTGATGTTAAAGCAGAACTCAGTATTGCATGGTGATTAATTGTCTTTTTTTCTCTTCATGAGAAAGACAAGTTTATTCATGTTAATGTTAATGTTTCTGCTCTTGAGTCACGAATGTGATATGTGCACTGAAATCTATATAAAATAACATGAGTAGCTCTTGGCAACTTTCTTTTTTCAAAAGTAGCTCCCGGTTAGAAAAAGGTTGGAGACCCCTGCTATACGGCGCTGCTGCTATAGACTGTTCACTAAACTCACTTTCTTGCTGACAGAAAAACTTCCCAACTCTTTCTGAATGAATGTTATCCATATTTAAAATAAAATAATGGGAGAATATATTATGAAAGGAAACCTATTCATTATAGATGAAGAATGTGGTTCTGTCTTTCAGCAAGAAACTGTTTACTGGTTTAAGAAAAACAAACAATCTAAAGGAAGGTAAACAGATGCAGTCACCTTTCTGTTTACTGGGTTATGAAAGACAAACAATGGAAACAAAGGTACTCAGACTGCAAAAGTCAAAGCCAGGCTAATAACATCCCCTGAACAGCAAGTTGCAATCTTTTAATAATTGAGAATAATATTTTAAAGGTCACATATTATGCAAATTCCACTTTTTCATGTATTTTATACATAAACATGTGTCACCTCTGTGTAAAGAGATTCTGAAAGTTTCAGGAATTTTTTTTAGCTCCCTTGTTGTCCTGATCCGCTTTTATAAAAACCTGTCTGAAAATGAGCTGATCAGATTTTGGCCACTTTATGATGTCATAACAATTGTTTTGCTTGTGTATTACCATTAGCCAATAACCAACCAAGGTAACCCCCGCCCTCCTTATCCCTTCTTTGAGCACTATTCTGTTATTTTTAAGCAAATATCTCTCAGAGGGGCGTGGGGAGGGGCTCCTTATTTTCATCTAAAGTAACAGACAGAGAATCAGCACTTTTGAAACAGGGCTGAAACAGAGGGGATTATGCAATGCTGCAATGATCCGTTTGGTATTTGGAGGCAAACACTTCAGATACATGTTTTGTATATATCTGAGAACTATAATATTTTGATTGAAAACAGTATAATAGGGGACCTTTAAAGACTTGCATGGTCTGTCCCAATGCCTGTGTGGAGAAGTGATGCCCTGAGTTTATAGGCTTGTTTGAGATGAGCGAGACCGACGCAGACCTGCGCAATTGCTATCGCCGTCTTGCTAGTGCGTTGCATGATGGTTAGTCATTTTGTGAGACTTGTTCTGGAGGCAAGCCTACATGAGACGTTGAAATCTTGCGGGTCAAAGACGCCGGCAGCCTTGAGAGCGAGGCGGAGCAGTTTCTCTCCACGAGCTGCGGAAGCGAAATGCTTGATGGGAAACCACCTTCTTATTATCAACGACTCGCTGGTACATCGAGCTGAGCGCTCATTGGTGGTTTTTACCTGGTGATGAAACTCTCCAATTGGCTGCGCAAAAGTTTGTTCTTGTTTTGTGTCAGTTTCACGTCGCCACTTGAATTCAGATTTTACATCATTGTTCCACAATGTTTATCATCATGAAGTTAATATCTATATATTTTATACTATACTTGCACTGCTTACCATTTTCATACTTTATTATATATCTTAGCATATTCATACACACTGTTAACACTGTTCATACTGCTCATAGGCTACTGTGTATTCTATTTTATTCATACACTGCACTGTTTATTCATCATTCAATTCATTCTATATTTTATTCTGTATTGTGTACATTACTTTTCACTTTACTGCTTTTTGCACTCCTGGTTAGACGCTAAACTGCATTTTGTTTACCTGCATTACCTGTAATCTGTGCCATAACAATAAAGTTGAAATCTAATCTTGAGCAGGAACAAATGTATTTACTTCATTACATATCCGACATTAACGATTAAACACATTTGTGCATTATTTATGAATGCAAACCGAGTTTAGCCGACTCCGAGAGGAGAGACACCTCTGGAGATCAGAAGAGAGAAACTTGCTCTGTCATACTGGGTCAGGCTACAAGGAAGTGGAGAGGAAAATATCACAAACAGAATACTACAGGATTGCTGCGAATATACAAAGTTCCAGGGGCGTGGGTTTGGCTGGAAAAGTATGGAGAGAACGAGGACATATGGAGTGGAGACCATAAAGTTTGCCAAAGCAAGCCCATTTATCAGTGTTCCCCCATGGCTTTTCCCAGAAGCTAATATAGATGTGACATGTGAGTATCATAGAAAGGAAAAAAGAGTGGCAAATAAATGAAGTGGGAATTAAAACGAGTATATCTGAACGAAAAGTATTACAATTACCTCAACATGTACACAGATGGATCTAAGAAGCAAGAATGCGTGGGGATAGGGGTATATATCCCAGAATTCAAAATATCAATCTCAAAACGAGTGTCAAATAACTAATCAGTTTATACAGCAGAAATACTAGCAGCAATTATTGGGCTACAATGGGTTGAAGGGGTCAGACCTGATAGGGGGGTGATATGCACAGACTCACTGCTTTGAAAAGCATACAGTCGACAATAACTGTTAGAGAAGATTTATTTATTGAACTTAACCATTGCTTACTGGGACTTCAGAGGAGGGGAATAGATGTGCAGTTATGCTGGGTGCCTGCACATGAGGGGGTTAAAGGGAATGAGCATGCTGATAAGTTAGCAAAAGATGCGTTACAAAAGGAAATAGCAATACCAGTTTGACTTGGAAAAGGAGAAGGAAAAGCAATAATTAAGAAGAAGGGTATGGAAATATGGCAGAAATGGTGGGAGGAAGATCAGAAAAGGAGGAGATACNGGTTGTGTGTGTGTTTTGTGTGTGGTTGCAGGTCTCAACTGCAGCTGTCTGACGAGCTGCACCTGGGGAAAGGATATAGGAGGATCCCAGCGGTTACGTCTCTCTCACTCCTTTGGGCACTGACCCCGGGCCAGCTTCAGGGACCTGTTCGTTACATTGTTTATAAGAGAAATAAACAATTGTTATATTTCTTACCCTTCGTCTCGCCTCCCTGCTTTTTGTTGCAGCCCAGGAGCCGGGTTGTAACAGGTGGGGGCATCTTGCGGAAGAGCAATGAGCGAGACGCCCAACACACCCGTGTTCATTTGCCCAGCCTGCTGCCTGCTGGGAGCAGATGGGCTGCCACGCTCCGCCGCCCTGGTCATCACCAGGGGGAAGTACAGACCTGGGCGGTGGACTTCCATGGACGCCGGACCCGGAAGTGCCTGACAACGAGAAGTCTTCGTCATCCTCCTCCCCGGCAAACGGAGCCATCGCCCCGCTGGAATGGCGAACATGAATGGCACCGCCTCGGCCATATCCTGGTCCCCCAAACACTCGAAGCAGAAGTGGTGGGGATCGGCACCCGCTATTAAGCCAGGGCACGAAGGACACGCCCGGGTCTCTAGAAGTGACGACTCCATGAAAGCATTTATGTATCTCAGTAGGTGAATGCTCGCATAGCATGGTTGAGAGTAGTACCCATAGAGTCCAGTAGAGGGCGGAGCCTGTGTAAGATATAAAACGTATGATATCACAACCTTTTTTTTTCAATGAGAACAAAGGGGAATTGGGGAAGTGTTTATTTTTCTACGGGTACATTTTAGTCTTTGCTTTCTGATCGCAACATTGAGTTCATAACGTTTTCCTGGCGTCTGTACATCATCTCCTCTCAATCATTGGAACATATTAAGTGTTTTTGGTTAACTAAATTACCTCTGCTGTAAAAACAATTTCAATCTGTTATGAATCACATCTTCCAGGTTTCAGACTCTACCATCATATCTATATATATCTATATATATCTATATATATATATCTTTACAGGCTGCATTCAGTGTGAACTATCTCTGTAATATTGTCAGATGTTAAATGAACATGGTCACATTGACAGAGCGGTGTCTATATTGCTGCAATGTTTCTCTGAGTTGGGTCGAGGGAGGTCTTAGAGGTTGAGGAGCCTTTCTCTCGGATAAATTGCTTATTTTTCCTCCTCTTCCTCTCTGAACTGGACCTGTGCCCCGGTCATCTGTTTTTATTGCAGTTAATGCTCCGAGCTACAAAAGGTCCACGATGCACCGGGAGCCTCCAGCCCTGAAACCCAACTTAAGTGCCGATCCATTTTTAATCACAGCTGAATAAATAATAGCAGCTTAGTTTTTAATATATAAAAAACACTGATGGAACAATTGTATAAGATCTGACGCAATTAAAAGTAGTTATCTGTGGTCTCCAGAACCACGCCGGGGTCGCAGAGCTAACAACACAAAACACATTTAATGGCCACCTTCTGTGAGATATTTAAATATTAATTTTGGTCATTTACATTTGATATACGCTGCAGCAATAAAGTGAGATTAAAAGGCCTATTTGAGATCGTTTTTCACACTTGTTTAATGGATTGGGGAACTTTTTATGACCTGCACTTTGTCCCTGTTGTAATAAGAGCAATTTATACTTCACTACATAAAATCTAACTTTAATGCTTGATAGAAACTCTAATTGTGTAAATCCCAAACATATATTCATTATGGTGTGAGATAAACTAGATAGAAACTGTGAGTTTGAGCACACATGCTGCCTATGTGCTCAAACTCACAGTTTCTACACAGGAAGGTAGCGTGTGGCGTTTTGATGTACGACTGCACGTCCCGGGGAAAAGACTTAATCAACAATTTGTGCTGCATGCAAATATGCAAATGACAAGACGGCATCTGAGGGTTGATTGTGAAAAAGAACAATAAATGAGTGGCATATGGTTGCAGTCGTCTCTTTGTCGGCAATTCCTATACACAAGGCAATATATATAGGTGGAAGTGCAGAGGCAGCAGAAAGCTTAACAGGAGCCTTCTGCTGCCTCGCTGTAATGACAGAATGAAGTTTGGGAGCTTTTCTCAGGTGGTTTTTGAGTGTTGAAAGCAGAAGAAACAATATTTCAAGAATGATTGTGCTTCCTAATCTTTGTTTAGCATGCTGCTCCGCTCTCTGAGTTTAAATGAATGTAAATATGTTTGTCTGTTAAGCTCCATTATTTCAGCGCACCTCGATGTGAGGCCCGCTGACTGAGTGCTGAGATGTAAAAGCCGTCCGATGAGTCTCAACGATATGCTAAGCTGCGAGTTAATAATTCATCCCTGAGTTTACAAATGGCACTGTTGCGTAGAGACGAATCAGTCGAGTCGTTGAAATGCTGTTTGGAGGAGATGAAAGTTTAATTCCTGTCCTAGATTACTGCTCCTCACATCTAAGCAGGGCCATTCTTTTCTGTTTTCCCGCCCGTTGTAATGGGAAGTGAAGGAGAGTTTCTCTGTGAGGAGCGTACTGTTTGGACTCAAGAAGCTGAGGAAGAGGAGGGATTGTTCTGTAAATGATGCATGTTAAAGGTCTCCTATATATCATGCTATTTTCAGGCATATATTATGGGTCTCAGATATATAAAAAAATATTAAAAACATGTCTATGAATTGTTTTGCTCAAAATACCAAACAGATCATGCATTTTAGACATCCCTCATATCCCTCTATTCCAGCCCTGTTAGAGAAACGCTGAGAGGAGGGGAAGGTAATGCCTGCTCAGACTTCAGAAGCTGTGATGAAATGCAACATCATGTTCCAAACCACATCAAGGATTATTTCTGAAACAGTATGGAGCAGGTTTACCACAAGGTGAGTTCCTTTTTTATTTCCTGCTTCTTCACACACATGCTCTCTTCAGTACAGGTTAGCTCTGAGTGTTAGCGATGCTAATGTAAACACCGACCATATTACGTCCAAAACACGTCAGGCATTGTTTCTGATAGCAACGTTTCTGATAGGGCCGTGGGTCCACATTTCAGATATTACGTCATATCGGACGCAAATCTGGATCAGCTCCGTTGTTCCCCCGTTTTTAGAGATTTGGATACGGAGGAAAAGAGAGAGGGTTTTATTTTCTGACGCTGCGTGAGTTCCCTGACACACCGGGGGACACATGTTTATGTATGAAAGACATCAAAAAGTGCATTTTGCATGATAGGTCCCCTTTAATGCATTGATTTAAATCATATTTATTATATAAATGGCTCAAGAAATGTTGAAACCTTTGTTTAAGAAAAAACTACATTTGTTCATTTAACTCATGCTGATAGCTCACATGAGCATTAAGAGTCAAATAAATATGTGTGATGTTAAATAACCTGCATTAAACACGGTTAAGTTAAAGAGGCTACAAAACAAAATGGGCACCACTAATTGTATTGGTAATTAAAAAAACGAAGGAAACATTTGCCACAGCACAGAAATGTTTTACATTTTCATTCACATATTACACAAAATAAATCAAAATAAACCGTGTATGACTTAATTAATCACATAAAAAATAATCTCCAATTTGTCTAAGAAAATGATATACTAAAAACTGTGTAATTAAATCATGCTGATAGCTCACACTAAAATAAAAAAACAAATGTTACTCACACATAAGCTGCTTCAACACTGTGGAAATGCTTTAGAAATGAAGCGTGCATACATACAAATACATACATCTAAAAGTATTGACTTCTGTCCTAAGTGTGTTTAGTCTGTCCTCACATCTCTTTCTTAAACGCTCCTCTGACTGCCTGTCTGTGATTCTCCCTGCAGGGAAAGTGATCAGCAGAGCGTTGATCTCCTCGGAGGACGATAACGTGGTGATGTCGTCCAGCCAGATGCCAACCAGGCCTTACAAAATCAGCCATGTTACCGTGGTGACCAAACCGGCCGGTACCGTGTCGTCCGCGGCGATGGCATCACACCTTGTGCACTTGGTGAGGAAACATCTGTCTGATACTCCTGTTTGTATTCTGTAGAGGATTTGAAGGTGTTTGAGAGAGAGGTAGAAGAATCTCTATCTCAATCTTTATTTATTTAGCACATTTAAAACAACCTCAGTTGACCATACTGCTGTACAGGGAACACATATAAAATAACTAGGGCTGTCAGTCGATTAAAATAGTTAATTGTGATTAATCGCAAATTAATTGCACATTTTTTATCTGTACTAAATGCTCCTTAGAGGGATATTTTTCAAGTTTGTAATACTCTTATCAACATATGAGTGGACAAATATGCTTTAAGCAAATGTTTGTTTATTATCATTGGAACCATGACAAATATTCTCNGGGTGCGGGAGGAAGGGTGCGGGAGGAGACGAAAGGGAGGATACACGCGAGCAGACTATGCAGAAGTGTTTTCACCACTCGCGTATATAAAAGCCCCGCCCCCACCTTCACAGCTGGTCCATTTCAACAG
>NW_011333040.1:8654867-8657098 GCF_000735185.1 Notothenia coriiceps
CTCTCTCTGTGTCTCTGTCTCTCTCTCTCTCTGTCTCTCTCTCTCTCTCTCTCTCTCTCTCTCTCCCTCTCCCTCTCTCTCTGTCTCTGTCTCTCTCTCTCTCTGTGTCTCTGTCTCTCTCTCTCTCTCTCTCTCTCTCTCTCTGTCTCTCTCTCTCTCTCTCTCTCTCTGTACTTCTCTGCACTGAGCCAGTTGCTCAAACAGACAAGCCTGTTTACAGTTGTCGGCTAAATGCCGCTCCTCTGTCTTCATCTTCAGTCAAAGCCTGAGACTGAAGTTCAAACTGTGGGCCAGAATAATGCGCTCTGATGTGCAGTCGACACGTTGGATGAGATCCGAATTATCTAACGCAGCCCCTCGTCCTCCACGATGTTAAGCTGTAGCCCCCATTTAGCTATCGCTGTTGTTGTCCAGGCGTCTCCCCGACAAACTTTTAAGCGTGGTCTGCCGCAAGCGAGCGACAGGAGCGGGGCTGAGCCTCAGCTGTGGGCTTGGCTTGCTGTTTAAAACACCTTTTTTTGTATCCCATATCTCTCGCTAGAATCTCCCACCATCCAACTAACAACAACAACAACGTCAATAACTAGAAACGTATAAAAACACATACAAATATCAAAATGTTATGTTCAACTAGTTTTAAAAGCCAGTGCAAAGAGGTGAGTTTTTAGCTGAGATTTAAAAAGTTCAATAGAAGTACTCGGATCATTTACTGATTTATAATGTTATGTAAATCCTATGATCTTAATAGTAATAATAATAAATAGGGATTATAAGAATATCAAATATTTAGTAGCATTTGGTAAAACATGGAGTAGCTGAATGTACGTATATGGTTATTAAGGAAGATAAATATATATGTATATGGGGTCAAGGAGTCTCTTACATTTGGGATGGTCAATAAATCAATATTCTATCCACATTATATATGATCATTTATCAAAATGATCAGTGTTCATATTTTTTGAAAGCAGCTATTTTCAAAACTCCAATATCGTCTCAAAAATGTCAATATTTAATTAAAAACATTGTGATTTTCTCCATTCGGCTATTTCTTTATTTTTTACAATTCTTTATTTTTCGAAGACAGTTGAGAACATTTCACCTGTTGCAATGAAATAGACTTGCAGTTACAGGGAGTAGCAAACATTTGCAAAAGGGAACAGTATACAAACCCTCTCCTTCTCATTGTCCTCTTTTCTTTCTGATGTGCATCTTATACAATGTTCATGAACTTTATCCAATGCTATTTGTGTTTTAATACCATGCACATGTCCTGTTGTCTTCCTGTAAATTAAAGTAAAAGTGTCCTCTTTTTGTTTCCCCTCAGCCCTCTGACAGCAGCGGTAAAACAGACAGTGTGTTGGAGGTGGGGGAGCTGGAGGGCGACACCCTGGACCCCCAAACCGGCTTATTTTATCGCTCCAGCCAACCAGCTGCAGACCCAACAAAACAAACCCTCCATCTTGCAGCAACTCAGCTTCTTTCGGGCCAAATTACTTCCATTTCCACCTCAACACAACCACCGCCACAACTCCAAAGCAAACCTCAAATCCTCCAGCCTTCCTCTTCCTCCGCCTTCCCCTCCACCCTCACTCTGACTAAGAAACTCCCCAAACTACGGGAGCAGATTCAGCCCAAACTTTTGACCCCGAGCCCCAAAGACAGACCCCTAACTGCACCAGCATTTGCCTCCGGAGTGAAAGTCGTGATTCAAGGAACGCCAATCAAAACCCTGGTTACGCCACAGCTCCCAAAACTCCAACAGGCGCCAACGTCCCTCCACAGACCCCTGCACACCCCCATGTCTCACCCTCCCCCCCTGCAGGCGCATCACCCCGTCAGCACCGAGAAGACCTCCTCCAGCCAGGTGAGCAAATTGTCTCAAAAAAATGTAATATTTGTTTGATACTACAGTGTTTCAGGAATTTACATATTTCTGAAGGCAAGATAGCATCTCCCTTTATTCCCCCGAAGAGAAGTCAATGGGATTTAGCCGTTGTATTTTGGATTATTGCAGAAAATAAGATCTGTTGTGATATTTACATGTTTTGTTCAGCAGGATAATCACACATATTTACACCACTTTCAGAATACTTGAAGCGTAAATGCAATCTCCAGAAGTAAAAAGTAAAACGTAAGGCTATAATGGAACTACAGCACGGTCACATGACTTCACGTCACCACCGCTAAGCTAAAGGCGGCTAATGTTGGGCTATAAAGGAACTACAGCA
>NW_011333040.1:8657259-8660186 GCF_000735185.1 Notothenia coriiceps
TAACACCACTTGATGAATTTTGAAACATAAAATACAATCTCCAGAAGTAAAAAGTTAATGTTGGGCTCTAAAGGAACTACAGCACGGTCACATGACTTCACGTCACCACCGCTAAGCTAAAGGTGGCTAATGTTGGGCTATAAAGGAACTACAGCACGGTCACACAACTTCACGTCACCACCGCTAACCTAAAGTCGGCTAATGTTGGGCTATAAAGGAACTACAGCACGGTCACATGACTTCACGTCACCACCGCTAAGCTAAAGGTGGCTAATGTTGGGCTATAAAGGAACTACAGCACGGTCACATGACTTCACGTCACCACCGCTAAGCTAAAGGCGGCTAATGTTGGGCTATAAAGGAACTACAGCACGGTCACATGACTTCACGTCACCACCGCTAAGCTAAAGGCGGCTAATGTTGGGCTGTAAAGGAACTACAGAAAGGAACTACAGCACGGTCACATGACTTCACGTCACCACCGCTAAGCTAAAGGTGGCTAATGTTGGGCTATAAAGGAACTACAGCACGGTCACATGACTTCACGTCACAACCGCTAAGCTAAAGGCGGCTAATGTTGGGCTATAAAGGAACTACAGCACGGTCACATGACTTCACGTCACCATCGCTAAGCTAAAGGAGGCTAATGTTGGCCGTGATGAAGTTTAGTCGTCTCATTTAGACACTTGTTAGCCACCGCCGTTTTTAAATTCATCAGTGGGGTATTTACTGATGTGTTTTATGTCGTAGAACAATAAAATCTATTTAGCTTGTGTAAACCACAGCTTGTAACAATAAAGCCATTCATAAACCGGTTGATTTTGAGACGAGATAACAGGAAGTGCTTAATGCTGAATCATTTCCTGGTTTAGGACTTATTTACTCTATAGTACAAGTCATGCCTTCATGTGACGTAAAAGACAAAATGCATCAATGTAGAAGTTCCTGTTTATCATTCAGACGTTTTCTATGTATTTGATGAAACCATGACGAGTGAAGGTGCTGTGGGTATTTCCTACCTTCCTTGTTAAATACAATAAAACATTCATCATGTTTGCCTCATACACGCCGCAGACTGATTACGTTACAACACAATGATTTATAGTTTTATTAGAGTTGCATACACGCTGTCTGCTGCTGCTGCTCTTTTCCATTTCTGTGTCCCTATGATTCAGGATTGACTTTGGGCTAAATCATAAAGACATCAAGCAGGACGTTTACTTTTTATCAGACACAAGATTTTAGTGTACAAAGACTTGCATTGAGGACAAAACGTACCGAAAAACCACAGAATAGAAAAGAGACGGACAAAAAACATTAAAATAAAGAAAACATTTTTACGTTCAAATAAAAACAATTAAAGTAAGGTAATATCTGTTTCTGTATATGTATCTATTTTATTGTATCATTGTAAAGTATGATGAAGTACGAAGACTTACATTGAGGAAAAATAATAATAAATTAAAAGAAAAAAAAATCAATAAAAAACAGAAATTAAATAAAATAAAGAAATGTTTAAGAGTACATTAATAAATAAAAAGCTATGAATAAATACGATTTTTAGCTTTATTTTAAAAGCCGCCAGCTGCTGTCAATCAAACACAGTTTACTTCCTTTTAAATCAGTAGTCTTGTTTAAAGTCAGTGGAGACACTTCCTGGGGACAAAATCATGAGTAGTGACATGTCTTAGTCGAGGTATGTCAGACACAACAGAGGTTTTTGCAAGTGTTGCTTGTAAATTGCTCGTATAGCTAAACAAGCAAGAACAGACTCAGACTTAAAAAACGTAAGATCTAACAACACACCTGCAAATACTGTTTATTACCATACATGCTGCCAAAAAGAATGTAAATAATAAAGAGAAAATGTAAAAACTAAACGTGATTTGATAAGTCAACAAAACCTTACCTTGTGTTTCTTTCTCCTCCAAATCTCCTCCCCCAGCAGCCAATCATCACTCAGAGCGCGACCGTCACTAAGATCACGTCGCAGCTCGTGCGGCCGTCTGGAGAGAAGCCCTCGGTGTCGGACATCTTGAAAATCTCCATGATGGAGGCGGAGATCGACCCTAGCGTGGAGCCCATGGTGGTGGATTCCTCCAGTGACTGTGGCCCTCTGGGTAAAAACCAGGCGGTGACGATGGATTCGGGTCCGTTTATCAGCAGTTCCGGGGCCCATCACTCTCTCTCAAAGGGCCCGAAGTTCAGCTGCATGCCGGGCCTCACAGTGCAGAGGAGCAAGGAGGACATGGAGGTCATCGAGGTGAGAAGATTATCACAAAATTAGGCATGTAATAATAATAATAAAGCTTTATTTATATATATGTCTGTCACATATCAACCCACGGGAATGATTTTATTTATGGATATAATTATTATTGGACAAAAGCCCAAAACATATTATGCCGAATCAATGAATCTAGAAATGATCAGCAGATCTTTTTAATGATAAAGGAAACTAATGTGTTAGTTGCACCCCTAAGAAGCCTATATTTTAACTGTTTAGATATTTTTAAGTAAAAGCAGGGATACAAACAAGGACACAACGATTGTTAGATGAAAACACATCTTGCAAAAGTTAAACAGATTTAATAGACATTTTTCAACATTTGAAAAAACCAGGATCACAGTCTGAAGAAACCAAAAGCACACTTTATTAGCAGAACTACCTCTCTGTTCACGATTGATTAGCATGTTTTGTCGTACTGGGGACGTGCCACTGAACCCACGTGTCAATAACACATGCAGGTGATTCCTCAGTACTCCATCCTGCCCGACTCCAGCCAGTCCAACGTGGTGGTGGAGCCCAGCGGCTTCCTGGAGATCACCAACTACACCAGCCAGCAGCTGGAGGAGGACAGCCCCATGGAGCAGGAGGTGGACAGCAGCACACGGTCACATGACTTCACGTCACCACCGCTAAGCTA
>NW_011333040.1:8660231-8664880 GCF_000735185.1 Notothenia coriiceps
ATGTCTGTGTAAAATGGGCCCCGCCACGTTATAAAAGTAATAATGAAGATGAATACCCTATCAGCCTTGTGCTGTTGGACACCGTCGGGTACATAATAAGGTAGGCATGACGAATTTTTTGTTCTTGCAACGAGAGAGGTGTTACTAGTTCTTGTCACTTGCCTACAGTTATCATCCACGTTTATTTGTTTATGTGCTTCGGACCCATCACAACGGACTGAATATTTCACACAAATAAAAATTTTCACACCAACGGAAGATCAGTGAACGAGTCGTGATGAGCGAACATCCGTCGCGTACGATTGGGAGTCGCTGGGTCAAGCCCCTCCACCAAATCAAAGGACGTGCGGAGCGCATTCGCTGCGGCCGAGAATCGAGGTTTCGAGAAAATGTAATGAATTAACGTAATCGCCTGCGAAATAGGTTTCGCTGATGTTATTACCGCAAGCTGGTTGTTTCATGTTTTGAACTTCTTTTGTCTTAGTATATTCATGTAGTCCAAAGTTATCTCGATTTGTAAGTTCACGATGAGTTGACGAATCTATTCGGGTCAGGAAGATAATCATTATGTTCCGAAAACAATTCTCGAAGATAGCGGCTTCACCTCGCTTTCTCTTAGTCAAAAGTCGACGCGGCCTTCTACACATTGTCGCAAGGAGCGTCACGCCACGCGCTCGACACAACCGACTTACGTCTCGCCTCACGTGTAGACCAACCATGCCAATGTGTACGGACCTATACATCGCGTTCATGGTAACGGAACTTCCACCTAAGATCGTCAATGGCCTTCGGTCACTCTCCCTCGCCTCTCGCCGCACCACACCCTCCTTAATCTTCCAACTTCTGGTTTGCTCGGGACGTAAGCCTATCGACGTCTCGCCTACCGTCGTACTTCCATCTGGTCGGTCGCTCTCTCAACCGGTCATCAGGATCGCCTTCTACTGCTTTGACCTTGGTCTTGGACGCAGCGAAGACCCAGTCGACCCTGTTAGAGGACTACACATTTTCTCACTAGCGTCGTCGCCCAACCATCGTCGTTCAAAAGGTCATTCCTGTCAAACAATAGAGTCCCAGTGTGGTCTAAGGTTACGTCAGACTCAGCTCTTTTTGTAGCTCCACGGCTTTAATTTTGTTCTACTGTAGAAAGGCCTTCTTTTCGGTCAGTCAGAACAGATTCCAACTCGAACTCCAACACTTCGTTCTATAGGTGACTCTCTACATCGATCTGTTCGTCTGTCTCGCACGCTGCTGGACTCGAGACTCGGCCCCCTTCCTGTCTTAATTTAACCCCACAGCGTCGGCATCGTCACCCTCTTTTTGGTTACCTTATGCCACAATAGGATAGCAATAGCAAGTAGTCAGTTTACCTTCGGTTGCTATGCTAACATCACCCATTTTATACCAGAGACACTTTAATAACAGCGTTGTGATGCCAAACAGCGTCAATTCAGACTGACACACATTCACTTCAGGGGAATTGGGGATATGTATCAGCTGCTTGTGTGATAGTCAGACAGTGAATACTTTAGAGAGGCCGCTCTAAAGTATTAGTTAACCCGGAGCTAACGGGAGAATAAACTCCAGTGGACGAGCTGCACTGCAGCGGTCGGTAAATGCCGCTGAAACACATTAATAAACAATGAACCACGGCACTCTGGACAAAAGCATAAGGTTGGAGAAGTCGTTATTTTATTTAATCTGACTTTGTATGATTAAAAGCAACACGATCATCGACCCGACGCTGTCCCCCGTTGTTGTTGTTGTTGTTGTTGTTGTTGTGAGCGCCGTTGGGGAGCAAATCAGCGATGGTGACGTCATGACGCAGCAGCAATACCAGTCGGGCTCTGGGAGGTGTGAACAGAGCGGGAGCAGAAAAGGAAAACCGGAGCTGAACCAGAAAAGCTCTAGCTCAGAGCTAGAAAGGGAAAAGCGCTGGTGTGAAAGCCGCATTAGTGAGAACAAGGAATAAGCGAACAAGGAACTTTGAGAAAAGCCATGAATCCTTCTGCCATTATAGGTCTTAAGCGAAAGTAAGCAAATGTAATTTTTGGACACATGTTGAGACTAATGGCTATGTCACAGTCTTTAAAGGTACACATTTGCGACCATTGGTGATGCTTGACTTTTCCTCCAGCATTTCAACACTTGGCACACTATATAGATTTATATAGCGCCTTTCATGGGACACAAGGTCGCTTTACAGAGAAAAAACACGAGTTAAAAAAAACAAAAGGCAGTCAGACAAACAGTCAGACCGACAAAACAACAACATTATATTCAATATATATGGTGGCCGGAAGGTGCAAAAGTGCTACAGCAGCCAAAAACACTTCCATTTGGAGAAATGCGCTGCACTAAAAAAACGATGACAAATCAAAACACACATTTTCCAAAAGACATGCAAATGAAGAAACATATTATGCCTTGCATTAACAAAACGCTGCATATAGAAAAACACTGCAAAAATCTCAAAACCAACGTTAGAATTCCTGAACGTCCTCCGGTCCTAGCTGCAAAATGTTTTATTAACCCCGGGAAACATTTTCTGTCATATTCTTAGCTTCTTGCGGCATTTTATATTTGCAGCTTTTCATTTATGCAGCTTGTTTAGTCAACTTTGAGCATGTTTTGTCAAGTTGGTGAAGATGTTTTCACATCTGCATGTGTTTTGGAACAACTGTGGCTTTTTATTTTCATTGTTTTTGAAACTGCAGCGCATTTCTCCCAATGAAAGTGTTTTGGGCCGTTGAAAAGCATTTGTACCTGTTGGCAACTGTACATTCAGGTACCCAGATGATGTGTCCTGATGACTTTGGTTCCCTCCTGACTGACCATCTATCAAATACCTTGAGTTCTTGAGTGGCATGCCTCAGGATGACAAGAAATCACACTTTCAAATCCCACGAGTCTCAGCTTTACATAATGTTTAGCACTAATTAGTGAATGTTATCACACTGAAACACTTACAGTAGATACGACATGTTGGCCTTTAGCATTATTGTTTCATAGAGATGCTAGCATGGCGGTGGACTCTTGGGCTTGTTTTCAAAACTGAGTTAGACATTATTTTACCTTTATTTAACTGCCATTGAAGTCCAACATGTATTTGTTCTAGTTCTACGCCCTCAATTAAAGCACCCATGGACAAAAAAGAGGTTGAGTTTGGACGTTGTAGTCTGGGAGAAAAATGATGTGTTTCAATACTTTCTTCATTATGTCGGGCTTTGCAGTGTGCGGCCCTGTGGACTCTTTAAAGCTACAGATCAGAGGCTGTGACTCTGTATTGACATCCAGTGGGAGGTATTGCTCAGTGCCAAGGACCTTTTCCCTCTTTGAACACAACTGCTTTTTATTCTGCGTCCTCCCACCACACTTTGATATATCTTTTAGATGAGCTGCTACTCGGTAACTTTTGAAAATGTAACGTGTTATTTGCCAACTCACTTTAAAAACACACCACTCCAACCTTTGCTATTACTCCATTAGCGACTAGAAAAGGTAATCACTTATGCAGGTATTCATACAATTAAACGGGGTTTTCCACCACTGTTTTACAAGCCCAGCAGACTGTCTGGCTGAAATTTTTCATTATTATTTCTTAAGATGTTTCTTAAACCAAAGTTATACAAGTAGCAAACTGCTATAAGGAATAACTTAGCAGTAGTAGTCAAGTATTTTGTTTATTTATCAATGGATACATGCGATAACCCTCAAGACCCAAGCCAAGTTCCTATAGTGTTTTGCAACCTGGTGAATAAAATGAAGGGTTCAAAAACAATAACGGTTCAAAGCTCACTCAAGGAAGGCTGACCTTTTTAAGATGGGCCGGCTCTATTGTAGTGACAAGGCGCTTTGCCGTGTTTCTGCTCAGCCACTCCTCTTCCCTCTGACCAACTTGGGCTTGGGACCAGCTTTTCTGGCAGGAACCCTTCAAATATTTAGACACATTTCATTTCATTTTTATTTGTCCCGCTCATGGTACGCAAAACCCAATGTACAATAATTGCCAACAAAACATGTCGCTAAAAACACACCATTGAGCAAAAAGGAGCAGGGAGAAGAAACAAATCTTATATGACGTGCCCCTTTCTAAAAAATAAATAGAAATAGATGGTCTGCCCTTCATAATATATTTTTTTTTTCACAGCCAAACATAACAGTATCTTAGGATACTAAGAGAAACACAAAAAATACTTATTTCCCACTTAACGGTTAACGGAAAGAAACAAAACAACAACAAAAAACAACAACACCAAAACATCACATGTATAAGGAAAAGGAAAAGTGCAACTCCCCCATCTGAGTCCTACTGGAGAAGAAGGTGGAAAGCGGCGCATAATAATAATAATAATAATAATAATAATAATAATAATAACAATAACAATGGGACCTGCAAATAAAGAACCGACATCACATCAAAAATATTTAGCAATGCAGGACCAGAGTACATAGACTTATTCACATTCTGCTTCATATAGTCCCATTTTTCTTAATTTATACAATTTCTTTAACTGAAAAATACATATACAACTCTTTAGATCATTCTGTTGAGAATTCCACAATTTTACACCAACCACCGAAATACACATTTGCTTTAGAGTAGTCCTTGCATAAGGATGCTTAAAATAAAATGTCCTTCTGTGGTCTTC
>NW_011333040.1:8664891-8665833 GCF_000735185.1 Notothenia coriiceps
TAAATATACTGGTAACATTCTGCTTTTTGCCCTGTGCATTACTAATAATGTCTGCAGCTCAGCTATCTCTTTGAGTTTCAAGAGTCCTGACTTAAAAAACAGTCTGTTGGTGTGTTCTCTTGAATCAGCTTTATGTATCATTCTTACTGCCATCAAACTTTTTACCTGGATTGTGCTAAATGGAAAGTTAAGAGATCACTAAATTCATTGTGACTGTGACGACTTCGTCACTATGGACTGACGGCTTTGGGCCGGGTGATATTGTACTTTATTAGCGTGATTGCACAGTACAGTTAACATTGCATATTTGCACATAATTTATACTAATAATTGAAGTAGTATTTTTTTAACTGATTAAACCGTATTTATTGAAATGTCGTCCGGATGCTGGGATAAGTATGACAGCGGTTGAGTGTAATCAGGGTGCAAATACTATGTTGAATGTCTGTGCCTGATGATTGTGTGCACCTGGGGCCCTGGGTTGTCTCCTCCCCCCTCACCTGTGTCTAATTGGTCTGTATATTTAAGTGCTGTTTCTTGTAGTGCTGGGAGAGTGGTGGGGTGTGTGAGATCCTGGTGGCTGCAGGCTGGGCTCGCGTGAACAGCAGCAGGATTGAGGCAATGTGAACTTTGTGCACATTGTTTTAATAAATGCCCACGTCGGGTTATATTTTAGGATGTTCTGCCTCTGCCTCCTTACTTGGTCAGGCCGCTCAACGGTCAGTCTCACAATTGGTGTCAGAAGTGGGATTCGACCAATTGATGAGGTAACAATGACGAGAGGAAAGAAGAGGGACCAAGGAGAGGAACCGCGGTTGGGGGTGGCTAGGCCTGGAACTGACCAGGGGGCCACGGCTGCTGAGGCAGCAGGAGACGAGAGACAAGGAGGAGAAGCTAACGGACGAGCTAACGGAGACAAGGAGGAGAAGCTAACGGACGAGC
>NW_011333040.1:8666018-8669927 GCF_000735185.1 Notothenia coriiceps
TACTGGAGAGAACATGTGTTTTTAAAAAGTAGGAAATACAAAAAGGAACTCACCTTGTGGTAAACCTGCAAGAGAAAAAGTATTTGAGCTCCATACTGTTTCAGAAATAATCCTTGATGTGGTTTAGAACAGGATGGCGTTTTATCAAAGCAGAATTGAAATTAATCTCCAGTAGAATTCTGATCAGGCATTAGCTCCGCCTCCTCTTTTTGTTTTGTTTCAAGCTAAGGACCCAAAATCCGCGTTTCTCTAACAGGGCTGCAAAAGAGGGGTATGAGCAGTATGAGGCATGGCTACAATGAGGGATCTGTTTGGTATTTGAAGCAAAAAACTTCACAGACATGTTTTGTATAGATATGGCCCGACAATATATGTTTCCAATACAGCATGATAGGTCCACTTTAAAGGTCACATGTCATGGCCATTTCCACTGATCATAATTCCATTGTTGAGGTATACTAAAATAGAGAAATACTGTGGAATTTTCCAAACTCACATTGGTTTCGCAGACAGCATCTCTGTAAAGTATGTGTATTCAGCAGTATTCACTTTCTCCACTAAACGGCTCGCTGCAGCGCGATCCCAACTGTCTGTTATCAGCCTGCAGCAGGGATGAGAGATCAGCAGGGCTGCCTGCACTGAGTGTGTGTGTGGATTGGTCAATTTGGACCAATCAGCGGGGGCTTAACGTAACGGCTCAGCGGACGTAACGTAACGGCTCCACGGATTGGCCCATTTAGTTCCGGGTACGTGCTTTCGTAAGCACGTACCCGGAAGAATCAAATGGATGATGACGTCATGATGACGTTTCACCAACGAGGCGTTTTGGGGAGGTATTTTCTGTTTTAGAGTTTTACTCGCTACAGGGTGTACTTTGAGGGTTTTGACTCTGCACACCGTTTACATGCAGAAAAACCTTCATAACACACAAGGGGACGGGTGATAACCGGAAAAGCATGACATGGGAGCTTTAACACCTGAGAGTTCATCACACAATTCAGCCACATGCCAAAGAAAAAAAAAGCAGCGTATGAAAAATATGAACCATGTTTTCCTGTTTCTGTGTGAATTAAACACACTTAATACAGCATATGTTAACTGTTGTCTAGTTATGTATTGAAACATTTTGTGTTATCTTTTCCTAAAAATATGGGACGACTGTTCCCTTAAACTTTGTAGTGAACAGCCTGATCAACACTCATACTGTAACTCTAACACTTACATAGTACATATTTGTTATAGTATATTTTTTTATGTTTATTGTACATGCTCTATTCTATATGTGCTTATTTCGTCATGCCAGTATGTTTTATGTCTTCCTAATGAGTTTATTGTACACACCAAACACAAAACATATATATATACTTTCTACATCTGCTAATTATCTGGAAACATGTATTTTTCATGTAAAAAAGTTAAGCGAGTTGCCATGAATTTCTAACATTGTTTTATTCCTTTTTTTGTTTGATCATGCCTCTGCTCTTGTTTTTCTTGACATCTTATTTATCATGCTGCATGTGTACAAAAACAGCTATCTGGTGAAAACACTTTTACAGCTTTATCTCTGTCACCTCTTTACAGTCTAAATGGAATCATCATGAGTCTTTTATTCACATATTACCCAAACCTTTATGATTTTACGAGGTTTAGTCAGCTTTTATAGTCAGCTTTTATAGTCATCTAACGGTGGGGTTCCCCTCCCTTTTTTCTCTAGATGTTGAACGCTCTGCTGATTCTCCTCTTCGTGCCCATCTTTGACTTCATCATATATCCGCTCATTGGCCTTTGCAAGATCAACGTCACGTGAGTAGAAACCTGTTGTTTTGGATACTCCCACCTTTATTGCAGTAATGAGCATTTAAGAGGCCGCTTAACTGGAAAACGAGCCATGTGACCTTAACGTTTACATCCCATGGATACCAATAAATGGTTAACAAGTGAAGGAAATGTTTGCTGAGCACACGAATACAAACATACTTTAAAAATGGTATATGTCAGGATTTAGTTACATTACATGTTGTTTATCCAAGGCGACTTACATACTCATTACTGTGGGCAATCCCCACAGGAGCAATTTGGGGTGAAGTGTCTCAGGGACACAACGACACGCTGACTGCAGTGGGGTTTGAACCCCCTGATCCGAACACCAACGCACAACCCACTGCACCACACGATTTTGGTTCCTAATGTGTGGAGAAAACGGCACCATGTTTTTATTTAGGGATCACATTTCATGACTTTTTACTTTCAAAAGGCTAACCAAATGGAGAATTAGAAATCAGGTGGTTTCACACACACATAGAGATTTGCTATGATCACTGTTTTTATTCATGTCTTTCAGAGAATATCTCAGATTGTTAACAGTTTATTTGCAGCTGTTCAAAAGTGTTTCTGTGTGCACTGCAGGCCTCTGAGGAAGATGGCCGTAGGGATGATCTTTGCAGCGTTGGCCTTCGGAGCGGCCACTCTGTTGGAGATCGAAGTTGTGGTGCGTATGAGCAGCAATCTTTAATCCAGCCTGTTGTTATAGAAACCAAATGCATTACTTCCCTACACAAATATGACATTATATGCATGCATGCACACCTAGTCAGAAAGAAAAAAAATAACTGCACAGAGACTATAACTCAACATCCTGGAAAACCTGGCATTTTTTAAACGAGACAATAGAGACAAACATTGTATTTCAGGAACTGGTCGGTCAACTTTAAGATTTTGGGCTATGCTGGTTCCAAACAGGTATTTCTTAAGACACCTAAAAACACCTAAAATACATATTACGGTGTTTATTTTACTGACAATGTTTATGTGTGTGATAAATGCCTTATTTGCATATTTAAATAATTCAGAAAAACATTTATTTAAATACATTATAATGTATAATAATTTAAATCAAAGAAGATTATTCAAAATGTGTATGTATTCATATTTCTTTGTCTTTCTATTTTTTTGTAGGACTGTTGATCATATTTTATTTATAACACTTTTTGATCTTCTTCTTCTCTGTCTGGTAGAAATCGGTGGTGGATCCTGCCCCGGCGGGGAAGTGTCTCCTTCAGGTGTTTAACCTGGCGGAGGGTGATGTGAGTCTGATGATCCCCGGCAGCCATCTGTTCAAAGAGCCGATCCCAAACCTCCAGGTCTGTATTGCACACAAATGTCAGACTCATGTGAGGGAGTGCTTATCTGTGCAGGCTTTATCCCTCTTTTCACTCGCTAATATCAACTCTATCTAAACAGGAAATACCTCACTGAGACAAAAAAAGTTTAGTTTTTGCTGAAAAAATTGGCTGTGGCTACATGTTTGACTTTTCTTTTAGAAACATGAGATATGAGCAGTGGTGGAAGAATAACCCCTAACCCCTTTTATTCAAGTGAAAATGGCAATACCTTTTACTTAATAGGTCAAATCTTAATGTCTCTGTTTCAGGACCCTGCTCAATACGAGACACTTCCTGCATCCGGAGAGGATCTGCAGTTTCAAGTCACCTTCAACGGGAAAACCTCAGAGTGTAATCACACGTTCCTTCAACGCGAGGCGTACAGTCTCATCCTTTACCCAGACGCTGCTGGAATACGGTGCAATGTGGTGAGTGAAAGAAAACTCCTTCTCTAAATATCTGACAACACAAAAAGCAGAGGGGATCAAAGCAAACTGATGTGTGCGTATGGTGTGTATAATCGAGTGTGTGTGTCAGTGGCGTAGCTGTGGGTGGGCCTGGGACCACCCACATGCACCTCTGGCCCACCAACAGCCAATCAGCGCGTCATAGCGATTTTGACATTCCTGACAAGCGGCAAACTCTGGGGCAGAGCCGGGAAGCCCAGAATGAAGTGCCACAAACTGCAGTTCCTCTAGTGGCCGACAGGGGATGGATGCAGAAAGGAGGAATTCCCACAGACCCCCCC
>NW_011333040.1:8669949-8670345 GCF_000735185.1 Notothenia coriiceps
CCACCAACAGCCAATCAGCGCGTCATAGCGATTTTGACATTCCTGACAAGCAGCAAACTCTGGGGCAGAGCCGGGAAGCCCAGAAACTGCAGTTCCTCTAGTGACCGACAGGGGATGGATGCAGAAAGGAGCAATTCCCACAGACCCCCCCCACATGTTTCTAGCTTGGATCCAATAAAACTTATTCTGCATATAGTTAGATTCCCCCTTCATGACAATGGAATAGGGAGTGCATTTTTTTACCATTAGTAAGTAAAGTAAGTTTTGCCGTGAGTGAATGAAAGTCTTATTTCTTCTTGAGGTCTGCAGTGAAGCGTGTGCCCATTTGCTGAACATGAAAACACTCTCAGTGTGTACCCACTGTGCGACTGTCAAGGATAATCAACCTGTGGCTGC
>NW_011333040.1:8680472-8685862 GCF_000735185.1 Notothenia coriiceps
CCGTGGTTGGGGGTGGTACCTCGGAGTTGGTGGAGCAGAGTCGGTGGTAACTCGCCCCACTGGTGTACAGACGCCGAAGGGGCCGGTCTAGTTACGACTAGACTCCTTTGACCGGCAGTTGTACAACGGGAGGGGTCCTGACGTGAAGTAAGTAAGGCCCGAAACGGGCGACTGGTCAGCACCGCCCGGTCGTCAGACTCATCGTCCCTCAATTCCCCGTGGTACACTGCCCTCTGGGTCAAAGGGAGTCTAAGTCGTCAACCGACCGGCCCTTCGCGACGAGTCCCTGTGTGTAGATCACCACAGTGGAGTGCTCTCCGTATGATAAATCCCCGAGCACGTCATAGAGCGCCATTGACGACACCCCGAACTACCAGGAGGTATCCACCCCACCACTGTAGTCGCACGCCTTTGTCTTACAGTCATGTCGCGGGAGGTAATTAGTTACGTCTTCCAGAGTAGACACAAAGAGGTGGCCGACCACCTGGCTCTCATTTTACTGTAAAAACTCTACGAATATCATGATAAGTAAATATGTCTAATAAAACTTCAATGCGGAAACAGATGTCATACAGCGCCTCATTATCAATGCAGAAGGTCTCATCTGTGTTCTCCACCAGCTGGTGGACCGAGAGGGTGGCGTTGTATGGCTCCACCACTGTGTCTGAAACCTGAGGTCGGGGGAGGGAGAAGGAGTTGCATTAAAGCAGAAGTAAGAGGAGAAAAATAGTTAATGTATATAGGTGTATTATAAGCACCTTAGGCGAAGGCACCACGCTGAAAGTGTTCATGATGCGGTCTGGATACTCCTCTCTGATTTTGCTGATGAGCAGCGTGCCCATGCCCGAGCCAGTCCCTCCACCCAGGGAGTGTGTGAGCTGGAAGCCCTGCAGGCAGTCGCATCCCTCCGCCTCCTTCCTCACCACATCCAGGACTGAGTCCACCAGCTCGGCTCCCTCAGTGTAGTGACCTTTAGCCCAGTTATTACCAGCTCCGCTCTGGCCTGTGTCACATGCAAACATACAAGTCTATAACATGTGGCAACACGTCCTGGATTTATTAGAATAATGACTGATTATAATTGCAAACACATTTAAATGTCAATGAGCAGTGCATACAAAAAGTCACTAACACAAGAAAGGAATGATAGTTCTACTGATACTGTCAACAAAATCCCTATGTAACAAAAGTGTACAACTTTATCAACCCAAGTTAAAACAAGAATTGTTTTACATCCTTACCAAAGACAAAGTTGTCTGGTCTAAAAATCTGGCCAAAGGGACCGGACCTCACTGAGTCCATGGTGCCGGGCTCCAAGTCCACCAGCACTGCCCGGGGGACATACTTTCCGCCTGGTGATCCAAACACAAAGAGCTTTATTATCTGAAGCCATTTGCACAGATTGCTGAAATAATTCCTCAAGAAAATACCCTATCGCTTTCCTACCCTTTTTCGTGTAGTTTAATTAAATACTGTGCCTTTTGAAGTATGACCAAACACAGCAAAAAAGCATTTTGAAAAAATATATGTATGCATGACGTGATAACAGAGTCGGGTGTTTAGCAGCACACGGTCACACCCTATAACAGCGTATAGTTTCATGAAAATGAAATTAATATGTAAAAAAAGAAACAAGGTTATTCACTTAATTATCCCGACAAAATGTTACAATAAGTGAAAACCTAGTATTTGTTTGAGACCGTATCATTATTTTTGACTTTTTTCTGCTGCGACAGCAACTAGGAAGTGACATGGCAGATTGTAGTTCCCTGCGGCTACCAGCGGAGGGATCCGCCGCTAGGTGGCTCCGGTAGGCCGATTAACAATCCTTCCGCATAGAGGAGTGGCGCAGAGTTGAGAATTTGGCAAGGCAAAGCAAAGCTAACCTGAAGCCTCGTTGTAATACACGTTGATGCGATCCAGCTGCAGGTCGCTGTCCCCATGGTAAGACCCGGTTGGGTCGATGCCATGCTCGTCGCTAATGACTTCCCAAAACTAGAAGAGAATAAAACACAACAACGGTCAAATCATCTGATAACTGTATGACTTATCTTAACGAGTAGGTAGCTATCATTAGCATTGTTGCTAAGTAGGCTAACCGGCCCGCCCAAACTAAATTACACATCCACGCACTTTATAAAGGAGGAAATCATTTAATGTTTAATCTGAGCTTTTACCTTGGATCCAATTTGGTTTCCACACTGGCCAGCCTGAAGGTGCACGATTTCCCTCATTTTGGTGAACAAAGACCGAAAAAGGCTAAGTTGTTGGACTGCAGTGATTCAGCTGCGAACGAAGCGGAGAATAAGGTGTGACAGGAACAGCGTTCTTTTTCTTCTGCTTCTGCTTCGTCTTTTCACGGCTTTTATGGCGGGTGATCAGCGTTAAAGTTGCATTACCGCCACCTACTGTATTGGAGTGTGGAACATAATGCTCTACTTCCTATAACAATAAGAAAAACACATTTAACAATAAAAATATATATATACATATTTCTTAACTCTATTTGTCTTCAATAATATAAATGTCTCCTTGACCCAATGTTGTCACAGGTGTCGTTTTGAAAGAACCACAGCAAAGTATCAAAGCTTGTACTACATCAAGCGGAGCAGCGTTTCTGCAGACACACCCTTTGTATGCACAGTAATCAATCAATGTAATCTCAATGAAAACCCAACCCCACACGATTTGTATTGTATCATTGTAAAAAAGGTCATAGGTACGTGCATAGATCATGTGGGCCACAACATCTATGCACGTACCTATGACCTTTTTCTACAATGATGCAATACAAATCTTGTAGTTTTGTATGTGTATATTAAGCATAGGTATTAAGCCAATCATAGGTTATCTAACTCAGGGATGGATTACTGAACGAGCGTACCCCCCCGGTCTGCACCTACAAAATCTCTACACTCGGAGACACATATTAATTTAATTCAATTCAATAGGTCGACTGTGGCTGTGAGGGAGTGTGATCCCAGCCCATGCAGTCAACATGTCGATGTATCCTTGGGCAAGATACTTAACCCTGAGTTGCTCCCGATGGCATGGCCAACGGTGTGTGAATGTGTGTGAATTTTAGGTCCTAGAGTAAGGTACACTGCTCTGTATGAATGGGTGTGAATGGGTGAATGACATGTAGTATGTAAAGCGCTTTGAGGGGTCTTAAAGACTGGATAAAGCGCTATATAAGTACAGTCCATTTACCATTTCCATTTAATAGCTTTATTAGCATAATCATTTACATACAATATTGCTAAAGCTCTGTATCGTTGCAACATCCATACACAAACATACGTTTCAGGAACCCAAGGAAGGAACATTCATTCAATTCATATAATACATTAGAAATAAAATGATAATAACAATTAAAAAAGACGTGAGATGTGAGGCCTGGCGTGAGATGTCAGTCGCTCATTCTGTGGCAGGCAGAGACAAACTGTCCTGCAGCTTTCTTTATTTCCCCGGGTAATATTTTAAGCGTTTCATTTTCTTTTTTAAATATTTGGGGATGCTTACTATTGAGTTTTGGGAAGATTTGTTTCCGATGTTCAAATTGTTGGCATTGTGTGAGGAGGTGCTGCTCTGTTTCCATAGCAGTCCCCCCATACTGTTGGCATAATTGCATTTTTCTTAAACGTCACATTTTCTAGTAGAAGTTTGAATTTACAGATAAAATTGAGTCCGTTCATTTATAAATGTGTTTTTGTAATCGTAAAATGACGTCATAGTCGTGCGACTGTTTACATGCAACATCATCATGGCTCTGTTTCCAGCTTTTGCAGAAGTAGAGCCAAACAAAGTTGAAGATTCGTCCAAGGGTTAGCACTTCATATTTAAATGAATTAATAATGGTTCTAATACTCTGTTGTCATTATGTTGAGAGAGGAACCCGTTAGCACGAGCTAGCTGACATTAGCTGTCCTAACGTCTGAACGACGGAGCTAGCTTAGCTCTGTCAAGCAGTTTACATTCCTCTACGGTTACTTCTGGAAGTTTGTATACTGTCTGAATATGTGTTTACACTGTATATGATGCAAGTGCAACATTCAAATAAGCAAAGACAATTAGACGTTATTGTTGTGTTGTGCGTTAGCAAGTCCACATTATAACGAATCTATAAGACAAAGTGAACTGAATATGGCCAGTAATCCTATACAAGGCGTGTGTTTCTGCTAATAACCGAACCTAAAGGGCGGATGTTAACCTCTATCAAGAAACAGTGTGTTTACACTTTATAATCCCGTTTGTTATAGTCTTGCGGGTGACATGACCTCTACATTGAAAGGAACCTGGATATTCAGGTCCATGTCGAAATGTTCCAGTACTATCCAGGATCCTGATCCTCTGGCAGTTCAGGATTGTCCATTCAAATCAATTTTATATATACTTACTAACCAATATCACTTGGGGCTTTACAATATGTCCTTAGACCCTCTTTTAGGATAAGGTAAAACCCCCCCTAAACAACTCTAAAGGCTGCAAAAGAAAGTGTTATTTACAATCTTGTAACCTGGTAAGATGTGACAAGCTACATAATCACATAGGGTGCAAACATCTGAAGCTCAACATTAACACAGATAAAATACATCATGGCTCATCCACAGGCTGTAAATCTGTCATTTATGTACTGCCTGTGTTGTCTCAGATAGGTTTCTGGCTTCAAGACTTTGGTGTACTTACCCATCATCTGGATTTATCTTTTTTAATCAGCAGTAAAACAAGACAACAGAAGTGTATCTCCTTTGTTAATTTGAGCTGTTTCGCATTGGATTCAAAACTGTTTTTAAACTGCCATGTAAACACACTCAGTGATTGATACTCTTGGTCACAACCTCTAAATCCTCCTCATGATTACTGATTATGAATCTTTTTTTAATCCACTCTCTCTCTCCCTTTTAGAATTAGACTGGCTGAAAAATAAGAGTTTCCAGACTGAAGATGCCCTCTCTCTTCACAGTCGTTTTTTTGAGAAGACGAGTGAGAGGCTGAACGAAAAGGAATCAAGGTACAGATATGAAGCGGGGACTTATTTTCTTTCAGACAAAATACTGGACTTTGAAACTGTCAAAACTGCAAGCTTTTCCCTTTAAACTCATTTTTTGCATTGCCTCCAACATGCGTTCTGTTCCGGGACATACCTCCCTTTCATCTTTGGGGTTATGAAGTATCTGATTATGTTCTTCCAGCCAAATTCCCTCCATAACCTTGTCGTACCCAGTCGTTGAATGCTGCACTCTACATACATTATACCATTCTTCCTCTGTCATATCAATCCCGAGTTCTTTCTCCGCTTTTCTTTTATATATAGAGTTGAATTCCCCCTACTCTCCAACAGAGCCTGATATAGAGCTGAAAACTATCTTCGTATACTTCCCTTCTTTCCG
>NW_011333040.1:8685907-8688329 GCF_000735185.1 Notothenia coriiceps
TCATTGGGCCGCCTCCATGTTGTCCAAATGACTTATAGCGCCCAGAAATTTCCGAAGTTTATTCCAGACACCAATTGTTTCGACTTGTGTACAACAAAGTGGGTGTATTTTTACGGTCATTTAGGGGGTTGGGACCACCCAATTTGGTCTACCGCCAACGATTGTTCAGGATTTCGACTTTGCTGATTGTCGTAATGTGACTTGAAAAGGGTGGCGGGCAAATGAAGTCGCCACCATGTGCCACTTCAGTGACACTTGCACCGACCATCAAGGGAAATATCGGCGTTGTAATCCGTGGAAATCGATCGGCCACCTCTGACCTTAGTACACTGGCACCGTCATGACGGACATATAATGGGTTGTAATCGGGTGGGAATCGATCCGCACCATTAGACAGCTTCAGTACACTGGCACGACCATCAAGCGGAGAGTCGGGTTGTAATCGTGGAAATCGATCGCACTGCTGCACTCAGTACACTCGACCGTCATCAATGAATATCGGGTGTACATCCGATCGGAAGAGGCATCGAATCCGCCTCCTAAACTTCAGTACCTGGCACGACATCAAGGAAATATCGGGGTTGCAATCCCGGCAGAATCGAATCACCACCACCTGCATTCAGTACTGGCACGACCTCAAGCGAAAGTGGTCGGGTTGTAATCGGTGGAATAATCGCACCTCTGCACTTCAAGTACTGGCACGTCATCAAGGAAAATATCGGGGGTTGTAATCGATGGAAATTCGAATCGGCCACCACAAAACCTTCAGTACACTGCCGCACGACATCAAGGAATATCGGTTTTTGGTAATCGGCGGAAATCGAATCACCACCACTGGCACCTCAGTACACTGGCCCGACATCAAGGAAATATCGGTTGGAATCGGGTGGAAATCGAATGCCCCACTCGACTTCAGTAAACCGTCACAACCCAAGGAATATCGCCGGATTGAAAATGAAAGACCTCTACGTAATACCGGAGTTAATTAATCTTTACAAAATATACACCGTCTAATGGACGACTTCGTTTCATACCGATTTGAATGTTTTTAATCGTAGTTAGTAACGTGTTTGGATGAATACCAGGTTGTATCATAATATGTTTCAAAATTCCGGACGGAACAGAACGATAATGGATAACTTAGACGCATTTTACTTACGTGAAAGGACAACTCTAGTAAGGGTCTTAAATGGTATAATGCCGACTTATTTCTGGGTTTTAGGAGTCTCATTTAATACAATAAATTACAGATGTTAGCTATTTTCCTCAAATCATACAGCTTTTAGAAAACAACCCTCTTAGGCTTCCCCTGCAAACACAATGGATTTTGTTTTAGTAGGTTTTGATGTCGTAGACAGAAACTTTAGCCCACACTTTGCTTGACAGCTTCACCGACTCCTACTGACTGTAAAAGTGAATCCGACCTGAATGAAACACCTCGTAAATATCTAAAAGAAACTTACAACTCAAAGTGGAGAGACACGAAGAAACATTTAGATCTCTTGCATCCTTAAAAACCCACAAGTGAGTGTAATGTTTTATTCAATTCCTTAAATGGAAAGTCCCAAACAAAAAGCTTGGCTTGCTAGGCAGCATGTGTGCTTCAGTCAGCTGGGCTCCCCACAGGAAGTGAATACAAAAGCCTTCACATTCACTGAGTTTTGTTATGGTGGCAACAAACAAGCCCATAATCCCATTTTGATGACCGCACCCAATATGTGAAATACTTGAATAAGATAAAACAAGAGCAGTCGTGCAGTTGGATCGGATGTTCAGAGGATGACCTGTATTTGTTCTGAACTAGTGGGTGTGTGCAGGATGTACTCTCTGGTGGGAGGGTTAAAGTACAATTTGATATTATATTTCATGTTTTTTGGTTGTAATTTCATGCTATTTTACTGCCAAACATTGTCTGGCAAATGGATATCAAAAGAATTGTAATGGACAAAACTCACAGACCATATCCAAATTGTAGTGAATGCAATATTTTTTAAAGGAAACATACAGTATGGGAAAATATGGTGGACCTAGAGAAGTCCAGACGTACAAATGGTTTTCTACAGACCTTAAGGGTGTTTATTTTCAGGTGTATATCAGTATGTAGTGTCTCTACTTTAAAGAGTCCTCTCCTGCTGATGTTCAGGTGTATATCAGTATGTAGTGTCTCTACTTTAAAGAGTCCTCTCCTGCTGATGTTCAGGTGTATATCAGTTTGTAGTTTCTCTACTTTAAAGAGTCCTCTCCTGCTGATGTTCAGGTGTATATCAGTATGTAGTGTCTCTACTTTGACATGTCTCCATGCTTTAATGTTCAAAAAGTTCTTTATTTTTCTCATACTGACTGTGCTGCAGCACCTCTTTTCGCCCTCTGTCTGAAACCAGAGCCCAGTCTGCTCTGATTGGTTAGCTGGCTGGCTCTGTTG
>NW_011333040.1:8688343-8710089 GCF_000735185.1 Notothenia coriiceps
ATGGCTCCTCCTGGGGTTTTGGGAATAAGGCTATGTTTATCTTTAGACCAAGTCTCTCTTTCTTCAAAACTGACCAGGATCCGTGAGATTGGAGGAAGAGCAGGGAATACTTCCTTTGTTTTGTATGTTACTTTTTATCATATAAAACAAGATTATTGTTTAACTTGCATTCTGGTGTTTCTTAATCCCTTCCTTTTTACGAATTTACCCAGCTTACCATCGACACGCGAATCGAGGTTGGTTTTTAAACAATCCTCCAAATCATCATACAGCATAAAAAAATGTGTGTGTGGTCTGCCCCCACCTTCGCCGCATTGCCTCCAGACATGCGTTCTGTTCCCGGGGGGGGGCCCCCCAGTTTTCTAAAAAAAAAACCCCACCCCAACCCCCCCTTTTCCCCCCCCCCCCCCTTTTAGGCTTTGGGGTTATGAACGGTATCTGATTATGTTGTTTTCCACCCAAAATTCCCTCCATACCTTGACCAGTAGTTGAATGCTGCACTCTACATACATGTATCATTTTCTTCCTCTGTCATATCAATCCCGAGTTCTTTCTCCCACTTTTCTTTTATATATATGAGTTGAATTCCCCCTAACTCTCCAAACAGTAGCTTGATATTAGAGCTGAAATCACCCTGCCTTTCTTCCCTTCATATGGAGAATAACGAAACACAGTTTTACATTACCCCATTTTTGTTTAGTGTGTTTTTATTCCATTTTTATTCTTTTTATATAATAGTCTTCTCCCTGTAAGTATCTAAAATGGTCACCCCTTTCCAGATCAAACGTATCTCTTAGATATTGAAAACTCTGCATTTCCCCTTTTTCACCATCCTACATATTGCTGCGATGCCCCCTCGGGGCCATCGCTTCAAACCTGTATCTTCTTTTCCCGGCTGGAATTTATTATCATTTGTTATCCATGTCAAAATCTTTGTCTGTTTTCCTATTTTGTATCTCTTTATTACCATGTTCCAAGTGTTTAAAGTGCATTTTGTAATTGGGTCTAATACGTTTTCCTGTGTCGTAAGTCATTCTTTATCCCCTAGTAGTTTTTGAATCTGGTAGTTTTCCCCATTTGTTTCAATGTCCTTCCATTTGGCTACATATTCCATATTACACCAACATGCCACGGTTCTGATTTGTGCTGCATAGTAATAATCCTGGAAACTCGGCACTGCCAATCCTCCTCTCCCTTTGGGTAGCTGCAGTGTCGCAAGCCTAATCCTGGTCTTTAAACTATTTGTACATGACAAAGCCACGGTGCCAAGTGTTTGACACATGCTCCATTCTCTCATTCCCTTTTACTGATCTGACTTATTCTTTTCCTTGTGTTTTTCAATATTATTTAACGTGAAGTACTCTGTTTTTCAGAAATTAACCTACTAAATATTTATGTTATTGCTCTCCCATAACAAGTATCAGAAGTACTGTATCATTTAGTCACATAAATCTAACGTCAGGTGTTTATAGATAAATAGATAGATAGACCTGTGAAGTTAAATTGTTCTCTTATACTTTTCTTTGTTCTCCGACTGTCTTAACATTAAGTGCACCTTATAATCCTCAGTGTGGGGAGATATGTGAGCTCTGAGGAGGAGGAGGAGGAGGGTCATGTGCCACCCAAAAAGAAGAAAAAGAAGAGTGAAAAGAAGAAGAAAAAACACAAAAAATACAAAAAGAAGAGCGAGAGACATTCGGACAGCAGCGGCAATGAGACTGAAATAATTTTCCCCAGTGACCTCAAAAGGGAACAAGAGGCAGAGAGGTATGCATACATTTTACACATGCTCACACTTCTTGTACACATTTGCACTGTCTTACTTCTGACGAGTGTACTACGAGCCAGTTTTCTGTGGCTCTCTTTTAACCTGGCTAAATAACCATGGCAACCTACGCTGCAGAACTAACCTGCTCCTGACCAGGTTATGTTTAGAGTTTAAGCCTAAAATCGCCAAATACCGCTGTTCAACCAGCTGTTCTAACTAGCTGTTCTAACTAGCTGTTCTAACTAGCTGTTCTAACTAGTTCCTTTAAAATAGCGCAACTTTATAGTCAATCTATGAGCGGTAAAGGTTATCAGCTCAGGTAATAAGTTATTATGTAACATTTTGAGTTCCAGCGTTACATTTATGCCACTGATCAAAGCTGTGCTGTTACACTAGCGCATACTGTATGACATGCACTATTTTTTTCTTCTCCGTGGCAACCAATACCAGTGATGCGTAACATCAGTACAAGGTATTATTCATCAGTATAAAACTTACTTGCGAGTGGAATGCAGTATAATTCCTTAAAACCATCATTTCCCCACATGTTTTTATGTCTCCAGTCCCCTTTTTTGCTAAGGTCCGTTTAAATTGCTGGCATATTGCAGCTAATCCAAAACCGATTCAAAAGTTGATTAGTCTATTCATGTATCACAGATCAAAATTCAATACAAATGTAGCCACTTCAGGAACAAACAAAGTTGCTGAGAGGCTGAAGTCGGGCCTGGTTGCCTATTGTCAGATGCGCTATCAAAAATATATGCTGGGATCCAAAAATGCAGGGAACACAATCTTAATTTAATGAAAATTATCAATTTAATATAACGTGCAAAAACAAATAATCAGAATAATCCAGCTATCACAAAGTAGCTGTGAACAAAAAAATACAGTGCCCCTCTCACCCTGTCTTCCACACACACCTCACACGGGTCAACAGGTAATTATATTAAATATGAGTGCTGCCCATACCCATGTGACCCAACTGATCCAGCCAATAATTGATCCAGGAATATTAAAGGTGGGGTAGGTAAGTTTGAGAAACCGGCTCGAGATACACTTTTTGTTATATTCCATGATATTTGACACAAAATCCATAAAAATCTGTGGAAGCCGTAGTACTGTAAAAAGCACGACCAATCATCTGAGCCGGCCCGGCTAAAATAACTGGATGGACTACCTGCCTGTCAGCCTTCCATCTGTGCACAAATTTATCTTGTGCCCTCATTGGTCATGTGCGCGTTTGTGTGTGTTGGAGGAGCGGCTCTGTAAGGAAGTATTTTCAAATTCTAGCGCACTCGAGCTGGTTTCTCCAAAATTACCTACCCCACCTTTAAGTTATAATATTATAAAAAAGACCAATCCCAAAATATAAAAAAAACCCTTATTAAATCATACAACAGATATCTCTGACATTCCTGGCTCCTACAAATACATTTCATTTCACTTATATATATTCTATTCACAAATGTCATTAACCCGTATCCCAAAAGGAACAGTGTTCACAAGTCAAATGTGAATGCCCTGTATTGTGTGAGTCTGAAGAGGAAAGCCTGGGTTCACAAAGACAGTGTTGATAACCAGCTTCGTAGTATCTCTGATCAGGAGTTTTAGTTTAGTCGAGCCAGCTAAGTCAAAGAACCTCTGGCTCTGTTGATCTCTCTCCGTGGTTTACCTCCCTGTTCTGTGTTTCTGATGCGTGTATCCGTACAGTCCCCAGGCTGCTCCGTTAGCAAGTTGTTTCTCCTGGCTGGATGACCTCAAGTCGCCCACAGAGCAGCCGTTCTGTGTGGACCGTAAAGCAGACCAAGCCAACTGGACCTACAAGTCACTGTACAGAGGAGACATAACCAGGTAAAACACACATTCAAACACACACACTTCCTTCTTGATTTTTCATCGGACAAAAATGAAGTGTCTCCTTTAAAGTCAAACTCTGCTCAGTGGGATCTTACGATTATTTAAAATCAAGAACTTTACAGGTATATAATGTAGCATTTCCCCATTATAATGTCCACACACATCAAGTTATTTGTTTAGCTATGTTCTTGCATTAGCCCAAATATTTCAAATACTGTAGCTTTCAAACCTGGAGAAATCCATAATTTGAATCAAAGTATATGTCTGATAATTCAGCTCCTGGTAAAAAGCTTGAAAATGAAAAATGAAATGAAGGAATCCTTGACCCCACTTTATGACACCTACAAACTCCATCCCTTTATTGCTGTTTAATTGAGAGACTCTTAATGACAGAAACATATTCATACATGAAGTAGGTTTAAAGGCTACACTAGCAAAACAGATGCTTACTTGATACAATTAATTTTGTCATAGTGAGATTTCAGAACCTCTTTATGTGCTCTAGGTATAGGAGGAAGGGCCTCTCGTCCTTGGGTCTGGACCCCCGCAAACAGGGAGTTAGCTGGGAGGTGCCAGAGTCAAATAAGAAACAGAAAGGCGGGGACAAGAAGAAAGCAGCAGACAGATACTTCTCTACAGTCAGTCGCCAGCTGCTGAGGTCCGAGCCCCTTGTTCCTACATTACCCACAATACCTAAGGACGGCAATGCCATCAGCACCTCCTCCTTTCTCCCGCTGGGCGGCGATGAGGAGAGCAAAGGAGGAAAGACAGGTAAGAGAAGTAGCTACAACAGACTGTAAAAGGGAAGCGACCGTAGCTGTTGTTTCAATAAGAAATGTAATGTTTGGATCCAGGGGACAGAGTGCAGACATCCTCAGTGAATCCTCTGGGTGTGTATGACGCCTCCACGGCCCTCTGGCTGCAGGGGAAGGGGCAGCAGGAGCAGGAGGTGCAGACCGGGCAGAATGCAGCGCTGGCCGGAAGGACCGAAGAGTTCAACAGGCGGCTCAGAGAGCAGCCAGGAGACACGCAGCTCTGGATACAGTTCATACGATACCAGGTAGGAAGACTGGGCTTTACATGGTATAGATTGAAAGATCCTAAAGAGTTATTAGCTTCAAACAAGTGAGACTCCAGATATGTCCAAAATATGTGGGATATCATATTTGATAAGAAATTGTTGTCTATATAGTTCTCACAAAATCTAACCTTGTCTTATTACACTGCTTAGTTGAATAATGACAATAAACGGGATAATACACATTATCCCGCTTATTACACGGCCACATAATAAATGAACGACTTCACCCCCAATATGAATGAAATTATTTTATTAACTTGAAAATAATCGTATTGCTTTCGCCCAAAAAACGAAACTCTGTACCACGGCACACCAACAGCTGGAACTGCAGCAACAACAACGCAACTTAAATTGAACGGCAGAACTGATTGAGTTTTACTGTAACTGTCCAAGTCAGTTCACAGTTTCCTGTTGCTGTTTACTTCCTGTCTGCCTTCTTCTGAAGATGTATCTGTCTTTTAACCTCTTTCCTTCTGTCCTTTGATCCTCCTTAGCAACGGGGATGTTATGCTAAGCAGCGGTGTGTTTTATCGAGTATTAATAACATCTGAAATGTCCGAATTGACCAATCAGAATCGAGTATTCAACTAAGCCATTTAATAATACTTGACTCACCGCTACTAAGCAAAATAATGACCATTGCTAAGGATGATTAAACAACATCCCTCCTATTCGTGTTGGCCTTTATTGTTCCGTTCATGAACGCCTCGCTGTCCCTTATTGTTTATGGCTTTTCAATAATTTAGTTCTTCATTCTGTACCGCCTGTTCTCCCTCCCCAGGATGAGCTGAGTGCAGCAGCGTTTGGAGGAGAGGCGGAGCAGCAGGGCAGTGAAGCGGTGGAACATCGGAAGTCCTCCTACAGAGCGCTGCTGGAGAAAAAGCTGAGCATCGCAGAGCGCGCTGTATCGACCAACCACAGCTGCATCGCTCTGCAGCTGGAGAGGCTCCGGATCTGCCAAGAGCTCTGGGAGCCCTCTGCTCTGGCCAAAGAATGGAAGAAGCTGGTCAGTGTACAGCATTAAAAATACATCTTTAAAGTCCAGAAAACCTTCTCAGGGTTTTGGTGTTGAACTACAGCTGTAGTTCTTTTTGTTGCCCTAAATAGAATTGATAATTGGCAGTATTTATTTTGTCTTTGGTTCCATTCAGGTTTAAAAGGCTACAAGCAAATGTGGGCCGAAACGCAGGCTGCAGATTTATTGTTAACGACTTTCCCTTGATTATCCCGCTTAACAAAAACATGTAGGTATCATGAATGTGTGCTGGCACGGAGAAATCCAATGGCAAAAATAACTTTTTGACAAGGGAGTCGCCAACTTCCGGGTCGGCCAACAAAAATATGTAATCACTGCACCACTCTATTTGTAAGGGGAAAATAATCACAGTGCTAAGAGAATCCCAGTGCACTTTGAAAGCTGCTGCAGCAGCAAGGAAGTGTTGGACATAATTATTGGAGTTATCTCGTGTACTTTGGCAAAGGGTAGTCAAGTGTGCCCTATGCTAAAGGAGAATAGAAAGGAAGCATTGCTGTCGTTTATTTCTTTGCCCTAGATAGAGTTGATAATTCGCAGTTCTGTATTTTTTCCTCTTTGGTTCCATTCAGTTTTATACTGCCTTTTTTCAATCAAAGGCTGTATTTTGTCATGTCTGTGTACCAAAACTTAGGCTGCAGATTTATAGTAAACAACTTTACATGGAAATGGAAAGGTCATACGGTCAAAACAAGATGTTAAGGAGAATAGAGTGGTGCATAAACAACTCCTAAAACCCGGAAATAACTAAGCATTTCACCACTTCGGGTTACCTAGTCTCCAAGTCAATGGTTTTTTGAACATGTTGGTGGTTAGAAGCCTGATATTAGTTCTGTGGTTAACACCGGCTGAAGACATTTTCAAAAAAATGCTGTACAACATAAAATTCCTCAGTAATTTCCCCACCCGTGAATGTCTGAAACCTATGTATCATTTTAGTGACTAAAAGAGACTACTAAACGTAACAAAACTGATACATTTGTGGTGGTGATGTTCAGCCATGCGGCCACGATCTAGTTATTTTATAATCTAATATTAGCTTCTTACTTCTAAAGATTGCATTCACGGTTCAAAAATCACAAAGTGGTGTTCATATTTGGAGATTATCCTGCTGAACAAAAAAGTGTAGGTATATCATGAATATGTGTTGGCCACAGAGCTTATTTTCTGCTATATAAAGAAACCCAATTCAAACATCTTTATTAGCATTTAGTTGGAACGGCTCTTATCATGGCTGCCACTTGGTCTAACTCGTTGTACCTTTTTTTTATTTCAGGTGTTTCTCCATCCAAACAGTGCCCCCTTGTGGAGGGAGTATCTGCTGTTCACCCAGAGCTACTTCAGCATCTTCTCCGTGTCGAAGGTGAACTCTGCTTACGGGAAGTGTCTTAGCACGCTCAGTGCGGTGCATGACGGCAGCATGGTGTCCCACCCGGCCCTGCCAGGGCTCGAGGAGGATATGTTGGGTAACTGAGATTTTTTTTTCGATTTTAAATATCGAGTTTCTACTATGGGAAGTACAAAATTCACCCTGCTTAGCCCAGTTTAGATCACCTGCATAGGCGGCGCGTGAGGCTCAGGTTTGGGAAGGCTAAATAACTTTTTTAACCTGACGCTGCCCGCCTCCGGCGTCTATAGATAAGAGATCAACTCAGTGAAAGCACTGCCTGCTGACCAATCAGAGCTCAGTGTGCGGAGTTTAAATCTATCAAGTCATATTACAGGATAAAGGAAATACAGAAAAACTGCCATATGCAGAGAAGACACCGACGTGTCGCATTTATCATTCATATCACGTCATCATCAATCACATCATCGATCATATAATATCATAATATATCATATATTTCCTTATCTGAGTCAGCTTCTCGAGCCGTATCTGGCCGTGCAACACTAACATTGTCACATACTGTATGCAGAAGTGTTATTTTAAGCAACACATTAGGTTGACGAAACACTCAACTCAAATGTAATTAAAGTCAGATCCACTCATGTCTTAGATGAGGCAGTGATATCATAAACCTGTTAATGTACGCATTCAAACAATCGGTAGTTTATTTATTTTTTACCAGCTGTTCTGTATTCACCTTGCAGGTGCAGCTATGTGGCTTTTATCCTGGATAAAGTTTATTTAAAGTTGAACTTCTTCATATTTGTCTAATATTATAGTTACATTTTCATTCAGGAAGTATGACGCTGCGCTGTCAGTACGCTTGTCCATGTTTGTGATTGGTCAAATGTAGCTAGCCCCGCCCCTTGAACTCGCTCTCAGCTAGAGAGAGAAACCCTGGGTTGATTTACTGAGTTGATAACCAGTGTCGTAGAACCGCTTAGCAAGATCTCGTTTGTTAGGGTTAGTGAAGATAACTCAAACATATCCAGGGTGTGTTGAATTGGCTTCGTAGTAGTACAGCGCACAGGTGGCTGCATAGCAGCGCTAATGTCAAAGACACAAACATTATACATTATATTTGTATTTTACCAGGATGCAGTGACAAACATATTTGAGAAGGCTTAGCCTTCCCTAGCCTACAGTACCTGCCGCCCCTGATCACCTGCATCCGTCAGTAACACATTTTCTATATTCTTATTTGTTTTTTATATGCTCATTGGTTGCTCCTGGTTGTGTTTCCTGTTTGTCCAGATATCTTCACCCAGCAGTGTCATTTCCTGCGTCAGTCTGGTCACTCAGAGAAGGCCATTTCTCTGTTACAGGCCATGATTGATTTCACCTTCTACAAACCTGACAGTGTACGAGGACTGTCCACCAAGCAGCAGGTACACACACACACACACACACACACACACACACACACACACACACACACACACACACACACACACACACACACACAAACGTATAAAAGTAGACCATTTGACATATTTCTGCCAATGTGTTAATGCGTCATCTGATTGGCTCTGCCTGATCCGCCTTTATAGAGACTCCGCACTTTTTAAATTTATGTTATAAAAATGAAAAAGAACACACACAAGGTCTCCGGTAATGTTAATAAAAGCGAAATAGTGCCTTCCACTTAATTGATGTTTTCCTGTGTATGTGCAGGTGGAGTTCTTTGAGCCATTCTGGGACAGCGGGGAGGAGAGAGTTGGAGAGTTGGGGGCCCGAGGTTGGAAGGCCTGGATGCTCCAACAGGAGAAGGGGGGGTGGCTGCAGCCCAATGCGGGTAAAACACACAGACATTCTTTACTTTGTTTACTTCGGATGTAAATCCTTGATAAATCTTGAGTCATCTTCTCCTATGTATGTGTGCTGTCCACAGAGGAAGAAGAGGAGGAGGATGAGGATGAGGAGGAGGTGAAGGATCGCAGCCAGCCCAGATGGACAGTCTGGTTGGAGGTGGAGACGTGTCGGGAAGCAGCTCATTGGCTGCCCTGGAGGCCGGACAAAGCCAAGGGTCAATCAGAGGAGGACTGTGAGGACCCTGACAGACAGGTACACATTTCCTCATGATTGGAACTCTTCTACTAAATGTTAAAGCAAAGCCATTATAGGTGTGACCATTTTGTTTGACTCGTCCATCCCTCCCTTTTCTCCCTCTGTAGGTGTTGTTTGATGACATCGGTCCATCACTCATTCGCCTGTCTTCACCAGAGCTCCAGCTCCGCCTTCTCCTCCGTTTCCTGTCGTTTCTCGGGCTACCTGTAGACCCTGTGCTCTCTGCTGCCCCCTGTCAGCCGGGCCTGCTGCTGGAGAACCTCTCTCTGCTCACTCAGGGTAAAGATGACACTGTCAGTCACCAAAATACAAACTAGCTATCAGGGCTTTACAGAATATTCTGAAGTGTATTCATTGCAATGACATTCAGATTTTTTTTTTTCAGTTATTTTAGTGTTTTTTTTATTTTATAGTTTTTTCTATAACAATCAACTGGAAGGAAACACATTGACACAAAGCTGTCTCTATGTCACTCTCTAGGTAACGAGCTCAGGCGTCCTCTGACCTCGTACGACCTTCCTGACCCCGGGGTCAACTCTATTGGTCACATGACCATTCTTCAGGGTACAAGGAAGTGGGTGGGGCTTGGGAAGCTGGGCGAGATGTTTCTCACTAATGTGTTGAAGATGGTCCAACCTGTCCTCCCTGTCCAGCAGCGAGCCGCCCTGTCACTCAGCTGGATGCAGTATGAGAAACTCAAGGTGGAAGTCAGATTAATTGCACTTAAGTTATATTAAAATGAGAAGAAAAACATTTTGATCCACTTAGTATCAAGTCTAATTTACATATTTGTGTGTTTATGTGTCAGGTGTTGCGGTGCCTGCATGGCGGCAACAAGAAGCGTCTCCGATTTCAGGGCAAGAGCAGCAAGCGAGTCGCCAAGCAACTGCTCAAAGAACCTGACAACCGCTCGTCACTGGTGCTGTGGCGTGGCTACGCTCATCTGGAGTGGATGCTGGGCAACATCGATGAGGCCCGCAAAGTCTTCTCCACGGCCACGGCCATGGGGGGAGGCAAAGGGCTGCAGAGCCCCGCCCTCTGTGAGCTGTGTCTGCTGTGGGCGCAGCTGGAAATGGAGGACGGGCCAACAGTGCGAGGGGGAGGACTTGTAGACCTCACTGCGTCCCCAGCTGTGTGTGTGCTAACCAGGCTAGCAGAGGGAAGCCCCTCCGACCAGGCCATCTCTCCGGTCTCCATCCTGAAAGCCAGGAAATCATATGAACAGGTGCTGACAGCCGGCTTGTCAGCACTCGAACAAAACTACCAGACCAACAAAAAAGGTTTACTCCATCAACATTTACCGTGCATTATCGCCACAGAGATGCTACCTGTGACTTTAAAAAGGCCAAAATCTGTGGTTTTGCACTCCCATTTGCTCCTGGTCACTCAACATTACTGCTGACAATTTTTCCTTTACACTTTTAGGGCATATTTAGCAACTTTTGATTAGCCAGTGTTTTAATACATGGGTTACAGCTTCAGTGATGTTGACAGTGAACCTTAAGCTGTTAAGACATGTCACAGTAAGAAAATCACAGGGGCGAGTTCCATTAGCTGTAACACTTGTGATTTTCCCGACTATAACAGGTCTGACTGTCTCCTGGGAAAATGGTCTTATCTCTAATTAATCTGACCTTCCTTCATCTCATCATTCCACCAGCAGGTAAGGAGGACCTGCTTGGAGAGAAGCCTAGGCTGAAAGGCCTGATGGGATGCCACGCTCTGTTCCAGTACCTCACAACGGGCATCCAAGCTGCTAATGCTGTCTACAATCAGGCTAGAGACAGGATAGAGGAGCTGCAGCAGAAGCTGACCCAGGACAAGCAGCTTAACAGCTCTGAGGATGTCGCTAGCACCGACGCTAACCAGTCTGATTCCAGCCTCTCCTGCAGGCAGTATGTTAGCCGGCTAGTTTCTGAGTGTGAGGCTCTGGCAGTGCAACAGGCAGCGTTGCTTAGGTACCACAACAGCATCAGTGTGTTTCCCCTGACAACACTGAGGCAGACACTGACCTCCGCCCTCTCCACGTGGGCCGGCAGCGCCCTTCTCTGGGGTTTATATGTACAGGTAGCTCATTTAAGTTTTAAATAATCCAAATAAAATCGGTTATTATTTTTGTACGATGACCCTAACGCCAACTATGTTCCAGGTGGAGAACCGTTACCATAGTGCTGGCCGGGCGCGACGCTTCTTCCACTCTGTAACCAGGGGCAACAGCAGTGTAGTGCCACGCCTCTTTGCCATTGTTGCGGAACAACAGAGGAAGCAGCTGGTTGACGCTGCTCAGAGGTAAGAGTTGAGAGGATGATAGGTAGGTGTGGGGTCATCCTGCACCCCTATTGTGTTCTTGCTAAATTAACATTACATGTTAATAATTGCATATATATGTATATAGGTCTTGTTGCCATGATGCTGCCTTACCAATCCTGCCAGAGAATGGGCTCAGCAACCGTATCCGTGGACTGTTTGAAAGTGCCATAGCAACAGAGATGGGGTCTCACTGTCCTTTACTTTGGAGGATGTACATGCACTTCCTGGTGAGACGGCAAATAACACGCACATATTCACGTTTACAGCCCTTTTGGAAACCCAAAAACTTGTCCTTGACTTTTCAGTCAGAAAGATAATACAAACTATTGGAAATAGAGAATATTTTTTACAACTACCCATAACTCATAACAACATGGTTACAAACTTCACTTAGAGGGCAAATACCTGCTTTCGCTATCCTCGCAGATATATATATATATTTTCCAGTATTGATTAACAAAGCTTGCTATGCCTCTATGATATTAGTTTGTTCAGTGCAGTTATTTTTCTAAATATTGATTTGGAGATAGAAGTATAATAACTTACACACACAGTATGCCTGTGCAAATGTTGACAGTCAGTTTAGTCCTTAGTCTATGTGTTTTACATGTGTGTGTTTTTGTAGGTTTCAGAAGGGAAGATGGACAAAGCCACTGGGATCTTCTACAAGGCCTTACAGAATATTCCCTGGGCTAAGGTGAGCTACAGACTTAAAAATGAACAAATAAGTAATTGACTCACATAAAGTACATGCATTTATTGACATTTTAAACAATATATAACACCAATGAATATATAAGGGTTAGAGTGGAACATCTTTATTTAGATTGTGGTTTTGTTATCCCGCCGACAAAAAAACTAATTCAGGTGATCCTCTTGATTGTTTGCAGTTAATACCAATAAATAAATAAAATAGACGTTAATTGTATTGCTCCTTAATTCAGACAACAGAATATAATACTTTTAAAGGACCCAAGAAAACCATGATTACAGCTGCTAACCTGTTTCATCTAATTTTTTAATTGCATGCACAAGAACTTAATTCTCCCTCTCTCTCTTTGTTTGTGTGAGTGTGTACACAAACATTTGAATGTATTCACGTGTGTGTGTGTGTGTGTGTGTGTGTGTGTGTGTGTGTGTGTGTGTGTGTGTGTGTGTGTGTGTGTGTGTGTGTGTGTGTGTGTGTGTGTGTGTGAGAGAGATCAGGGCTTGTACATGGACGCGGTGCAGCTGTTCCCCGAGCATCTGCAGGAGTTTGTAGATCTGATGACAGAGAAAGAGCTCCGAGTCAGACTACCTTTGGAAGAACTGGATATACTGCTGGAGGACTGAACACACACACATCTCATTCAAGAAGTCAAATACACAGCACTGTTGATAGCAAGAACAGGAGACACACACAAGGACCAGATACTTACACTTACAGGTGCCATGCTTTGTACATAATGGTTTATTTTCACATAAGGCCACCAGAACTGTGTTTTTAGTACCGGACGCTATTAATAAATATATGATTCTCATTTGTATGCTGTGGGTCTGTTTATGCTTATCAGTGCGTGCACACTGAGGTTAGGGGCCTGTGTTTAAAATCAAATATTGTAAAAGTCTATGACAGTGTTAATTAAATGAATTGTAACCTTATACTGAGAGAAATTAGAAAGTGGGAAAGAAGAAAACATATTCTTCTTTCTTTTAGCCTGCATATTCAATTAAGAGTTATCGTAATTTAATCGAGAATTCCATTGAATTCATATTGAAATATTAATGTATTACCTTTTATTAATGACTTCTAGGTAACACGACTCCCGATGATGATAAGGTTAAATGTTAAGTATCCCTGCACCCACCTTGGTGAAAGACAATCTTACCCAGATACCAAGAATAGCAAAAGATCATACTGGCAGTGTCAAGTTCAGAAAGTTATCACTTTCCACGTGGTCCGTTCTAGCTTTCACTTATTTTGTATATTAATAAAATAATATGCGAACAGAGCTACTCTAAAATATGCCACAGTTTAACTATGTGCAGTTCCTATTTTTATTCATTTAAATAGTCTAGTTTTAAGAACTACATTGTAAACCTGGGCTTTCAGTCTAATTGTTAAGCGTATATAAGGTTATTCTAATTCGTTGACTTCCTCAACTCACCTGTAACTTACCTGAAAACTTTTACTTGCCCTATTTGTATATTACTAAAAACCCAGCACATATTGCACACAGTGCACGGTGGAGTCGCTTCCTCCTGCCATCGTTTCCGCGCCGTGGTTTGGCGCATTGCAGATCCGACCTGGCCAATCAGCGGCCTCTGTACAGCGTTCAGATATTGCGGGTCTGCTCTCTCCAATCAGAATCAGCCTCTCAAAAGCAAAACCGCAACTTCCCCAGTGCCGTCAGCCGCGAATGTATCCTTCCGCCTGCATAAAACTCTGTAACACAAACTAGTGCGTAATTTCGACATTAAAAAACGAAATAAATATGAGAAAACCTCACCATGTATGTTTAAAGGACAAAGACCACTGTTGTGATCATCTAAATTATTATAATACAAAATATCATTATCTTTTCTATCCCTTGACAGAGTTGACCTAATAATGAATCCCCACTGCATTTCACTAGGCTTTATTTTATGACAATAATTAAAATGTCGTTTTTTTACAAATTATTCCAAACTATCTCTTTGATTTAGAAATACATAATGTCGATGGAAAACATTTGAATATAGACGCTTGTTGCAGTTAATCTGATTCATAACTACAAACAAGGATTAAGGCCACAACTATGTGAAACATTCAGCTCACATGTGAAGAATGTGTTTGGGTTCTGAGTATATAAGCGTGTTTATGATTGTGATGCCAGATTTAATGGCAGCCATATACTGAGACTTCAGCACACTGTGATGGGTGCCAGGTTGTGTGGTTTATGACTGCACATGTTTAATAACAGAATATTGGCCAGTCCTGCATTAATAAAAGGTGTTGGGCTATGCCAAGTAGTATTGCTGGATCTTCATTTATTGAGAACTTGAAGATGACCTGGTACTTAATCTTGGTTTCAGTAGGTGATGGTCAGCCCTTTCCATAATGGGTTAATCCAGATGTAAACAGCATGCAATATAAAATGTGTACCTGTCTTTAGCTTGCTTTCCTAAATTAATCATCGTTTTAAACTTAAGAAAAACAAAGATAAGAGTTACTTCTCTATAGGAAACATGACAACCCCAAAGACAGGTATGCGCACATCATCAGGCTCTTGTTTATGTGTGCGGTAGGCCGCCTCACTGATAGAGGGTATTTCCCCACAGTGCGGAGGAATACACTGAGCCGTACAGCAGTGGTTCGTCCTGCCCGCCCGCCTCCAGCCAGCCTCGCTCAGTGGCAACCTTCCATTTCCTCTCTCCCTGTAGCGTTAGCAGACCAACGTACCCAACCCAAACAAACATGGTGAGTTACTACTCTATCAATTATGTTTCTTCATATGCGCGACTTTATATTTCGTTGGGTTGACTATATGCCAACAAAGGGGTTATAAATTCTCTCCGGATAGTCGTTTTGTTTTAATATGCTGCAGTCTCCATTGCACCGTTGAGTGAGCTAACGCTAGCGGACTAGCTGTTAACACTGGGTGCTAGACAGCGCGAGGAGCTTATCATATCATTTACGATTAACCTCGTGCACACCAGTGGAATAATATTGGTATTAATTCAGCACTGAAGTGTAACTCCACGTGTTGCAGGTGACCACGTACTGGCAGGAGTAGCTGCGGTTCGGTTTACAGCCCATGTTAGCATCACAGCTAATGGTAAATTCACTTTGACTTATGTTCCGCTACCTGACAGCTGGAACATCATTCCATTGTATCGCTGAGAGTGTTAACGTTATTTTGTTTCGGCGTTGGTGGTGGAGACGAAATTGTTTGTACAAATCAGATTTTTTTTGCCGGTGATGAAACGAAATATTTGACCTGTTAGATTCTCAGCTACGAAAGAGGCTGATGAGGAGGAGGAGATGGGCTGTCGTTACAGACACATCTTCACTATTGGACACCGGTTTATGCTGCTACAGCTATGGCCAATGGTGTAATGTATTGAAGTACATTTACTCAAGTGCTGTACTTAAGTACGATTTGGGGTACTTAAATAATTTCAATTTTAAGCTACTCTCCACTATATTTGACTTAATCTTAGAACTCAATATTGTACTTTTGAACTCTACTACATTTTTTTAAACAGAATTAGCTACCCGTTATTTACATATTCAGATTATAAAAAGATATCGAGCAGCAGTAATTAGCTCCACCTTTTATCAGCAATGATTAACACATTAATGCATGATAAACTATAATCATTAATGCATGATAAACTATAATCTAGTAAATTAATATACAAGATTCTAAAATGTTACATTGCATTTTATCACCCTTCCAATCATATTTATACAGTGTAATTTGCCATAATACGTATTGATAACAGCTAATCCAAGTACATTATGTAAGCATTGTAAAAACTGCAGTGATAATAACCAAGAGTCCTAATTAGGTCACGTAATATGGTGTAACACCTGTGCATGTTCTCTTTGCCCTATGATAAACCAGATCTACGTTTGTTGCTTTAAAGATGTTATTTGAACACTAAGCCTTATTCAGATCACTTTTAGAGTGGTTTCTGATTATTATAAGAAGAACTGTCTGGGCTATTCCATCTATTATGACGATTCCAAGCAAAAAGAAAACCGGTTTATTCTGGGTACACAGCTATGCAAAAATATGAGATCTGCTTTGTTTGTCCATCAATGCACAATGGAAGGTTCTTAGTCAGTGTCCCTGGAAATAGTCCCCAGGCAGGGCTAGCATCATATGCCAGTCATGATCTGTAGTTTATAGCTTGCAGTCATGTAATCATTAGAGGAAATGTGATCATATGACCCCTTCTCCAGGCCATATGTAGGTCATAAATGGACACAATCGCTGTGTAAAAGATGCAATCTGTTGAACACATTGTTTGTTCCGTCATTATGCAGGGAACAACTCCTACTTCAGTAAATGCCATGAGACATTCCTGCAGCACTGCATGTCACTTAAATGCATGGGGAGAAATATTTGCCGGGCATAGTGCACCTCCCTCATTTTCGTGTCTTAACCAGTAGACTGTTTTTTCTTTACACCAGTAGAATGACTTACTTAGTTACTTGAAGTTGTATGGTTGGTTGTCTCAGCAGTGGGAAAATCTAAGCTTAATTTATAGAGATTTTGTAGGCATTTGCAGCTTTTTAAAGGTAACATAATTGATTGCAGATTTAATTTTGGGTTAGCCCAACTGAATAGAATAGCAGGATGAGCTGGTTTGGAGTAATAACTCTAACTTCATTTGATTATTCCTATTTGATGATTTCAAAATGTATTTCTTGTCCCTCACAGGCATCTGTAGTATTACACTATCTATCATAGACAATGTTTCATACAGGAAGTAGCCAGTGGGATTAAGAAATATCTGTAGCAAATCAAATTTGTCATGGTGACTTTCCATTCAGGGGTTTATTTAAGAGAAAAATACATGTCTTGTCAGTCATCAAATGTGCTCGTGTTTCGCCTACTTGAAGTGAGAATATACATCAAAACTATGTTTTCTACCCTTCAGCATTTGCTTTAGTGTAGTAGTGATTATATGTCATGCTCCAATAAAACATGTTCTTACAAAAATGACCACATTTAATGATGTACTCGGTGTCCTGTCCAACAGGAACATGTTCTGTGTTGCCAGGCATTGCAGCGCCTTGAGAGGAATTTGGCCCGGGTATTAGAGGCATTAGCAGCTTGTTAACTACAGCACAGACACTCATGCATACATTCAATTTCACACACAAACATCCTCGCTGTTATCTTCATCCAAGTTATGAAAGCAAAACTTTCAGTGCTTGAGAGCAGTGATACCTTAGATGAAACATTTAAAATAAATGTTATTTATTATTACCCATTATTCTCAATGTTCTCCCTCTTAGTCTCTGTCAGACAATTACAAAATATCGTTAAAAATCATATATCAATATTTAGAGATTGGATTATTATCATTACTTTCATGAATTTAATAAAAAAAATACTTAAAGGTCCCATGTCATGCTTTTCCGGTTATTACCCGTCCCCTTGTGTGTTATGAAGGTTTTTATGCATGTAAACGACCGTTTACATGCATAAAAACCTTCATAACACACAAGGGGACGGGTAATAACCGGAAAAGCATGACATGGGACCTTTAAGTATTTTTTTTATTAAATTCATGANACAACTAAAGATGAACAAAGCGGTACGTTCAAAGAAGAGTTCCTCGTGGAACTACTTCGAACTGACAGGTGCAAATTAAAAAAGAAATTGTGTTGGGGGGGGCGAATGATCGAATAATTGAATAATATTCGCCAGGGCTTTCCGATTTTTGAATTTGATCATGGTCAGTTTCTGGCATCCCTCGCGCTGATCTTGTATATAAGGTATATATCAATTCTGGCGAGAATGTGACGCCCGCCCCGTATACAAGATGGCGCCGCGGACGTAAACAACAACGTGACGTCGGAGCTCTGTAAAAGCAAAGCTGTGTCTATTTGACACGGTTTTAATATTTTTGGAGAAATTATACAGTTTTTGACAGAACAGAAATATTGTTTTCTGGCATCACTTAAACGGGGCCTATCATGCAAAGTGCACTTTTTGGTGCTGTGGGAACCAACACACGGGCATCGGTCACGAGGACGTCCCACACCATTATACGTGGACGTACTCAAGAATGACGCAGGAGCACAAAGTTCCAATGAACGGGCCAGATGTATGGAGAACCGGGATGACTGGAAGCGACGATGGAGGGTTCGTCTGAGGACGACCTAGAGAGAGAGACACATGAGCACATACTACAGTTTAAAAAAAGCAGAAATCAAATCTGAGCTGAAAGGAAATGCTCTGTTTTAGTTTAACACACACAGTCAAGCTCACACACACTCTTTTATGAACATATCGGTCCACCAGCTGAATGAAAAACAGAACAAATAAAGCAAAGAAAGTGAAAAGCATGAAGCAGATTCACACTTAAAGTATTATCGTACAGAACAGAACAGCGATAACATCTGATCCTTTTACAACAAACACTAGAAGCTCTTTTTAAGTTTTGACTAACATTGTAATCCTGCTGGTAATCCGCACATTTAGAAAGTAATCAGATGTGTTAATGTAACTGTAAGGGAGTACAGTTTTCTTCGTATCCTGATAATCCCGTTACATGTAATCCTTTACTCCCAAAGCCTGCTTATTCATGACTTTTGAGTGTTTAGCTTCTATGGAGCGAGCCCAGTTTGTGGTTTAATGAAGAGATGTTGTGCTGCACAGCCTCAGCTGCCGGCCAGTGATGGAAGTGAGGAGGAATGTTAAACTTCCTGTCAATGTGTGTGTGTGTGCGTGTGTGTGTGCGTGTGTGTGTGTGTGCGTGTGTGTGTGTGTGTGCTTTACACAGATGCTTAACCCTCCTCCCCAGCAAAGCAGGATGGGAGGGGGGTCTGAGCTTCCTCTGCAAAACATCTGATTCTTATTTGCTTCAACAAGGGAGGATAAGAGAAAAGGATGAATGAGTTATCAGAGACTTGTGTTGGAGTGGATCGAGGAGGACAGCTGTATTGTTTAATACATCCGGAGAAATCGGGCAGAGTGCTTCGTTCCCCAGGTGGAGTTTAGACCTTGAGTGTTTCATAACCTCTGCTCCAGACCGTTTCTCACACATACTTTGGGCATTTATTTCCCTCTGCTAGCCTAGATGCTAATCTCCAGCGCTGACTTTGTTTGAAATGCTGAGATAAACACACAAAGGTGACCCTGTTCTCTTCAAGCAACCCGTGCTTTCCACCTAAAATCTAAACATCTGAACAAAAGAGAAATGTGCCTGCTGTCAGGTTTGTTTTCAGTGACATTGCTTTAAGTTGGAGGCCCATGGCGGGTCGTAAAAATTGTGGGAATTTGACACTAGAGTCCTGCGTGTGGTTAGGTTTACACTCTTTCTTAGAAGCAAACTGTCCTGACTTGCTCCATCCATCAGTGCAACAGGATTATTTGAAAAACCTCTTGCACTGGATCTTATTTTTGGCTAGATTTGTGCTCTCACTCTCACTTCCAAACCTTTTTTATTGGTTAAAATTGATGTTGACATCTTAGAGTTTCAGTTTTCCCTCAAGAACTCAACATGGATGGAAAATGTATGAACAATTACTTATTTAGGAGGCCAAGAAGCACAAAATGGTATTATTAATAGCTCAAATCAGCGTACGGATCACCAAAATCGCACTATTCTAGCTAAGGAAATGATTAAAACTTAAACTATTTCCATTTGCTATGAATAAATAACTTAGACACTCGCCCTTTGTAGAAAATCTCCTCTAACCCCCCTTCATCTTTGACATTGCTAATAGTTCATCTGCACTGATCTTTTTAATCTCCCTTTAAACGTTGCCATTGTTTTAAAATGTAATGTTTAATGGAGAAAACATGTCTTGCGCTTAAAATCCCTTTCAGATCTTTTCAATATTCAAACAAGAGCAACGTGTGTTTCTTAACCGTGTGTTTATTAACCGTGTGTTTCTTAACCGTGAAAAACTTTCAATAATTGACATGCTGTTACGCTTAAAGCCTTTTAGTTAAGTATTGCAAGAGAAGATATTGTAGAGAAAAGCAAGCTTGCCAGTAAATAATGAAAGATTTTAACATTGTGTGACCTTTTTAAAAGAAGAAATGGCACACTTTGAGACACGTACTTAAAAAAAGCAATGCTGCTATGAATGTCTTGAGGTCTTTATTTGTTATATTTGTGATGGGTAATAGGTCAAATGTTGACATAATCGGAGCAAAGGGAGATATTTTCATCACAGCCACTCAGTGCTATTTAAAACACCACACACAGTGTCAGTTCTGGCGTTGAATCAAAGAGCTAGCTTTTTTCACAGATATATCTCCTTAGCTGCTTTCACACAAAGTACTTTCCCGTACTTAGTTCCCAGCACTTAGTACCCTCATTACATGGAACTAAGAGCAGATCGCGTTCACACCGAAATAAATTCCCTGAGGGTGGATTAGGCAAATTTAAGCCGCTGACGTCACTTCTTCTTCTTCTGCTTTGGGTTTACTGGCAGGCCGCAAACAACTTCACGGCGTATACTGCCACCCGAAGTCTCCGGCCGGAAGTCCCCGGAGACTGGCTTCAGTAGAAGCTGCTGGGACTCCCAGCAGCTTCTACTGAAGCCTTCCGAGTAAATCGCCAGAACGCCGACACCTCCTCATCTCCACCGCTCCCATGTTTTATTTTGTGTTGCCAAAAGTTATTCTCTCTTCGTTGGCGCGTGGGGCTAATGCTAATGCTAATAATGCTAATGCCAGCAAATACAATGGAGGATTCACAAAACTTTTCAGAGTTTTACGGGGCGTGGTTTGCAATTCGCCCAGCCAATCAGAACTTGGACCTTTTTTCCCCCATGAAAGTACCACCTCTCTATCAGGCACTAAAAGTTCTCATGAACTAAGTTCTCTTTTTGGTGTGAACGCAAAATCCCAGGAACTATCGGAACTAAACGGGGAAAGTACTCCGGTGTGACAGCGCCTCATGTAGAAACAGCTTACTGTACCATTATTTCAGGTGACAGCAGCTTCAGCGGAACGTAACGCACTGAAGCCAAAATATATCCACTAACTGCTGTTTGGTTTTAGTCACACATATGTTCACCTCTCCATGGCTCAATCCGTATTCCTTTGGGGCCACTTTTCCTGCATATTAAACATGAAAAGGAGGCATGAATTTGTAACTTAAACAGCATTTGTCAGCACAACAGCCTTGTGTTTGGCTTCTGGCAGCAATTAAGTCTGACTATTGTTGGTAAATTGTGCCGGATCATTTGACGCCAAATGTTTTCAGATGTTTGACTTAGTTCTTTTTTTTTCTTGCAGCCCTATCTGCTTTTTTATTGACTGACTTTGCTAATTCGGTTTTGGGATATTCATACAGACATCTCTAAGAGGTTGACTAATCACAACAGAGCCGGTCAGCTAACCAATTGGAGCAGACTGAAAAGAGGTGCTGCAGCACAGGCAGTATGAGAAAAATAAAGAGCTTTTTGAACATTAAAGCATGGAGACATGTAGAGACACTACATACTGATATCTAGAGTCTCAAGCCACTATGAAGAGCGGTAGCGTGCACAGAGATGCGAATTCTCAGGGAGAAGACGACT
>NW_011333040.1:8710160-8710373 GCF_000735185.1 Notothenia coriiceps
GTCCATTGATTCTTCCGGGTACCACATGATGACATGCGTTACCCGGAACCAAATGGACCAATCCGTGGAGCCGTTACGTTATGTCAGCGAAGCCGTTACGTTAAGCCCCCGCTGATTGCTGCAAATTGACCAATCAACGGACTTCCTCACACACACACTCAGTGCATGCAGCTCTGCTGATCTCTCCTCCCTGGCTGCAGGCTGATAACAGAC
>NW_011333040.1:8710400-8714494 GCF_000735185.1 Notothenia coriiceps
GAGTGCAGCACTCTGCGCAGCCTGCGCTGCTGGCTTCCTCCAAGTTTACAGTAAAACAAACTGGTGGTGTGACCAATGGCCATTTACAATTATTAATACTATTATTGTTATTATTATTAGCATTAGTCTATATTTTGGTTGAAACTAAGTCAGAAAAAAAAAAAAAAACCTAAATAATAATAAAAAAATATATAAATGAAATCGAATTTAAAAAAATAATTTTCGATTATGGAGACTGCCAACGAATATTCGAAAAATCGAATAATCGCTGGCATCCCTAATCAGCGCCACAGTATTGCCCTCCTACTGTATTTTTCTAGATAATCCCCAGCTTGATGAAAGGCAGCTTTTCCTATAAATACAATCAGTTTTTATCCTAAATCTCTTGTAAGTCAAAAGGAATGGGAAGTAATTAGGTTACTTTTATATTGGGATACTCAGATTAGGTGACTAGTAATTGTAACAGACTACATTTTTAAAGTAACTCTCCCAACTCTGTATATAATTAACATTTGTCATTAACTCTGTAAATGAATGCAGCAGGATTTGATGTTATCACTTGCTCTTGGCTCGGCTCTGCACCCTGGGACGAATTGTTCTCAAAAGCTCGCACCATGAGGCTTAAACATATGAAGCGAGGCTTAAGGAGACATCCTCTGCTCTATAGCCTTTCCGTCAAAAAGCATGACTCGCCCCAAACAAAGACAAGAGCCCTTTCACCCCGCAAATTCCTTGACAACGGCTGCAAGCTTCCTGCTGACTGGCATTTGATATGCTCCATTTCGTTCCCATGACCAGAAACTCCAGTCATGCTGAGGCTTTTTTTCGCTGAGCGGTTGAAGGCTCGTCGTCTCACTGACGCTCTGAAGCTTCTCTGTTCTCGGATGTGAAACGTCCCTTATTCTCCGCACCAGCGAGGAGTGTCACAGCGCGTCAGAACTGATTACATTTCTCAAGGCGTGCAGTGAACACTGTACATTTGTGCCGTGGGAGACTGTGTGTAATTAGCTTTAAGAGCCTAGGATGCAAACTGTTCTTTAGTTTTATTCTTTTGGTTTGTTTTTACTGAAGTCTACATTAAACCGTAGAGAGCTCAGTGGTCTTTTGAGTAAATAAGGACGACAACAATAGTCTGAAAAAGGTCGTATGGTAAGAAATGCTCCGGTGTGAAATGTTAAAGCGTGTCAAAACTAGGGATGCATAACGGTATCCGGTATTACCGAAATACGTATACCGTACCGAAATCAGATCCGGTTTCGATACTTTTTTTAAAACTTTATTTTAAAAGTGAGTCCGTGGCCCGTGATGGCGGGTGTTATAAATTAGATTGCATAATCGTTTTTCTTCATATTTTATGTATTTTTCATTGTTTGTTCAATACTAGAAAGGTAAAAGTCCAACAAATGAACTGTGATGGGATTTGTTTTCTCTCACCAGTGAAGGCAAATGTTGATTTTAACGATGAGATTTGTTTGTTTGTGCAACGCCGAGATCTCATGACCTTTATTCTATTATGTATTTGTTCTCTAGTCGAATCTCAGGTTTAACATGAATTATAACGTTGCTATAACGGTCTGTTTGCATTGACAAGATGTGCTATTCACGCGGCACACCTGATGGCGGGTGTTATAAAAGATATTCCATAATCGGTTTTCTTCATATTTTTTATGTATTTTTCATTTTTTGTTCAGTAGCCTACTAAAAGGTCCAAGAAGTCCCACAATTGAATGTAATATTCATTTGACATGTTAACTATATCGTAAAGCGCTTCATGGGAGTAATTGTGGGATGATACATTTTCAAAGTATCACGATATGTATCGGTTGAGTATCGGTATCGTTCAGTGGTATCGGTATCGTAAAAAAGTCAACGATATGCATCCCTAGTCAAAACTGATTGAATTCCTCTCTCGCTGCGTCCCAAAGCGTTCAGTACAGTCTCTATGTAGCTGCAATTATAAAAGGAATGACACACTGTGGGACATTCTGGGTAATTAGCTTTAAGTGGTAAGGACGCAACATTTGTCTCCAGTTTCTCTTTTGGTTTGTTGTTACTGAAGTCCACATAAAACCTTAAGAGAGCTCTGTGGCCTTTGAAGTAAATAAGGACTAGAACAATAGTCTGAAAAAGGTTGTATGGTAAGAAATGCTCCAGCGTGAAATGCTAATGCGTGTCAAAACTGATTACATTTCTCCCTCTGCGTCCCTAAGCGTGCAGTTAAGTCTCTGTGTAGCTGCAAATATAAAAGGTAGGACAACAAGGAGCCACTGTGGGACATTCTGGGTAATTAGCTTTAAGTGGTAAGGATGCAACATTTTTCTCCAGTTTCTCTTTTGGCTTGTTGTTACTGAAGTCCACATAAAACCTTAAGAGAGCTCTGTGGTCTTTTAAGTAAACAAGCACTAGAACAATAGTCAGAAAAAGGGTCATATTGTCTGAAAAATGGCAGCTTTCCAGTGCTTCACTTCCACTTAGAAAGGCCATATTCACCAGTGACCTTGAACACACTCCTCGTATGAAACCAGAAACATCAACCCCCCCCTCCCCTCTTCCTCCTCGTCCACTTTCTCAAACTCACCGAGCTGACTCTGTTTTTCCCAGCATGTGGTTGCCAGATTGGACAGTTCCCGGTATTTCTCCGCCAGTTGGACTTTGCCGTTATTAAGTTGCGGTTGCCGGGCGAGACTCTCCTCCGCCACGCTCCGATTGGTCGACAGCAGCATCTCCCGGTCCACCTGCAGACCCTGAAACTAAAACAGAAGCACAAAGTCAGTGGATCAGTCTTTCAGGCATGTGGGACAGCTGTGTGTCGCATCAAATTATATGTGGGCATGGATCAGAGAGACTTTTATTTTGAAGGGGACACTTTTCTCACTTTGATTACCCTCGTTCTAATATAATTTTCTGTCAATAAAAAGGTTTTAATGCAGAATGTGTTGACTTTTCTACAGAATGTAATGTACTGTGTTTTAAGAGGAGATATTGCACTATGTTTAGATAGACGCACAGCACGGAAATCACATATCCTGTCTAGTCTCGTTTGCTATTTTTACTGCTATCTCCATTGTTGTTTTTCTTATATCTTGATCTAACAGTTTGCTATCCCCATAATAAAGTCATATTGTTGTTTGGGAAGTTGTGATGGAAGCTTCTTGCTGTCTTCTTATAGACACCCTCTTCCTGTTTGTGGTGATGTGGAGGCACAGAGGGACATCCTGCAGGAGAGAGACCCTGAATGTTTTCTTTCTCTACAATTACAGGAAAGTTCTGCTGCAGTAAATAGCTGAAGGATGATCCCAGTGGTTCTTGTTTCCTTTAAAACACAGCGATGGACCCACTGCAGCTGCATGAGTTCAAACACCCTGAATCCCCCTGAGCATGGAGGAAATCACTGGACTGAGATTCTGTGTGTTTCTGATACAGTAAGTGTTTAAATCACTGTTGTAGACAAAGACTTTTTATTTTGTGATGCTGTAGTGTGTTATGTAGGATTGTAGTCTGCAAAGGCTAAAATCCCCCCTGCCTGAAACACATTGGACTCCTTTGTTTTCTTTATATTGACATCACTATGGAACACTCGCTCTCCTATTGGCCAGTGCTCCAACACATGGTACGTGATAGGCTAAGGGGCGGGACATCTCTAAGCGGTTGTCCAATCACAACAGAGCCGGCCAGCTAACAATCAGAGCAGACTGGGCTCTGGTTTCAGACAGAGGGTGAAAAGAGGTGCTTCAGCACAGGCAGTACTACATACTGATATACACCTGAACATCAGCAGGAGAGGACTCTTTAAAGTAGAGACACTACATACTGATATACACCTGAACATCAGCAAGGGAGGACTCTTTAAAGTAGAGACACTACATACTGATATACACCTGAACATCAGCAGGAGAGGACTCTTTAAAGTAGAGACACTACATACTGATATACACCTGAACATCAGCAAGAGAGGACTTTTTAAAGTAGAGACACTACATACTGATATACACCTGAACATCAGCAGAGAGGACTTACTTTAAAGAGAGACACTATATACTGATTATACACCGTAGAACTATCAGTAGAGAGGACGGTCTTTAAAGTTAGAGACA
>NW_011333040.1:8714557-8719860 GCF_000735185.1 Notothenia coriiceps
ACGTACGTNATTGGAGCTACAACGAGCCGTTAAAGGCAGAGAGTGAAATTCAGTGAATACACGTAGTTTACAGAGATGCTGTATTAGAAACCAATGTGATTTTGGAAAATTGCACAATATAAATCTATTTTAGTAGACCTCAACAATGGAATTATGATCAGTGGAAATGGCCATGACATGGGACATTTAAGACATTTCATAAGGGTTTTTAAAGGTTATTTGGCATGACCCATGATGCTCTCTTGGAGGTCTGCTGACCAGCCAACTGATCCTCCCCAGGAGCTGCAACTGTAGCAGCGAGATGACAGGCCACAGTTTAACGCTTGCATACAGACACACAGACCTCCCCTAGTCTGGGCACTGTTACCCTCACACACCTTAAATCAATTTTCCTGACACGTTTGGGTGACCCCCTCTGGCCTGGCCTCTACACACACACTCTCCCGTCTGTCTGTCTGTCAAAGTGTTGAAGGCTATTCATCTCTTGAGTTACTGCAGGAGGTGGACACTTCATCTGTGCATCCATCTTTATTCTATATCTGTTGGAGAGACAGCCAAGCCTTCACTGACATGCAGACACAGGCAGTGGGGTTCTCTTTTGCCCCAGCCACTTGGATTCAGATGCAGCCGGGGAAGGACAGCGTCTGTTCACGTACATTCACAGTCCTGCAGGACACAAGGACAGGGAGAAAGATCAACCGTATTGAGAGACAGACAGTCGGATGGACACGTAACCAGGAGAACATCAACAGAAGGACTGGCTTTCCATCATCTCAGCCAATGGAAGAGAGAGACCTTTGCCAACCGCTCCAGAGGGACTGAAAACTTCTGTCATCCATCCACTGACAACTAATGGATTGAAAGACAACTATCCAGTTATCTGATCACCATTCACAAGTCCATCCTACTATCTACAAATCCTTGAAGACTGGAAACACATTTGTTTTGCAATCTACTCAAGTTTCCTCACCAAAGGTTATGTAACTATTCAGAGATGGCTAAATCTTTTGTCCACCATTCCCTCAATCCATCCATCTTACAAATCAACTGATAGATGTCTGGCCATCATTTTTTGCCTCCACCTGCTCCACCCATGCTCAGACATCATTCCTGCCCTTCCTGCCACCATTCCCTCGTCATGCTGCCTAAGCAAGTCCCCCTGTACCCACCAGAGGAGGATCTGGTGAGCCTGTCCACCGTCTACGACCTGTTGGACGAACAACAGCACTACTGCAGGGAGCTGATCCAGCAGCAGGAGAGGAACTACAGAGCCTTCCTGCAGATGATGATGGACTCGTCGTCTAGCCGCATGGACAGCCTGGTCCGAGAGATGCAGGACCTGAGGAGCTGCCTGCAGAGGACCAATTCGGAGCTGGCCGAGGTTAAAAAGCAGGGTGTGCAGAACAGCAAGCGCGCCGAGTGCCTAGCTGAAGGTCTGGTGACGGTGCGAGGGGCGCTTGACGGCCTCAGCGTCAAACAAGGAGCCTTCGGGGGAAGCGTGGGAGGAAGAGGTGTAGATCTGAAGCAGCGCAAAGTTGGTGGCGGGTTAAGGCTGGACGGGGGAGGAAGAGTTGGCGAGGCAAAAAAAGCCGCCCCAAAAGCAGTGATGCTGGTGGCAGACCTCACAGATATCCACTTTGATGACATAAAGGTTGTACACAGACACAAACATTTGGAGAGCCAAAACTAGGACCCTCAATGTTCTTAAATAGTAGTAATGGTGATTATGGTAGATGCTGGTCACTGGCTGTGACTGGACTTCAGTATAATTGTGCTAGGGGGCGTGGTCACCTACTTCCATTTAGCGTAAGGTTTGACCTATGATTGTTGCAGTATGATGGATGTTGCTTTTTGATAGGAAGATGCGTTTTTAAAAATGTTGAAAGCACAGGATAAATAGTGCGTTGGTCCCGGACATGTTTTTTTTATAATTCTGTCACTATTTGCGCCCAATCCTTTACCTCAAAGACGAAGTTATTTTGTATTTTTCAAATTGTATTAATATGTAATCTCTTCCCTTTTTTCTGCCTTCCCTCTGTTTGTTTCGTAGGCTGATCAACTAACAGAAGAGCAGATTGCAGGTAAGGTGACAACAAGAAAACACATTGCCATGTATTTCCATCTTTTACAGTAAACGCATTCTCTGCCCATGCATTTGGTTACATCTGCTGTTGCTAAGTTTTCTTCTTTCCCACTTGTGTCTGTCCAGAGTTCAAGGAGGCATTCTCCCTGTTCGATAAGGATGGAGATGGCACCATCACCACCAAGGAGCTGGGCACCGTCATGCGGTCACTGGGTCAAAACCCAACCGAGGCCGAGCTCCAGGACATGATCAACGAGGTGGACGCAGATGGTATGCTGACTGGATTTTGTTGAGCTGGTCAATATAAACCTCTTTTAGCTTTATACAGGGTTCCCGCGGGGTATTCAAAAGTCATACATTTGAGTTTGTGAAACCTGCAGGAACCTTGTTTATTGACTGACTGTATTTATAACTTCCTTTCTCTGCGTCTCAAGGCAACGGAACCATCGACTTCCCAGAGTTCCTGACGATGATGGCGAGGAAGATGAAGGACACAGACAGCGAGGAGGAGATCAGGGAGGCCTTCAGGGTCTTTGATAAGGTGTGTGTCTGTTGCGCTGTGAAGATGAGGCAAACTGAAAATGTATTTTGTTTTTCTCATCAGCAGTTGAGCTTTAAAACTCAATACTTGTTCATACAAAATCTGAACCTCCCTAAACAAAAAAACATGCAAAAAGTTATATTTTAGCATTTTGATAGCTGTGTCAACGCAAACACTGGCAAAATGGCTAACTGAGCTAACGGCAGCTACTGTTAGCAGCAGTAAGTGTTAGTTTAGAAAAGTAACGTTTTTGACCATCAGGAAACTCCATAAATCACCAGAGGGATCACCAGAGAAAAAGATCTCCATGAAATATGATTCAGTTTCACTACAAATCAATGTAGTGCGTAAATCCTTACTCACTTCTCCCTGGATATTTTACAGCTTACTTAACCAAGAACAGGCGTTTCAGGCACAGATCAGTGTAGCACCACAATCATTTTAAGCTGTGTGACTGACTGTAATGCTGTGTGTGCTTCGGGCAGGATGGCAACGGTTATATCAGCGCGGCAGAGCTGCGTCATGTGATGACAAACCTGGGAGAGAAGCTGACAGATGAGGAAGTAGACGAGATGATCAGAGAAGCAGACATTGACGGAGACGGACAGGTCAACTATGAAGGTACAAGAGAGCAATATGTCTTCAAACGTAGCCACACTCATTTATTTTGAACAGTTTGTATTACACAATCTCAAAACTGTTGCTAATGAGTTATTATTTGTTTCCGCCCACAGAATTTGTTCAGATGATGACCGCCAAATGAACTGGACTTGCACTGAAGACAAAGAATCAGTCAAATGTTTCACTTACCTCTTATTGCAAAAATCTACATTTATTCATACTGTTCTGTATAGACAACTTAAACTGAATGTTGGAAAACTGAAATCTGTCCATATAAACAAGCTCAAAAAAGGTAACAAAAAAAAAACTCAAAATGAATCTGCATGTACTGGCTTGTATTCCCCGCCCCCCAGCACTGAGCTGCCCAATCAGATCTCACTTTGTTAGCCGAGCAGTCTGTCCGCAGCCGGCTGATTGGCCGCTGCTCGTCTGCTTCCTGGTTCCATCTGCCTGACGTTATGACGGTTCTATGGGCTGGCCAATCGCCTTTCTTCTAGGACTTCTTGCTTTCTTTCTTTCTGTTCTTCGTGCATGCAGCTTTAGATGGGTTACTGTTGAGAGCCCAATGGCAGGCGGTTGTTGTTGGGCCCTCAGGTTGGCCTGGGACCCACAGAGAGGAGGGAGGGGTTAGGTGGCAGGTGGATGGGGGGTGGAGGAGTAAACCAGGTTGCTCACCTTGATGAAGTCGGTGAAACAGAGATATTTTTAAAAACACTTTAAAAATAGAATAACCAACTCATTTTAGATTCTGTGTTTCTGGCATGTCAGGATATCCGCTTTATCCTTTGTGTGTTTACCTTTTTTGAGGGGGTGCGGCATAGATTGAGCCCCTTGGGTGTTGTATGTTTGGAGGGGTGGGCTTAAAGATGATCATGTGCAAGAGCAACTTTGGGGCAATATAAATATCATGAGTATCGAGTTCTGTGAGATTTGCAATCTGTGGTTATCACCAAACTCGGGTACAGTTTATTGCCTCAAAGCTGGTATCATGATTCTACGGGGGTGTTCATTTCAGTTTAGTGGGGGCAGGGTCGGTGCTGTGCGGCATTTCTATCTTGTGTTTGTGTGTGAGCTTGCGTGTGTAAGTGTGTGTGTGTGGGTGCGGCGATGCCCGGCCCAGTCCAACTGTTCAGTTCAGTTGATCTGCATTCCAAGTTGTACATGCTAGTCTTTACATTTTGTTTTTCCAATAAAAAACCATGAACTATAACTCAGTGGCTCCTCCTGTGTGTGAGACTGGTGTTTTCTCTGGGTTGGGGTCTGTGGGGGAAGTGCTGCTGAAAAATGACTCATCTGCTGCTTATAGCTTGTCTGGTTTTAGATAAAATAAGAGACAAGTGTCAGTGTTGGATACAAAATGAAGTGATAGCACAGCATTGGAAATCAAAGGAACACTGGCAAATAGAGAAACATACTATTTAAACCAGAGATTTAAACATGGCATGATTGATCTTTTCCTGGTTGATCCTGTTTTTTAAATATAACCACTCCATGAAATGAAAAATGTCCATCACACTTCTTATGAGGAAAACGATGCATTAAACGTCTTCATTAATACTAACACACCAGTGTGTTTGCAATATACACATTTTGACATGTATATGATGCAGTATATTGCACAAGGTTCATATCTTGACATAATTCTCCAATGTTTATATTTTACTTGATCTTTATTGCAATTTTTTTGCTTTGTTAAAACATTTAATATTTTTTATTGCTACTTTTGTTATTTATATATTTTCTATTCATTGCACATTTTTTCGTTAAGCTTTTATTGTTTATATATTTAAATTAGATTTTGAAATGAAGCTACGACCCATTATCTCCCGGATATTCTGATTCTGATTAAAGGAGCTTTTTAAAACAAGTGTCCCAAACACTATTGAGTGTTATGAACTGTCACACCTTCACTTATCTACTGGCACCATCAGTGTATATGGCAGTGTATATTAGGGGGGGGGGGTCACAAGGACTTCTCCAGATCGTCTGTCTGCAGATGAGGAGGCGTTGCTAGGCAACAGAGCCAGGCATGTGGTGGGTGGAAGTGGAAGAAGAGGG
>NW_011333040.1:8719905-8723144 GCF_000735185.1 Notothenia coriiceps
ATGAAATTTCTTCAGGAGGAGGACGACTACGAGTCCCCATATCAGTCAGTACGATCACCAGAGATGAAATTTCTCAGGGGAGAGGGACGACTACAGTCCACATAAGTCATACATCACAGAGATGAAATTTCTAGGTAGAGGACGACTACGGAGTCCACATATGGAGATCATACATCACAGAGATGACAATTTCTCGGGAGGAGGACGACTACAAGTCTACATATAGTCATACATAACAGAGCATGAATTGTCTCGTAGACGGACGACTACAAGTTCCACACTATAGTCATAATCACATGAGATACAATTTCTCAGGAGAGGCGACTACAAGTCCACTTATAGTCATATATGCACAGCGAGATGAAATTTCTCAGGGAGAGGACGACTTACAAGTCCACATATCAGTCATACATTCACAGGAGATGAAATTTCTCAGGAGAGGACGACTACAAGTCCACAGTATAGGTATACATACAGGATGAAAATTTGCTTCAGGGAGAGGACGACTACAAGTCCACTATAGTCATATATCACCAGAGATGTACGAGAGCGTGACGAAATCTTACAAGTTTTCGAGAAATAAAAAGAGCATCACAGACACGAAGTTCATGAAGAAAAATGGGAGACAGACTTGGGTCTCGGTCAGACGAAGACTGTCCAATCGACCGCCGAGCAGCACTAACCCAGTTGCGAATGCTCCTACAGGCGGGCGAATCGGGATAGCACTGTTGCACCAGTTCGGATATACTGATATACACCTGAACATCAGCAGGAGAGGACTCTTTAAAGTAGAGACACTACATACTGATATGCACCTGAACATGAGTAGAATATGGCCCCTTTAATCACAATTATTGATAAATATTTTAATGTTTGAGTAATCCCAAGCGTCAGTTTGACATGTTTTTTCTGTTTTTTCGTATTTAAACGTTACATTTCTGCCCCACCATTGAACCACAACACATTCTGATTTTTAGCACTGGTTTTATAAAGTGTTACGAGCCATTTCTGGCCATTTCACAGCATTATATTGACTTAAACTTGGTCTGAAATTCACTCAGGCAGCCAAAAAACGTTTTCTGGAATTTATGTTGGCTCCCGCCAGCGATTAAACGGTCATATTTATTGCATTATTACGGCCGTCTGAGCCAAGGTTCATGTTTAATGGACACTATGCGGTGTTGCTGGAGGTTTCTATGTTGGCTCTGCACACTTATTAAACTCTTAATGCACGCTGTGGTGGGGTCCAGCTCCTCCTCCTGTGGAAAGTGATCCATGGGGCTCCTGGGGGCCCACGTTCAGCCTGCAGAGGTGATTGGTTGGCCTAAAGCTCCAGACATGTGGCTCTGTTTAGGCGCACGCTGAGTTACAGTCCCTCCACCCTCCACTCTCCACCCTGCAGGGGAAACGTTGCCAAAGTCCTGCACGAGTACACAGTTTACCCTCTGCTGACTCACCTGACTGAGAAACAACTAGAAAGGTATATATTACACGTTTCTAGGAAGAAAAAGGAGTTGTTTTCAGAGTTAAATAAACACTTAAAGGTCACCTATTATGCAAAATTCACTTTTTCATGTCTCTTCTACATCAACATGTGTCCCCTCTCTTCATGTCTCTTCTACATCAACATGTTTCCCTCTTCCTTTCATGTCTCTTCTACATCAACATGTGTACCCTCCTTCTTCATGTCTCTTCTACATCACCATGAGTCCCCTCTTCTTCCATGTCTCTTCTACATCCAACATGTCGTCCCCTCTTCTTCATGTCTCTTACATCAACATGTGTCCCTTCATCTTCTGCATGTCTCTTCTATGTCCATACATGTGTCCCCTCTTCTTTCATGTCTCTTCCTAACATCAAACATGTGTCCCCTCTTATGGGCTCCTTATTTCATCTAAAGTAACAGACAGAGAATCAGCACTTTGGAAACAGGGCTGAAACAGAGGGGATTATGGTGTAATGGCTGCAATGATCTGTTTGGTGTTTTCAGCCAATCAGAGACAGGCTCTGTATATATATCTGAGATCTGTGATATATTTGATGAAAAACAGTATAATAGGACGTTTAAATTCATCTTAATTTCAAAAGCTTAATTGTACGAAAACAAACTAAAATACAATGAATCCAATCAATATAACGGTATTTATCTTTTAACAACGTTTCTAAAAGGTTCCTCTACTGCTAGAGAAATAATTATGCATTTAATGCTAAGAAAACAGTACAAAAACATTTTAAAACACTAAGGTCACGGGGCCCATTTGGACAGGTTCCCGATGATTGTCATTTAAAGTTTTTTTGTTACATGCATCATGGTGCATGTAACAAAGCTATTTCAAGCATTAAACAAATATTTACGTGTTAAAAGACAGTAAGTAGTATGTCTCCATTGATTTTCTGGAGCTGTACTTTTCGCAGCAAAAATGCAATATAGTGATCCAGTCCTACCAAGGCACTAACGAAGCCTAGCCATACGTCTAAGACGAGATACCCTGCAGTCGAAAAGCGCCATTAGTGGCTTAACTTTCCAAGGTTAAGGTAAGTTTTATGTATTATACGGTTAACACACAAAAACAAATAAACATGTAACATGACATTAACGTCCCTAATTATACTGTTTTCATCAATATAATCCACAGATCATCAGCAATTAATACAGAGCGCTGTTCTCTGATGGCTGAAACACCAAACAGATCATTGCCAGCATTACCAAATCCCCTCTGTTTCGCCCTGTTGTCCAAAGTGGCTGATTCTCTGGCGGTTTACTAGATGAAATATAAGGAGCCATAAGAGGGACCCCACTGTTGTTGTGTAGAAAGACATAAGAAAGGGAACATGTTGACATAGAAGAGACATGAAGAAGCAGGGGACACGTTGAATGTAGAAAGACAATGAAGTAAGAGGGGACACATTGTGATGTAGAATGAGACAATAAGTAAGAGGGACTTCAAGGTGATGTAAGAGACATGAAGAAGAAGGGCGACACATGTGATGAGAGAGACATGAAGAAGAGGGGACACATGTTATGAGAGAGAAACATGAAGAAAGGGGACACATGTTGATGAGAAGAGACTAAAAAAAGTGAAATTGCATAATAAGGTGACGCTTTAAGTGGTTATAACTCTGAAAACAACTCCTTGTTCTCCTAAGGAAACGTGTAATATATACCTTTTTAGTGTCTCAGTCAGGTGAGTCAAGCAGAGGGTAACCTGGTGTACTCGTGCAGGACTTCTGGGGCACAC
>NW_011333040.1:8723189-8729852 GCF_000735185.1 Notothenia coriiceps
GGCCTTGTGCTTCACTCTGATGCTGAAGCTGGTTTTATTTAAAGTGTTTGGCCTAAAAAGGGTTTTTAATCCAACAAAAACCCATCAAGGCCTCTCTGTGCTTCTTCACTGCCAGCTGTGTCAATAAGCATCACACACACACACACACACACACACACACACACACACACACACACACACACACACACACACACACACAGATGGAGAAAGAAAGAGGAAAGCATGTCACTTTATCCATCCTAGTAGCTACGGTTATGTAACTGTCTGAAGTGGGACAATATGTCTTGCTCGCTGCCGTATTAACAGCGTCTCTACAATACAGGCGCCTCAAAATCACCTCACACTTCTCTACACAGTGACACACACACACACACACACACACACACACACACACACACACACACACACACACACACACACACACACACACACAACTCCTGCTCCAGTTTTCACACACATACATATTTAAGTTCCTCACCTGACAGCCAAGAGAGTGTGTGTTAGGGTTGGACGTCCCATGATACTGTATGGAAAGATATTCTAAATATTACGGTTATTATTTTCCTTTTTGTGTCTTTACTCCCAACATGCTTTGTTCCTTTGTGTAAATCACTAAACATTTGCTAAAAAAGATGCTCATGTAAGTAACCTAATGCACACACAACCCAGGTATAACCTTTATAGAAAGTGTTTTTTTAGCGCTGAAAAACAATCAAATTTTAGAAACACTGGTGTGTCGTTTTGCAGTTCCAAAATAACAATATTCTTTCTTTTTTTTTTAACTCTAACACTGACTGTAATCACCAACAGTGGGCGTCTAGTCTCCAGATTTAGATTCAGATTAGATATTGGGTCAATTGAAATTCAATACTCTTAATGAACCGTGTGCAGTCACTAATTATCGTGCAGTATTAATTATTTGAACAATATATGAAGAACTACATCATTTAAAAAAATCTTTACTAAAACAAAAAATATGATTTCCAATGAAAAACAACCAATGTCCCAATTTTGTTTTCAATAATTTTACTGTAAAAAGCTGAAAAAAAAGAAGAATTTTCCATCCATAAATATTCTAACGCTTATCTGAGTCGGGTACCCAGCCGCTTGTTCTTTCGTTCATGACCCATCCTTCATAGTCATCGGTGAGGGTAGGAACGAAGAGGGACCAGTGGACTGAGGCTCCTTTATGTATTTTATAATCCCTTTTTGGTCTGAGAGGGTGTTGCTTACCCACACAGTTGTGTCTATATTTGTTTCTCTTGTCTATACTCAACAAAATATATTAAAATAACATTTAGCCAACCAACTAACATTTTACTGAACAATGTGAACTTCCTGGATGAGGTCGTGACCTTTAAAGGGAGACAAATTATTAGTGATACCTGCAGTCTGGCAGCAGTGTGTTTGTGTTTGTGTGTGTGTGTGTGTGTGTGTGTGTGTATGTGTGTGTGTGTTGGGGGGGTGATCCTGACACTCACAGACAAAGCCTGTCAGCGCTGTAATCCTCTGATAAAAACACACAAAGGAGGACACATCTATGCACTGACAGACACACGCCTGAGAGAGTAACACACACCCTGGCCCGAGGTCACAGCGAGAGGGAACACCATACACAATATCGCAGCACACGTACAAATACTGCAAGATCTATTAAGCATGATAAGCCGACGCTGAGGTCTGTCTGGATGATTCTATAGCTGTCAATAAACCTGTACATTTGAAGGTCCTTTATCCTTTATCCACACACTTTGTAAACTTTACATGGGCCTCCAAATGTTTAAATCGTCGACATCGGTAACAGTGTTCGGTCAGTTTTCTCTGAATTCATATGGACAGATGACATTAGTTAACTCTTTTTAATATTAATAATGCTCCACTGTTAGTAGCCTACTTATAGCTTTGTAAGGGCATTTATATTTCGCACATCCTTTATTAATGTTGGTCGGAATACAGCTGACAGATGATTGGTGAAAGCTGATAGATATTGACACCTGCAAGGGTTACTAATTACGCTATTGTAGAGCCAAGGAATGGGAGTCGGAGGCGGTGTGTTCAGTATGGAACTCCACACTTTATTAACACGAAACATTAGGTAAGACATTAGCTTGTTACTGCATGTGAAGCTAGCATGAATGAACCTAGCTTCCGGTGCCCGCTCTAACGGGTCCGTGTTGCAACACAATATCCTGAGGTGAATTATGCCACGTGGCACCACACAAGCCCCCCCAGAATTCACATGTAAACAAAGTCTGTGCGGCGGGGAGGAACGACGTGCCGACCCCCATGACTCCTGAGAACGGGAGTCGGAAAAGCGACATCCGCCTGTGCGGCCACCGGAAGATGAGGGACCGGAACTACAGGTCCTAAACCCGTGAGAGGGGTCACAGCCGGGGGGCACCACCGGCTGGTCTAAGTCCAGGTGAGCAGCCTTCACCCGGTCCACAGAGACGTGCTCGGCTTTGCCACCCAGGTCGACCACCAGGATCTTGTCCCCGTGCTCCAAAACCCGGAAAGGTCCATCATAAGGGGGTTGTAGGGGGCCTCTGTGCGCGTCGTGCCGGATGAATACCTGGGGTGCCAAAACAACACACCCACATCGCAATGAAAGCCCTGGCAATGTCTGCGGCTGATGTCGACACGAGAGGAACCGCTTCCGGCCGAGATGTANATCAACATGTGTCCCCTCTTCTTCATGTCTATTCTACATCAACATGTGTCCCCTCTTCTTCGTGTCTCTTCTACATCAACATGTGTCCCCTCTTCTTCATGTCTCTTCTACATCAACATGTGTCCCCTCTTCTTCATGTCTCTTCTACATCAACAGGTGTCCCCTCTTCTTCATGTCTCTTCTACATCAACATGTGTCCCCTCTTCTTCATGTCTCTTCTACATCAACATGTGTCCCCTCTTCTTCATGTCTCTTCTACATCAACATGTGTCCCCTCTTCTGGGCTCCTTATTTTCATCTAAAGTAACAGACAGAGAATCAGCACTTTGGAAACAGGGCTGAAACAGAGGGGATTATGGGTAATGCTGCAATGATCTGTTTGGTGTTTCAGCCAATCAGAGACAGGCTCTGTTTATATCTGAGACCTGTGATATATTTATGAAAAACAGTATAATAGGGGACGTTTAAATTCATCTTAATTTCAAAAGCTAATTGTAGCGAAAACAAACATAAAATCCAATGAATCCAACATATACGGTATTTATCTTTTAAAAACGTTTCTAAAAGGTTCCTTACTGCTGAGAAATAATTATTGCATTTAATGCTAAGAAAACAGTACAAAAACATTTTAAAACACTTAAGGGTCACGGGGCCATTTGACAGTCCCGTGATTTCATTTAAAGTTTTTTTGTTACATGCATCCTTGTGCTGGACAAACTATTTCAAGCATTAACAAATATTTAACGTTTAAAAAGACAGTAAGATAGTATTCTCCATTGTTATATTTTCTGGAGCTGTACTTTTTGCAGCAAAAAAATGAATATTAGTGAGCCAGTCCTACCAAGGCCTAACGAGGCCTAGCCATACCGTACTAAGCCGAGCTAGGCCCTGCAGTGGAAAAGCGCCATTAGTGGGCTTAACTTTCCAAGGTTAAGGTAAGTTTATTTATATAAGTGTTAACACACAAAACAAATAAACATGGAACATGACAATTCCTTCGAGAGAAGACAGTAAAAAATCCGCCTTGGAAATACAGCAGAAATGTATATCAAATGTGACCTTGGGAACAGCAGCTGTAAAGTAAAGCTTTTACCCGTGATATGAAAACATTTTGACATTTCGCCACGCATGCTCTCATCTTGAGGCTCTATCGGCCATTAGAGCTGATGAAACCTTTTGTAAAAGCCTTGAAACATCCTCAAGCCCAAACAAGCCTAGCTGCTTTCCACAGTGAGAATAAACACGCAATATGTGACGTCTCAGAGAAGCACGCCAAGAGACGGTGTGTTTTGGACGTCTGTTTGCATTGTTGTTAACAATGAAAGTGAACTGAACCCAGAGGGATAGATTTAGAAAGGAGTTTCCTCCAACATGTCTGTCATTCATCATGGAGGCCAGAGCTGCATTCCTCCAGCTTTAGTTTACTTTATTTCTCTTCTTCACGGCCTTTGGTCTTACAGTTAGACACGGAAAGATAACTGGGTCATCTGTACACTGAACAAAACAATGATTTTTCACAATAAAAGCATCAGAAAAAGTTTATTTATAAGTTAATTATACTCCCTACAATCACATGCATGTGTCTTATTAGTTGATTACTTAAAACCATGTAATGGGAACATATTGCTCTGCTTTACGGCTCCTTATTACAGAGAAATAGTCTTTACTCAACCAAAACAATGATTTTTCAAAATAAAAGCATCAGGAAAAGTGTTCCCATTATACTTCCTACAATCACATACGTGTGTCTTATTAGTTGATTCCTTGTTAAAACCATGTAACGTGAACATTTTGCTCTGCTTAACAGCTCCTTATTACAGAGAAATAGTCTATATTCAACCAAAACAATGATATTTCACAATAAAAGCATCAGGAAAAGTGTTCCCATAGGTTAATTATACTTCCTATACAAAATCACATACGTATGTCTTGTTGTATTTTATTTGTTAAAATCATGTAATGTGAGAATAATGCTATGCTTAACAGCTTTTTGCAAATAAATATTCTATACTCAACCAAAACAATGATTTTTCCAAAAATAAAACCATCAGCAAATGTTCCACAAGAGGTTAATAGTACTTTATGCAACCATATACTTATGTCTGATGCTTGTAAGGGTTTTTAAGAATACAAATACACACTGTCATTTATCAATTTGTAAAAAACCTGAGATTTCTAATGACTGAATGTTATATATATCAGGGCCAAGAATACGTTTATTCAGTTAAAATCAAGTAAGCATGTTGTTGCACTGAATTATAATAAATAGTTAAATAAAAAGGAACTCCTTGACCTACTTAAGTTTTATGGGAAGAACGTCATCTGCTATACATCTCCTTAATGCAGAGAAATAGCCTATACTCAGCAAAAAACACTATTTCACAATAAAAGCACCAGGAAATGTTCCTCCACTGACGGTTAATTACTCACTACAATCACAAACTGACGTATGAAGCCCCATGTTTAAAAAAAAAAAAAAGCCACAATGGATCTTTATTATACTTCATCAGTTCGTAAGAAACCTGAGATTTCTGTGAGTCATTAAGTTTAAAAACCACAAGCGTAAACTTTGAAAAAACCCTGAGGGACACTCATCCGTCTTTAGAGTTGTAGTTCGGGTTCTCAGAAAAAGCTGTTAGCGCTAACATGAGTCAAGGTTTCAGATGTGTTTTATTTAGCTGACAATGACTTTTTTTTGCACTCAAACTTTGTCTATTCAATCTGTCTTGTTTCCAAAATCCATCCTGAATTATTCCACAGTAGAAATCCTCATTGTCTCTCTTTTTTGGCTGCTTATCTGGCTGAATTTCAAAATAAAAGTGCATATTGAAGAGATAATGAAATGTATCAATGTTTTCAAATCAGCAATCAAATGTTATTTATACAGCCCAAATATTTTAACCTTTAATTATGCTCACTGTTGAGGTGGTAAGTTTACTTTTTCGCATAAGATAAGACAAGATAAGATAAGTTAAACATGTATTGATCCGCGTAGAAAGGTGTTAAGGCAGCAACAGGAAAGCACAGGTAAGAGTTTACACAAGTATAAATAAGAATACAAAATAAATAATGTGCATAATATAATAACATATCAACATTAGAATTACCTGAAGCTGTTTAAATACATGAAAAGTTCAAAGTAGGTGCAAAAACAAATGCACAAATAGACAACCGTGTTCATTTCCATCTGTTTGAAGTATGGAAAGTGTCTTTGGGAGTGTCTCCGTAAAGATGGATGTGTGCCTCTGTGATATTCACGCTTACTGGCACACTGAGAACATCCCGTTATTCATCCCAGCACTCCCACACAGTGCTCACTATCCCAATTTACGGCAGAGGACCATGGGAAAGGTCAGAGGTCACCTACTTGTGTTTATTCCCCTGAAGTTACATAAGTCTGCTGTGTGTATTCTGCATCAAACCCTCACTTTCTGTAGCTTCGTTGAGGCGAAACAGCTGTTTTTGCTTCACATCTGTTTGGAAATATTGAGGAGGGCCGCAGACAAAAAGCTAACAGGACACACACTCAGGACAATGGAATTATACATCCTGCGAATAATTAAAAAAGCAAAGGGCGGATTTACTCGCCTTTGAGTCTCTTCCAGGAACATCGTGTGTTTTGAGTCCAGGTTGATTTACTTTACTAGAGCGGGCATATGGCTGTGAGATAATTGAAAAATCAGGCCAGATCTTCCTTTTTATTGACCGTGGACATTGCTCAAAAGTGTGTTTATTACACGATAAAAATAATACTTTGTTGTCAGATCAAGTCTGAAATGTTTCTAGCATTACAAAATATCATAAATATGTAAATAATTAAGACAAGAAACAAGGAAACAGACATTTCACTTATCGTAACCACAAAAGATCAGTGGTGCAATGCTACTAAGTTCATTTACTCAAGTACTGTTCTTAAAGAGTCCTCTCCTGCTGATGTTCAGGTGTATATCAGTATGTAGTGTCTCTACTTTAAAGAGACTGCCAAGGCACAC
>NW_011333040.1:8729897-8735350 GCF_000735185.1 Notothenia coriiceps
GATGGCGTAGAAACCAAACTCCCTGTCATATCTGGCGATTTGCGTCAAGAAGTCGTTATTGGTAAATTTAGATAATTTCGACAGTGACCTTCCTCCGTTTTTTCAAAATAGGCCAAATAAAATTGGTGACCATCTAGCCGTACTAAGGAAGGGTCCATAATAATGTTTTAGGACGTACAGTCTATCGATATGGGAAGCAGGAAATTCTGTATGGCTTAGTTTTGTGATTTGTATACTTTGTCTGATTGATCAACGGGTGACAGTAATATGACATATATGACATATGATTAATAGTTAGTACTCGTGAAATATCGCAAAGTCAAAATAAGATTTCGAAGACTATACTCGGTCTGATGTTTCGGGAGGTGGTCTGGTCGCAGCGTCAGCGTCGGGGGGTAGTGTGACTGAAGTCAATCATTGTAGAGAGGGAGTTTGTTGTTGTAGAAATGAAATGTAGTGATTGAATAGTATCTGTGTGAATACCAATCGACCAATCAACTTTCTCATTCATTCTTTAAGCTGCAAAATAACAGCAGCCTTATATGTTTTACTTCTTATTCACACACTGATGGCAGCGAGCGACCACAGGAACAAATCCTAAAACCCTGAAATTACTCCTGTTCCTTGTCTTAAAGTCAAATGTGTATTTGGTTTGACGCCTGAAATAATGTGATTAACAACCTTTTAAGAAATGTTAACGTAAGACATGCTTATATCCAATGAATCAGGTGGCGCCGGAGTTCATTTTAGGAAGTGGGGGGGGCCGACAAAAGTGTGTGTGTATGGCCCAACTCCCAAACCACGGTCAGCACCACCGGCTGGTCTAAGTCCAGGTGAGCAGCCTTCACCCGGTCCACCGAGACGTGCTTGGCTTTGCCACCCAGGTCGACCACCAGGTGCTTGTCCCCGTGCTCAAAACCCAGAAAGGTCCATCGTAAGGGGGGTTGTAGGGGGCCTCTGTGCGCGTCGTGCCGGATAAATACGTGCCCTGCAGAGCTCCGCTCACCCGGCACACTTGAGTACCGTGCTGAGTAGTAGGGACCGGAGCAAAAGACCCAGCGACGTCCTGCAGGAAAGCCCGCTGGGCTGTCGCCGACCAGGGAGCCGATGCATTAGGGAGGAAATCCCCAGGAACCCTCAGCGGCTGACCGTATACCATCTCAGCCGTAGAGCACTGCAGGTCCTCTTTAGGCGGATGTACTGTACTAAGTGACATCTGCTGCCAAACATATACACATAGTATCCTGAGGTGAATGATGTCCTATCATGTGGCACCACTGTCACGATTCTTGTGTTATGTCACTCTTTTAGTTTTGTATGTCTAGGTTTGGGTTTATTTTGCTGTTCGGTTCTCCCCGTCATGTTTTCCTCCTTGTGTATTGTCTGGTCCCTCTCCCTGTGTTTTTCCTCCCTGTCGTTAGTTTCCCTGGTGTGTCTAATTGTCTGATTGTGTTCACCTGTTGCCCTTGTGTTTCTCCTCCCCTGCCCGGCTGTTTCTCGTCTCGTGATTACCCCTCCCTGTATTTAGTCTTGTCTCTTCCTGTGTTCAGTGTTGCTTCGTCTTTTGTTGGTGACTGAGTTCACCGGGGAGTGTCCTGTTTTTCCGAGTTTTATTCTTATCCTTAAAATAAAGGTATTATCAGTATTATCTGCATTTGGGTCCTGCTCGCTTCACTCTACCGTAACAACCACAGTACAATGCTTTTGTGTTTTTCCCACAGGTTTTTCTCTTTCGATTTTGAGACACCTTTCTTTTTTCAGAGGTTTTGATCACGCCGCAATGCACGTCGGGATATGGTGTTTATGCGATATGAAATCGGATTATTATTTTTTTTTTTTAAATAATACTTTATTCCGAGTGTTCTTGCTTTTCTCTTTGGAAGTCATCACATAACGGAATTGTGATACACGGTTCGGCTGCATTAAATATTACATATCTACCGTAGATATTTATTTATAGAGCCCTGATCAGAAGACCTTTTGACAAACTGTAAGAAATGCCGCCAAAACTGAATACGTGACGTGGATCATAAATATATTAACAATTAAACAACATCTTCCATTTCTTTTCACACAATACATCTCCTCGCAGTATCAACACTAATTCGGCTGACTTTTATCAATTGGTATATAGGTTATATTTACATCATAACGGAGCACAGCTGATAGAAAGGGATTTTTTTGTAGTTTTTAAAGATATTATTTATTACCTTTCCAACTCCTCATGCAGTTGACTGTTACAGGTCTATACAGGTTCATGGTACAATGCATAAGCTTCAAATCGAGAGACTGAAACTGTATTTTCCTTTACCGTTCTGTTTTGATTTCACAATAAAGTTAATAGTCATATTATGTTTGATATTATGATGTTTTATTAACTACACCACTGTTTTTTTTTAACTCGCGCCGCCTAGTGGTTAAAGCACGTTATTGAATGTTGTTGTTGAATAAGTTTTATTTAATGAAAACATTAAAATATTAAGAGTAGCCTACATACAAAATTGNCATGTCTCTTCTACATCAACATGTGTCCCCTCTTCTTCATGTCTCTTCTACATCAACATGTGTCCCCTCTTCTTCATGTCTCTTCTACATCAACATGTGTCCCCTCTTCTTCATGTCTCTTCTACATCAACATGTGTCCCCTCTGTGGAAAGAGACTCTGAAAGTTTCAGGAACAAAGATTTTCTCTCTTTTTGATCCATTTCTATAAAAACCTGTCTGAAAATGAGCTGATCAGATTTTGGCCACTTTATGATGTCATAACGATGTTTTGTCTTGTGTAACCATCAGCCAATCAGCAACCAAGGTAACCCCCCCCCCCCCCTATCACCTGAATCTCCTCCTAGAGCACCATTGAGTTCTTTGTAACCAAATCTCTCTCAGAGGGGCGTGGGGAGGGGCTCCTTATTTTCATCTAAAGTAACAGACAGAGAATCAGCACTTTGGAAACAGGGCTGAAACAGAGGGGATTATGGGTAATGCTGCAATGATCTGTTTGGTGTTTCAGCCAATCAGAGACAGGCTCTGGATATGTCTGAGACCTGTGATATATTGATGAGAAACAGTATGATAGGGGACCTTTAAGCCACTGTTACTATAGGAGTCAAACTAGACTCTGACTTCCGAAGAGCGCAGACAGACAAAAAGACTAAAGATCTGAAGTAGGAAACAGAAACAAGTGAACACAAGTTCTTTTGGCAGCATCTCCCCAACAAACCTGTCCCTTTCTGTTAGGAAAGTAATGATCTGTAAGGGATACAAACCACATCAATCGTAAGAAACTGACACCTCCTCCCTGATATCAACTGCTGCCTGTCAGTTCATCCCTTTAAAGTAGGACACGCTAGAAAACTGAATTATTTGTGTCTTAGAAATATCAATTGTAATCAAAGTCAAAGCATGTTGGAACAAAACCCTGTGAGCATTTGTGTTTTTGAGCCTTAAAAGTGTGCTGGTTTTATGGATTGTAAAGTGATTTTTCAAAATGTCAACACTTAGATAAAACAAGTATATCAGTGACTGGGGTCAACGAGTACTTTGTCTCTTGATAAGGTACTTTGAATGTTTTAAGGAGGCTTGAAAATGAAGCAAAGGTCATTTTAAAAAAGAGGTTTTTTACATTTGTGTTAGGCCTCTGAAAATGTCATGTCACCATTTGTCCGGAATAATCTTATCTCAAATAAAGGATGAATAAATACGTTGAAAAAAGCAACATTGTGAGTGTCGGTTCTTTCTTACAATTACAGTAAGATAATTATAACTATGATAATTTCTGTGTTCTTTCAAATCAGACTGTATTTTCCAGCAAGCACGGCAGCTTTTTCAAGCCGCTCGTGATAGTGATGATTATCCTGATAATGGAAAACCCATATAAACAACTTCTGAGTGTTTTCTATCCAGATCCAAGATGAAATCCGACATTGTCCCATCTATAATTGATGTAGTGATACTTTTATGAAAAGGATCCAGTGAAATACAAGCCTTTTCTGTGTCATGGAGCCCCACTGACACTTAGACTAGTATTTCATTCATTAAAACTTAACAAGTGCAAACCCCTAAAAGTACTTTCTCTGTAAAGGTCCCAATTCGGGTTTTGTTTTACGGCTTTGCTATGCTGCTGGGGGATTGAGAGCTGGTGGTCTGGGTTTGCGTATATATGACGCAGTAATCGCTGTCTCTAGACCATAAGAAAGCTATAAATTATTAAAACGAATGCCACTCCCATCATCTCTCGCTGAACAATGCTGTCACGGCATCGCTGTGAAGGAACAGTTGGTGTTTCAAACGCTGACACAAAGACACATTGTGAGCTGCCAAACTCTGAGTCCTCTCTCACTATCCCACCAAGTCGCAGCATTCCCAGCCGGATACTTTTCTTTGCTCAATTGCTCTCTTTCAGCAGTCATTCATTTAGAGCCTGAGGGCATCTCCATTGAGCCCAGTGTTGTACCATGCATCTGTCTCACATTTAACGGGTCGTCAAAAGGATACACCAGTCCCAAGTTCAGAGGAATTTGCAGAATGTGCCCCGTAGTCAGAGCTGGAAGAAGGACTCAGATCTTGTACTTGAGTAAAAGTAGAAGTACTCAGATCTTGTACTAAAGTTAAAGTACTCAGATCCTGTACTTGAGTAAAAGTAGAAGTACTCAGATCTTGTACTAAAGTTAAAGTACTCAGATCCTGTACTTGAGTAAAAGTAGAAGTACTCAGATCCTGTACTTGAGTAAAAGTAGAAGTACTCAGATCTTGTACTTGAGTAAAAGTAGAAGTACTCAGATCCTGTACTTGAGTAAAAGTAGAAGTACTCAGATCTTGTACTTGAGTAAAAGTAGAAGTACTCAGATCTTGTACTTGAGTAAAAGTAGAAGGACTCAGATCTTGTACTTCAGTAAAAGTAGAAGTACTCAGATCTTGTACTTGAGTAAAAGTAGAAGTACTCAGATCTTGTGATTCAGTAAAAGTAGAAGTACTCAGATCTTGTACTTCAGTAAAAGTAGAAGTACCAGAGTGTAGGAATACTCTGTTACAGTAAAAGTCCTGCATTCAAAATGTTCCTCAAGTAAAAGTAGAAAAGTATTCTCATCAAAATATAGTGAAAGTAGCGACAGTAAAAGTAGTCATTGTACAGATTGGTCCATTTCAGAATAATATATATGATATGTTTTATAATGATTGATCATGAAAGTGTTCTCAAAGCTGGTAAAGGTGCAGCTAGTTTGAATGACTTTGTATACTGCAGGGTAGCTGGTGGATTTACTCCAGGTGGAACTAAAGTCTGATTTAACACTTGATTATATTTCACATCATCTGTGAAGTAACTAAAGGTATTAAATACATGTAGTGGAGCTAAAGAACACCATGTACCTCTGAACTGTAGTGGGTAGAAGTACAAAGTAGCAAAAACTTGAAATACAAGTCTCTCAAAATGGTACTTAATTACTGTACTTGGG
>NW_011333040.1:8735404-8737321 GCF_000735185.1 Notothenia coriiceps
CCCCCCACGGCTAATGGCACATGTGTTTTTCATTGCCAGTGAGGATGTAAAAACGTGGGAGCGAAGTGAAAGGATTAGTTATACTGCGGACGTTTTGGAAAGCAGCCTCTCCAAACACATTGATTATTAGGAAGGCATTTCAGTAACACACCGCCAGGTTTAGCCACTGCTCTCATGTTGATAGTCCAGAGTATTTCAAATATGTGATCCCCACATTTTTTTGTAAAAAGAGCCTCTCCTGTTTCCGGACTTTTGATGAAGGTTTTACCTCAAAATGAACAGTATTTTCTTTGACTTGGATGCATATTTCTGTCAAAACCCTTAAAACGCTCGCGGGATTTCGTTTATTTTTTTTAGAAGGCTGGAGCAGATTGAAATGTCTGCGTGGAACATAAACCAGAAAGAGTCCTGGAGGAAGGATACCATATGTGTTATTGTAAAATATATATGTACATGTACTGTTTTTGTAAGATATGTTAAAAAAGTTGCTGTGAGAATTTCACTAAGATTGCATCTGCTTCTGCATAGTGTGTTTGAACTATGCATTTATTTTGTACCTTTTCAAAACTAGACGACTAGTTGAGGAAAAATCATTTAATCTGCACAATAAATCTGTGAGTAGAACAAGTTTATTTGATCTTTTATTGGTTGCAAACAACAGCTGCTTAAGGTTGTAGAAAGACAAAATGAGCGACATGTTTTTATGTAAAAAAAAAATGAGACATAAAAATGATCTGTTTTGTTTAATAATTTGTCAGACTTTTCCATAAATGATATGGTTAAAATATCTTTAAATGACATGGACGTGTTCCCTGTTTCAAATCCAGACTTTATAAATATGCAAATTGAATCCAGTGTACTAAGTTTCACGTAAATTGGATATTATTCCACGATTTGCTGCCAATTGTTGCCTTTTACATGCACATTTTAAAGTCCGATTTAACTCAAAGAAACGTTTCCTTTCCAGCTTTTTAGTGTCAAAGTCTGCACTTAAACAAATCAGATCAAAATCTCAAACATCCATGTTAAAATAACAATAAGTAAAGCACATGTTTCAGTTCAAAATCGCCTTAATATTGCCGGAATATCCTCCTCTCGTCCATTCCTTTCTCCCCCTATTTCAGAATTTGCAGATTACAATACTGTACATTTTTAAGTTTACATATGTTTTAATAAGTTGTATTTTAAAGGTCACCTATCATGCTATTTTTAGGCAGTAGCATCGGTCTCAGATATATAAAAATATATAAAAAACATGTCTCTGAAGTGTTTTGCTCAAAATACCAAACAGATCACCCATTCTAGCCATGCNTCCGTCCGTTTTTTAAAACAAAATGTCCCATCCACGGGGCCAACCAAAGCGGTCTCATCAGCTTCTTCGTTCACGTTTGACTATTGTTCACTGTGGTTTGTTGTTGTCTGAAGTAATGAACGTTAGTTGGTGCTCCAGTATAATGGTACCCCTGAAACTCATCCAGTGAGAAACGTTCCGCGGTGCAAAAATAAGTGCGATTAAAATGCGTTAATTTTTTTAACGCGTTAATTTTTGTGTAATTAATTAATCTTAATTAACGCGTTAAAGTCCCGGCCCTAATTATTATATATAAAAAACATGTCTATAAAGTGTTTTTCTGTTGCCGGTTATACCACAAAGTGAGTTCCTTTTTATTTCCTGCTTCTTCACACACATGCTCTCCAGTACAGGTTAGCTCTGAGTGTTAGCGATGCTAATGTAAACACCGACCATATTACGTCCAAAACAGTCGGGCATTGTTTCTGATAGCAACGTTTCTGATAGGGCCGTGGGTCCACATTTCAGATATTACGTCATATCGGACGCAAATCTGGATCAGCTCCGTTGTTCCCCCGTTTTTAGAGATTTGGGTACGGAGGAAAAGAGAGAGGGTTTTATTTTTC
>NW_011333040.1:8737361-8751223 GCF_000735185.1 Notothenia coriiceps
GTCCCGGTAGGTGAACAGAGAGCAGTCGTAAAGGACCAGGACAGCGATGATTAATTTATCCTCTATTTTATGACATATGGAAAAGACCGCAGCGGTATCTGCATAAAGTACACGTGGTTTGATTGGCTAGCGCTTGTACTGGCGGCATTTTCATAAACGGATTTGATTGGCTGATGCCAGCTTCGCAAGCATCGGGATCATCAAAAGTTGAACATTGCTCAACCTTTGATGCTCACGATGCTTGCAAAGCCATGCTCCGCTCCCCACAATGCAGTTCGGCGAAGATTACAAATCTTCTACGTCACCCCATTCAAGTGAATGGGCGAAGCTTTGAAAGATTTTTTTCATGCCTGTGTGTGGACGGGCCGTAAGAGTCAGATGTTTTCTGAAGCGAGGGTGGAGACCAAACCAGAGACAAAAATATTGAATACACGTTGAATTTTGCTTTTTATATTTGTTATTTTTAGAGGTGCTCGGGGTGGATTTATTGTCCTCAGGCAGAGAAAGGCTAGTTTTCTCCTGTATGCCGTTTTTAAGCTGAGCTAACTGGGTGCTAGTTACTTTTAACGGATAAATACAAGAGAGGTATTGATCTTCTTTAAATGTTGTCTAAAAACAAGCAGTTATATAAGGACTTTGCCCAAATAGATAGTCTCCAAATGCCAATTCAAACTATCTGATCAAAGACTAAGTAAAGAAATACGAGTTTGTCCAAGCTTATACACCAGCTTTGTTGCTTCTTGTCCCTTTTTGATGACTTTGTATACCTCAGTTTTCTGTTGTGACTCTCAGAATGACCTCCTTCTCCTGGAGTGTTCTTGATGTTTCAAATCATTGCACTAGAAATATCATGACATGACGTGTAGCTTGTTCAGTGTGCAAGTTATTAATGAGAATATGAAGAGCGCTGCACCAACCAGTGCTATCAGCTCAGCAGCACAATGACTCATCGTGAATGAATAAACTCATTTGGATTAGATAACATTCATCATTATTAACAAAGGATTAATGAAGCGTAAACTGCTTCCAAGAGCTCGTATGGAGATGAGATGTGAAACCAGCCAGCCGTGATGACATAGTACACGTTGTAATATATGTTATGTACAGTAGAGTAGACTAGGAGACGGGCTACTCTCAGGATAAAAAGGTCCTCTGCACAAACAAAGGATCTGTGGTATTAGTTCATGACGGAGAAATGGAGGTCTGGATAAATAGTTGCTAGAACACCCCGAAGCCCGAAATGCTCTGATCCCTGGAGGTTTTTTTTCCGGGGGGTATTGTATGACCTCTTGGTGATATCCAACCGCTGCGGCTCCATCATTTCAATTCATTCTCAGAGCCAGGTTTCAAATGTCACCGCCTGGTTGCCAAGAACAAGGCCAATGAGCAATGGCTTTCTTTGTTTCCTCAGCAATGTACCTACTTTTTAATCACATTTCTGAACCCTTTTGATGATACACCTTTTTATATCTTGATCTTTTTTGGCTATATTTTAACCGGATGATGGATTTAAGCCATCAGACGCCTGGATCTTAAGTTATCAGAGAAACATGCTAAGCGAATTAACCGAGAATCTGAGAACTTGAAGGAATGTTTCTGGACGTGAAATTGTGTCATTCAGTGTTTTTTAACCTGGTCCATTTATTATGGGCAGTAGGAGGCATACTGGATAATTCAGAGCCTGGTTGCCAAGAACAAGGCCAATGAGCAATGCCCTTCTTTGTTTCCTACGCAAAAAAAAGTCACAAGACATTCAGCTTTTGGCGTCTTAAAAATGGTAAGTTAACTGCATTAAAAAGACTAAGAATTACGAGGCCTGTGTTATGCATTTTAAATGTATTTAAACGACGTTCAAACCTAGAGAAATCCGAAATTGTAATCGATGTATTGTTCTGTTTCACTTGTCTGTTAGTAATGCTGTTTTATCCAATTTGAAAATGTGTCAATGTTGTGGTTGTTGGCAAAAAATGTAATAAATTCCCCTTTTTAACAGTTTTTCTGGCATTTTTTATCCAAGATTTTGATCTTTTTGGACAATAGTTGGATATTGAGTTATCAGACAGACTCAAAGGACAGTTTTTTTTTAACGTGAAATTGTGTCATTTCGTGTTTTTACCAGTTTTAACGACATGTTCCATTTATGTTGCACAGTGGGAGACATCTGCGGATAATTCAGCTCCTGATAAGCTGTAGATGTTACAATGACAGCAACAACAACACCCATAATCTCCCACTAATACTTCCCATTGCCACCAAACTATCTTTTGTTCTCGTTCAAAATGTGTGACCCCTAGCAGAAGACAAACTGTACTGTACTAAATCAAAGAGAAGTATAGCTGAAGAGAGCAATGTAAATGTGGTTCTCACAGTGGGAGGTCCAGCAATATCAATTGTTGAATTTCTTAATTATTTAACATCCTGCAGTGCACAATCCCACTGAGAACATGTATGACGATGACAATACCTCCCAGGTTATGTTTGACTGCATGCATTGTTATCAATAATCCACCCATAGCTGTGAAAGACATGCATTTCTAAAGCATGTTGAATCCTTGCTGAGACTCTTTTCTGTTTGAGCACCCCCTCCAAGTCAAACCAAATCAAAATGGGGCCCAAAGGAAAGTTTGGGAACCATTGTTACACCTTGTGTGTGTGTGTGTGTGTGTGTGTGTGTGTGTGTGTGTGTGTGTGTGTATATATATATATAGTATAAACAGTTGTATGTACTCGTGTCATCATTTACATTAAGTGCAAGCCCTCTAACGAATGACAAACACTTAATTTCCAGATTTGTAAGAGGAGTTCCGTGTGTGTGTGTGTGTGTGTGTGTGTGTGTGTGTGTGTGTGTGTGTGTGTTACTGAGAGAGATATTTAGTATGACTTCACTTCAGGAAGGTCATCATGTAGCAGAGGAACGTGCCTCTTGACATGGACAGCAAGACACGTGGAAACCCCTTTAAAAATAGGGTATTTTTTTATTTCACATGTTTATACTCTTAGCTACACTCGTGAAAGAAAAAGTATTCAGGTTTTCTTTATTGTCATGAAGCAACTGCTTAATTCGGCTTTAATCCAACACATCAATAGTCTATTTTATGAAGTCGAAGTACAATTTAAATCAGAATTACAGAATTACCTCTGTCTTGTATGTATCTTTCGGGAAAAGGACTGAGGGCGACCAGTTGGAAAAGTTGAATTTCTATTAAAAGATGTATTTCTTTAAAAACTTAATTAGAGCCGAATTCAGTAGTAACTACTAATAACTCTTTTATTATCTTAAGTTATCTTTTACCTTATGGGCAAGTCCTCTAATGGATGAAAAACACTTAATTGCCTGATTTAAAAAGGAGGAGATCTGCGTAAAGACTCAAACCAAACAGGGGCGCATCTGGGGGTCTTTAACACCTCCATATGATACTTCCTGCACGATAATCTTGTGATATAAAACAATCAATTGAATAAACCACATAAATCAATAATACATACATCAATACTAAATGTTACGAAATAAAAGTACACTTTTATTCTGAATTCGCCTCTGATCACCAATGTATCTTGGGAAGAGGGCAGAGCGTAAAGTTGAAATTCTACTAAAACATGTATTTCTTTATATACTAAAGTAAAGCCGAATTCAATAGTAACTACAAATAACTATAATAAGCTCTTAAGCAATCTTTTCCCTAATGTATAAGTTGTGTAATGGACAAGAAACACTCAATTGGCTGATTTTTTAAGAGGAGTTCCGCGGAAAGAAGGGGGTCTTCAACACCTCCAGGCGATGCTTCCTGCACCATAATACTGTTGGGGTAAGATATAAATCATATAAATCAAACCATTTTGTGTTTTGTCTTTGATTCAGTAACTAATAATTCACCGCAGATATTAGGGGGACCTGGGTTCATTCATAAAAAAGGAATTGGAAATCCGACCACTCGCCACGCAGACAATCGATGATGAGCCACAAAGCGGATTTACACACTGCACATTAAAGAAAAAAATGACCTAAACCCTAATTTCCAGCCACGAAAAAAAGGGTACAGACAATGCATGTAAGAGCATGTGTAAGTAAAAAAGCAGATGTGTAATGAAGCATTAAAACAGCGCACATTCCTTATGCTACTTTGTCTCTTGTAGGGGGAACAGATCCTCCTTACCTTTTCATTGAGTCGAAGGATTTGGTCCATTTTCTCGTCGTTTTGTAAAAGCTCCTGCAGCTCACTGGTGCTTAAAGCCCTGTACCCGTCAGGACACGTGTTTGCCTCCTTCAAAGTGGACATTTTATTCCTTTTTATTCCTTCAAATAAGCGTCAGGAAACGGTTTTAGGAAACATGAAGTCCGCACAGCGGTGGTTACATTTCGCTCACATCGGAATGCGATCTGCCTGCATACAGCAGCAGAAGAAGAATAGTCAAGCGCCCAAAACTGAACGTAAACCAATACACTTCCGGTCTACGTCTACAAAATAAAACACATTTTTTCTTCCCGCCTCAATGCTCTGAAGAAATGTAGAATGTATGTATTGCTTTTCTTTATGACATGACATTATACAAACAAATAATTAAACTGCATAATTGAAAAAGCCCAACCGTTTTACACATTTCTAAACATCTTAATTCCTGAGTGGACACTTATTTTGTTTTGTTTGTTGTCTGTCCATAATAGATAGATAGATAGATAGATAGATAGATAGATAGATAGATAGATAGATAGATAGATAGACAGATAGATAGATAGTGGTAGGTAAGAGTTTTTTCCACCACTGATCTCATGTTGTTAGGTCCCAACACTTTGACTTTAACCAGCATGACAGCACATTTGACTCCTGAGCATTCAGGAAATTAACTCTTGTTCTTTTTTCTCCCCACAGCTCCACTTCTGCTGACGGCTGCAGCATTTGTTAGCAGACGGCGGTCAGATGCGTAAACTCTGGTTGCAGTGGAAAAGGCGCCTTCTCTTTATTGTGGATTGAGGAAATGTGTCATATTCAGACATGGAGAAGGTTTTGCAATATTATCCCTCCTCCAAACTCTCTTTAAATCTGGAGTACAGTAGGGGGTATTTTCAATCCGGGGATATACCATTTCTCAATTTCAATACAATTTGAAAGTACTTGGACTTTAGAGTTTTTTCATACTCTATACTTGTACTCTACTAGATCTCAGATATAAATATTTCACTTTTTAGTGCACTACATCTGTCTTGAGTTATTTTCAAATTACATTTTACTGAACATTCCTTATTTCCTTTATTTGTAACCTTACAGTTATTACTGTAATGTTGGTTGGGCGTCCAATATATTAAAATCACATTGGTGGTCCAGAGGTCTATGCATTGTTTTCTCATGCAGGAGAAAAGGTTTAAAACCCAGAGGAGAGACAACTTCTGTCTTCTGCTATGCTGATGGTATATCTGGAGGCATTGTCCCCATGTTTATTACACTTTTTTTCCCGCAGTGGATTAAGAAACATGAATCAAAAATAAACTATTTTGCCAAGACAGGCTAGCTGCTTTCCGTGCAATTTCAACCATTAAGCTATGCTAACCTATGCTTATTGTTTTCTTGCTAAAAAGCTTTGTGTTTAGCATATGAGACCAATATTCTAAAAACAACAATCTCAGGAATACAATGTACAGTAAACTTTATTTATAATCTTTGCATCTCTAGTCTTTAAAATCACACATTAAATAGATACATCTCTCTTATTTTCTTTGCAAAAACAGTGCAGGCCATTTGTGTGTTTTCAATAGTTTCTGGACAACAATGGAGCTATCTATAGAGTATATGTTTCCATGTAGATATAACATGTCGTGCAAAGCCAGGCTAGCGGTTTCCCCTCTACTTTTAGCCTTTATGCTGAGCTAATGCCTCCAGCCACAATAGCCTCTTATTTTCTGAAAAAACATGGATAATATTAATAATACCACAGTCAAAGTACCTTTGTTCTGATCTCTCTGCTCAGCAGGGTACAGATATGAAAGTAAAAAAGTCCAATTAAAAGTCATTATTTAAAAAGGATATTCTCTCCCCTTTAAACGCCATTTTATCCCAAGTCGTCATAATCCTCTTCACCATCGTCTTCATCATCGATGTCGTCGTAGTCCTCAGTGGACGCATCGTCTGTTTCTTCATCTGTTTTCCTGTAAGGTGGAGGAAGAATCCTCACCTCAGCCTCCACCTGTACATAGTCGAACGGTTCAGCTGTTCGATTCTCGTAATCGGGCAACGCCTCCTCGTATCCGTCCGACGCCTCCTCGTAATCGGACATGGCCTCCTGGTATTTGGGCATGGTCACCTGGTACACAGGCGTGGACTCCTGGCATTTGGACGTGGTCACCTGGTACACAGGCGTGGACTCCTGGCATTTGGACGTGGTCACCTGGTACACAGGCTTGGACTCCTGGCATTTGGACGTGGTCACCTGGTACACAGGCTTGGACTCCTGGCATTTGGGCATGGCCACCTGGCATTTGGGCATGGCCACCTGGCATTTGGGCATGGCCACCTGGCACACAGGCTCGGCCTCCTCATAGTCGTGTTCGTCAGCCAGATTTTCATAGCTTTGGGCCTCTGAAACAACATATTTCAAATTATGCCAGCTTTCTTTTTATATTGCAAAGTTATAATATATGTATGTAGTAGTTTGGTAGTTGATTGCAGCAGTAATTGTCAGGCCAAAGAGGTCATACTATTAGTTTGTATGTAAATAACGGTATGGATAAAGATACTGATTATTAGTGTTATGTAAATATGATTTGCGGAAGTCTGATGGGCACCATTGTAATTATTTTATTGTGTACATTGATTGAATTTCTTCCAATATTTCCATAAAATAAAACATCTAATAAACTAAGCAAATAGGCTAAAATGCAAAAACCAACAAAAAATATAAAAAAACATATATACACACTGATACTATATCAAGTTTAAACCCAAAAATAACTGATTATTTTCGTAAAAATAAATACAGCAAATAGACTTTTTCGTGGAAGAAAATGACTCATGTATTTTTAAAGATAGCTGGTAGTTAATGATTTTCAAAAATGCATCAAAAGTTGACTAATAGTCCTTTAAAGCTGCTGTGTATCCATTACATTACATTACATTACATTACATTACATTGCATTGCATCCACCCACATGTTGCTTTAAAAAAATATATATTTTGGTCTAATTTTACTCTTTAAATGGCTTTACGGTACTTTGTCTACACATCTTTCTCAAACTGGTTCAGTTATGCAATATCTGTGGTTATGTTTGGGATCTGAGTTTAGTTCTTGGGGCTTTGGAGAAAAAAAGCTTGAGAAAAAAGAAGATATTTTCACAGCCCTTTATGATAATTGAACTGTCACCAGTGGTTTGGTTTTGTCAAGACAAATGCATGTCGTGCCACAGATAAGACAGTGGGTTATTGTCAAATGGTAGATGGGATGACATGTAATGAGGTTTTGTACGGCCATTGTTACAATGTGGTGTAAAAAATGAGTAGAAGACGTGCGGTTTAAAGAAGAAGAAGGAAGGATTTGTCTTGCCTGCTATGAGAAACTGTGTCCGAGGAGGTAAAGGCGGCGTCTCAAGCTGGTATTTGTTGCTTCTGAGAATTAAAGAAAACGAAACTGCATTTTTCTTTAAAACTGTGACATAAAATAAACAGTTCCACATTTCAGTGAATAAGCTTAATCATGTTCTTGCAGGGAGTTAGACGAGAAGATTGATACCACTCACATGTGGTTATATTAAATGTGAAGCTACAGCTGGGTTAGCTTAGTTTAGCATGAATGCTGCATTCATGGGGTGGAAGATTAATCGGTTTATTCCAGATACATTTAAAAAATATATATATATATATATAATATAATAAAATACAATAAATTAAAATGAAATTGAGAAAAATAAATAAAAATTCAATAAAATAAAATACATTCTAAGATTTGGCTAGAGCCAGGCTAGCTGTTCCCATCTGTTTCCATTGCTTATGCTAAGCTAAGCTAACTGCATCATATTTAAAAGACAGATTTAAGTTTGGTATCAATTTTCTATTCTAACTCTCGTCAAGAAAGATGATAGCTGTGTCTTATGTAATGTAAATCTTTCTCGTTTACAGTTTACAAAGATCTTACTTTGAACAATACATGAATTTAATATCAAATATGAAAGATATTAAGTAAATAAAATGTACATTACTTGATAGTTAAGTCAGACTTGTTCCTGTGAAGCTGTGTGATTCTGTGTCTGCCTGTGGAAAAATAAAAAGGACACGCAGTTAGATTTACTCACATTGAAAATGATCAATCTTTAATAAAATGTAAATGCTTTTTAATGAACTCACTGCCCAAGGATATAAGAATGGCAGGCTCTTCTTAATTTTCAAAGGAAATTAAATACTTTTCATTTCATCTGTCTTTTCATTGTTAAGAAGATATACTTTATTCATCCCTTACAGGGACATTTCTTTCCCCACTCTGTTGTGTTTACACACATTACACACGCAGGGGAGGATATACATGCACACACACAACCACATGCAGATAGGAGAAGTGGCAGAGCAGAGAGGCTGCCAGATACCCAGCGCCAAGGGAACAGTTTCGAGGTTAGGTGCCTTGAGGGCCTTGGAGGTGAACTGGCACCGCTCCAGCTACCAGCTCACTCCATATTATGTTTTGTNTGCCTTGCTCAAGGGCACCTCGGCAGTGGCCTTGGAGGTGAACTGGCAGCTCTCCAAATACCAGCTCACTCCATATTATGTTTTGTGGTCCGATCGGGACGTGAACCAGCGACCCTTCGGTTCCAAGACCAAGTCCCTACAGACTGAGCCACTGCTGCCTTAACCTCCAATCATTGATTTTTACATTATTTATGTTTACTCTTATTTATTTTGTATAGCTTGTATGTATTATAGCCTCCATTGGCTTCCTGTCCATTTTAGAGTTAATTTTAAGTTTCTATGGTTTGTTTTTAAATCACATGATGGTCTGGCCCCAGAGTACATCTCCGTCCTCTTACAGGTGTACACCCCCTCAAGGGCTTTGAGGTCGGCTGATCAGCTGCGGCTGGTAGCCCCTAAAACCAGGACAAAGACCAGGGGAGACCGAGCCTTCTCAGCGGTAGCAGCCAGGCTCTGGAACGACCTGCCCCCTCATGTCAAATTGTCGCCCACTCTTGAAGCTTTTAAGTCCCGCCTAAAGACCCACCTCTTTTCCCTCTCTTACGAGTCAGTCTGAGCTATAGTATGTCACTACCTAGTTGTATGCTTTTATTTTCTGTCCATAGCCTTTATGTGCCTTGTATTTGTTTGGTTCTTTATTTACTTGTAGCTCTCAGTAGGACATGAGGAAACCTATAACAATTTTGCAAAATTCTTAAAGTATTCATGGTTTTATTATGAACAATCCTCTCTAATAATTCTCAGTTATATTCTTCCTGCTTTATTTGCTCTGTGTTTATCCACATCCTAAAATCAGCTGGTTTCTGTTCAGGGGTTATTAAAGTCAGGCTGATGAAATCCACCATTACAGTAATAATAGCATTTCATTCAATTTTTATAGTTTTCCTTCTGCTTTGCAATACCAGGTTCTTTCTTAAGGGTTTGGTTTCTCTTCCTGTCATGGGTTTTAAATTCCACTTATTACATATCGGTTTTTCAGTAAACAAAAAAAACAGGTAGTTAACAATATCAAAAGTGAAACGTATGTCTTTTGCAAACTTGTTTTTAATATAAATGTAACTTTTATTTGTCAAATCTTTTTGAACAGAGCTTTGTAAGCATGTTTTTATGCTGGCAAAACACATTTACAAGTATTAAACTTCCAATTAAGAGTGAAACACTGTACTTATACTGTAAATATGACTTTACTTTATTATTGATCTGCTTTATTTAGGCTACTTTAACCATATGGAAATGTATAAACAGCACATTAATCAAACTATCCGAAGAAAATGTTAAAATTAGCTCCACTTTGATCGACTTCAACTTTAAAACGCTAAAATGGGATTTTTAATTAGCACTCTCGTAATTAATTGATTACCTGACTACTTAATTAATTATTGATGACTCAGTGACTTGATGTCTTGATTGAGAAATTAAATATTTCAGTGCCTTAATGATAGGTTAATTAGTCGATTGATTTCATGATTGTTTGATTATTCCATTAATTGTTTACTTTTTATTTACAGAGTGTCCTTGGCATTTTAGGCAGCGTTTAATATTTTAAACTTACACTTCTGCTTCTGAAGAAAAAATATCTGAGAACATCTGGATTATATCTGATAAAGAGGAAAACAATTGAATAAACGCTCATTAAATAAAAATCAACTTGTTGTTATCGTATAATAAAAGGCAAAAAAGGAGGTTTTGAAGTGCAAAATGATGCCATGTCTGATACATATCACCCACCTTGTCTTGATAACCATTGGTTGATGCAGAAGAAGACGACGGCGATGAGCAAAGACACAGAAATACTCCCAAGAATCACCCACAACCAGAGGTACTTGCGTAAAAGCTCCATGGACGTTCTGCTGGACACAACAACAATAAGTATTTGTTTTTAAAAATCACACTAGACGTGTTGGAAAGCTGAGAACTATGTTTGAAGTTGCTGCTTTTCAGTTTACAGAACTGTGCATCGGAAAGACACCACTTCACCACTTCCCCTTTTTGCGCGTTGACTAAGCCTTAAAGTTATTTTTGTGTTTACTTTTGACACTGACAAGCAAATCAGCTTTTTGAGAATCTCTAGGGAGTTTCTTTCTTTTGAAAAGGAGAGAAATGTGACGGCTGTTCCTCAGGATATCTGACCCCGTGCTGACATTATTAACAGGCGTTTATTAACTGTGTTGTTTGTAGCTAGACAGACTTTTGTTTTGTTTTCCCCTATCTAAATGAACACAAGCAAATAAAGGCTATTATTTCCTGTGTATCTGTGTTCCACATATCCTCTCTTTGCAACAGCTTCCTGTCAACTCTTAATAAAAACACGGACCGATACTGCTGGATGGATAAAGTGATATTTGACATGGATGCACATTCAAATGTTAGATTATGTTCCTCAAAACCAACCAAGTGATGTTTATAGTAGACGTGAGGCCAAATATAAGCTTTTCAAACTAATTCATCTTGCGTTCACATGTCTTAATTGTCTCTCAAATGACTTTGTATTCAAAATATTTTGACTGAACATGAACTTTTTCAGTTTGAAATAGTTAGAATGTGCCTTACCTTTTCAGAAAACAGTCTTCAAGGCTTTAGAAGTTCCTTAAACAGATAATGAAAGCGGATGGCGGGATGTGAAAATGGTCGTCTTGGGTGGTATTTGCATGACAGTTTCAAATTTTCTTAGTCAATCAAAGAAACTTGAAGGCTAGGATGGCATTATCCCCTCCCCTCTCTCTCCCTCGCTCCAGTGACTACAGCATGAGTGTATGTGTGTGTGGTGTGTGTGTGTGTGTGTGTGTGTGTGTGTGTGTGTGTGTGTGTGTGTGTGTGTGTGTGTGTGTGTGTGTGTGTGTGGGGTGTGTGTGTGTGTGNTCCTTTTTTTATTTCCTGCTTTTTAAACACATGTGCTCTCCAGTAGAGGTTAGCTCTGAGTGTTAGCGAGGCTAGCTAATGTAAACAAAGACGAGATTACGTCCAAAACACGTCAGGCATTGTTTCTGATAGCAACTCTCTGTGGGTTCACCATCCAAAATTACGTCATATCGGACGCAAATCTGTATCCGCTCGTTGTACCCCCGTTTTTAAAAGATGTGGGTACGGAGGAAAAGAGAGAGGGTTTTATTTTCTGACGCTGCGTGAGTTCCCCGACGCACCGGGGACACATCTTTATGTATAAAAGACATCAAAAAGTGCATTTTGCATGATAGGTCCCCTTTAAAGCCTCATTATTACACTTGTTGGATTCACAATGACAAACTACACGAGGAAAATGCTCTTGGTATATTTGTTTACACAACTGGTTAAATTGAGTGTTAAAAGTAACGAAGTTAAGTTGAATTCATGTAACATTTTTCCTAAACTCTCATTTAACGGCACAGAGCTGCTGAAACCCTGCAAGTGTAAATTCATAAAGATCCTCATCACATTGCTCTCATGTGATGTTTGTTAAGGTGTGTAGCTGCCATAGACTGTATATATAATACACACAAAAAAACAGACACTCTTTCTTACATTTTAAAAGCATTTGTTGGCCATTAGTAAAAAATATGAGATTTTATTTTTAAATTCCGTTTGTTTTTTATGTAAAATCTTCTGCAAACAAGTAACAGATAATATTTCTATACTTTTACCTAATTTGAGATTGACTCCGGGATGTAGGTGTTAGATTTGGTGTTTTTACTTAAGTCAAAAGTACTTTTTTCTCCATATTCTGTAACCATGCACACATCTCCTCCCACAGTCAAGTCTTCCAACAAGTAAAACATGCAACAACAACAAGTCTTTTTCTAAATAATCTTTTTTGTTGGGTTAAATATGACCTCACTTTGAGCTGATGTGATCACAACACTGGCAACTGGTGGTGGAAGAAGTACTTTACTTATTTAAAAGAAAACCGAGCTTTTACTTTGAAATTCCACACATGTTAACATGAAATCTACTGTAACAAGTAACGGATAAGACTGCTTTGTTTTTAGTTTGAATGCAGGGTTGAAGTTTAGTTTAAACATTGCTGTAGTGTTATTTGTTTTAGTATGTGTTAGCCATGCACACATTAACTTAACTTTGTATACAACATTTTTTTCAAAACGTTCAAGTTTAAAACATTTGTTAGAGAAATAATCAAATGCCACAAGCTTGACAAATCTGACGAAGTAGATGTTACAGTTCTTAAGCAATTGTCTATAGTCTACTACTTTTTCAGAGAAACCATCCCAACATTAACCTGTAGTGGAAGAAGTACTTAAAGAAACTGAGCTTTTATTTTGAAATCTCATGTGTTTTTAATGTAAAATCTGATGCAAACTACTAGCTGATAAGACCAATGTACGTTACCTTAGTTTAGAGATTGATGCAGTATGTATGAGTCCTTTTAAAATGCTAAATTCATGTATTTTAAGTAAAGTAATAAATATTTCATTATTATTTTGAAGCCATGCACACATCTGCTCCCTCAGTCCTCCAACATGCTTTAAGTGTTTTTATAGAGTTGAACGTTACCTCACTTTCAGATGATCTCTAGTCTTCACAGAGCCTGCTGACCATGTTGATCTCACATCCTCCGCACACACACACACACACACACCCACTCACTGTCTGATCGATTGTGACCAAGTGAAACACCGCAAGCCTCACACACACACCCACACACACACACCACACACACACACTCACACACCGACCCTCCTCTCAGCTGACTGTGTTCACCGCCGTCCAGCCATCACATCCTGTGAGAATATCCTGCATCCCCCCTCCCAACGCTGTGGGGAAATGCCTTATAAGGGGGTGGGGGAGTTCAGTTTTATGCGCCAACTTCAAGGAGACAAATCCCCTCCTCCTCCTCCTCCTCTTGCAAAAAAAAAATACCCTCAATCAATCCTAAAAGAGGCTGGGATGTTCTCACACACTAAAGTGTATCTGGAATTTGGGGCATTTTAAACAGTCCATGTTGTCTCTTTGCTTAGCAACCTTTTATGGGTAATTGTTTAAAATAAGAGAGTGATTTTCCCAAAAATGGCAACTAGCAGTTTTGGGAGAAGCACTTTACTTAAGTAGAAGTATGAATACTTCCTATCAGAAATACGTTAGAGCACATGTGTCAAACTCAAGGCCCGGGGGCCAAATCAGGCCCTTGGTGGATTTAATTTCGGCCCGCAGGATAATTTCTAATCACTATTAGATCTGGCCCGCCGGTATATTGCACGCACACCTTCA
>NW_011333040.1:8751249-8760565 GCF_000735185.1 Notothenia coriiceps
GGTGTGTGTGTGTGTGTGTGTGTGTGTGTGTCTGTGTGTGTGTGTGTGTGTGTGTGTGTGTGTGTGTGTGACTGACAGTGAAACAACCACATGTATAGCCATACTATACATCCGCTTGAAGACTCCTAGTGCAATGTGTATGTTTATGTGAGAGATTAATTCTGTTCTGTGATGTTAAATATGTAAAAATAACATTTCAAGCAAGTTATTTTTCCCTGTATAGTCAAAGATGTCAGAGCCAGAGCAGAGCATTTCTGTACATCCATTTCCGAGTCTCTTTATGTTTTCATAAATATGACACTATGTTCTCATGAATCAACATAGTGTCACACAGGTGTTTGCCACTGTGTAGGCGATGGGATTAAGATTTGTAGGTTTTAAAATTAGTTTAAAAATGTGTAAAAAAAATTCCATTACTCACATTCACACACAACTCTTCTTCCTTATTTGGTATTATTTTTTCAAAACCAATTGTACTGTGTTTTACTTTAACTATTACATCTAATAATTCAAGCAGAGGCAACATTTTTATTTTGTTGAATTGTTTATAAGACATACAGAGGTGGGAGAAGTACTCAGATGTTGTACTTGAGTAAAAGTAGAAGTACTCAGATTGTGTACTTGAGTAAAAGTATAAGTACTCAGATGTTGTACTTGAGTAAAAGTATAAGTACTCAGATCTTGCACTTGAGTGAAAGTAGAAGTACCAGAGTGTAGGAATACTCTGTTACTGCAGGGTAGCTTGTGAATTTACTCCAGGTGGAACTAAAGTCTGATTTAACACTTGATTATATTTCACATCATTCATCCAGATCTGTAAAGTAACTAAAGGTATTAAATACATGTAGTGGGATAAAAGTACAAACTACCATACAATGGAAATACTCAAGTAAATTACAAGTATCTCAAAATTGTACTTCAGTACAGTACTTGATTACATATATTTAGTAACTTCCAACATTTGATACATTTTATTTGATACATCATATACTGTAAATATAGCTGGCAAACAATTGTGTATATGACTTTCTAAGTTGCTGAATCTATAAAAAGAACTGATGAAAAAGAGAGGAAGAGAGAGGAGTTACATTTTGTTTAAATGTGGAACTTGATACTCTCCACTTCTCAGAAACTGAATTCAAAGTAAATTGCTTTTATTTTGAAGGATGAGATCGGTCTCACACAAGCTAGCTAAAATCAGTCAAAAGGAAATGGGCAGTTTTCTGTCAAAATAAAAGCGCATACAATTGTAAATTGGTGGGAAAACAATGTAGGAGGTGAATGCAACGTTAGCAATCATAATACATGGAAACCAAAGTGTAATTCTTTGTTGTGCAATTGTATTTATAAGTATGGTTGGAGTACGAGACCATGGGACCCAGGGCCCCCAACTCATAGTAGTTTATAAAAATGTTTAGTTTTCTGTTTCTCTTCTAGGTGTTTGATGTCTCTTTTTTTCTCTTTATAGTTTCTTTATGGCTTTCTGTGGTTGCTTTGCTTCCCTATGCAGCCATCGGGTGTTTTAATGTGGTCACATTTAGTGTCTTTTTGATTATAAAGGTCTTTTTGTAATCATTGTGTGTCTATGTGAGCATTTTGACATTATTTTTTATTTGTTTCATCTTTTTGTATTTATATCTGGTCTGTGGTTACTTTTAAACCTCATTGTTGCTGTTTTGTGCCTATCTGTAGTCATTTTGTGTGTCTTTGGTAGCCTTTTTCTATATATTTAGTCTTTTAAAATCTGTGTAGTCACTGAGCATCCCTTTGCAGGCATTTCTTCTCTCTTTTCGTACTCATTGTTAGTCACTTTGTTATTGTTTTAGTCTCACTTAGAGATTATTTGTGTTTTGTTTCGTCTCAATGTCGTTATATTTGGTAGGCTATATGGTTATTTGTACACCATCCTGTTGTTGTTGTTGTTTTGTGCCTCTTTTTGTAACATCTTTAATGTATTTTTTTGTCATTTTATGTCTTCTTATAGCATCCCTTTTCAGTCATTTTGTGTCTCTTTTTGTACTCATCGTGAGTCTCTTTGTTATTGTCTTTCTTCTTTAATTTGTTGTTTTTTGTATGCAGTTATTTCGGTGTGTACTCAATGACAACATAGATTTTATTTTGAAAGTGTAACGGGAATACACACTCTTCACTCCCCCTTGTTAGCTTAACACTAGTTGTGATGTTAGCCTGTTTTCTTGGACACTCCTAGCGCTTTATCCCACTAAAACCCTGCTAATTGCCTCAAGCCCCCCTCAAGAAACCATGGCCGATCAGGCCTCTGGACCCCCTCTGTCGTCCCGACATGACGGTAAATGTGTTGTGTTTGTCGGGGGTTTTTATCAGGAGTTTTTAGGGGCTTGGAGACCCGAAAACCAGCGGCCCGTTGGTGCATCTCTGACAACATTAGCATTAGCATCAGTTAGCATCATCAGGGCGACGTGTCACTGGCTGTCACTGCCCTATAATGAACCTGTAACACTACGCAGTTAGTGTTTATACAAAGATAACAACGTGCACATGTTTTGGGGGTTACTAAAGCTTTATATGGCTGAATATAAGCTGTGATATTGTATCCTTATAACGTTGTTGTGTCATTTAGCTTGTTAGCTTTAAAGCTAGTCTGATTGAGTGTGATGTATCAGAATCAGATGTCCTTCATTAGCATACATGTACAACGTTACAGCAAAGGTGACATAGCAGATAAAAGGCAAGCAATACAAAGTAGGAAGGCTGTTAAAAATTGAGGAAAAGCACACATTGGAAATACAAATAAAGGGTCGGTACTAGCTCCTGTTAGCCTGGCCTTGTCAGTCTTTTAATATGGATCATATGGATTATATCGGGCAATCACAAAGTGCTGTAAATGGCCTGTGCACACGTTGGGGGTTGGACCATAATACAGGAGGGTATAACGGCTGTTTCTCAAACAGGGGTCCGGGGACCACAGTGGGGTCATGCAGCGAATGCTGTAGCTTTAAAGGTGCAATGTGTCAGATATGCACATAAGTCTAGTTTAAAAAAAAAAATGTAATTAACATTTTCAGCAAGATTCAAAGAGGTTATAGTCTTGGTGTTTGTTAAAGATGTTTATGCATTGTGGTGCAGGGATGTTTGCAATGGTGTGAAGTAACTAAGTAGATGTACTCAAGTATTGTACACTTTTGAGAGACTTGCACTGTCTTGTAATACCACTTGTTCCTCGAGAAGCAATATTGAGGCACTGTCTGCACTCATAGTAAGATGAGAGAACACGCCACATCATTTGTTGAGATTGGTCCAAATTCCAAATCTGCCATGTAAATTTACTTGGACAATTATCTGACAGCATAACTTTACAATGTTTTCCATTACAATATAAAAATATCACACTGTCAGCAATCGGCAAAAGTGAGAATAACTGAAAAGTAATCCCGTTGAAGTTACCCTGTACATCTCTATAGCTTGTTCATAGGATTAAAGGTGGGGTAGGTAATTCACATCAGAAACACATTTTGTTAATCCATGGAATGCTCTTAACATCCTGATAGCAATGAATATATGAAATGCTTTGACAATAAATACATCAAAAAATGTCATCTCTGGAAGCCGTAGCGCTGTAAAAAGCACGACCAATCATCTGAGCCGGCCCGGCTAAAGTAACTGGATGGCCTACCTGCCTGTCAGCCTTCCATCTGTGCAAAAACTTATCTCTTCCCTCATTGGTCATGTGCGTGTTCGTGTGTGTTGGAGGAGGGGCTCTGTAAGGAAGTCTGAAGGAAGTGGCAGATTTTTTCCGGCTGTGTAATTTCAAATTCTAGCGCACTCGAGCTGGTTTCTCCATTCTTACCTAACCCACCTTTAAGTCAAACGTGGCAGAAATGAGAAAAGTGCATATTTTTGCTGCTTGCTAAATTAGATTTGCTGCAGTTGCTAAAAGAAGGCCAGTTTCCCTAAACTGACACACAATCTGTTTCTGGCCAAACGGTAGCGGGAAGGGGAGGAAGCTGTCATTTTTGCCACTTAGGACTCATTCCGAAACATACAACTGTCAATGAAACTATCAAATTCAAAATGTATATGGACAGTACAGCCCGTACAGATACAGACAAACATGTTGACAAATCACGCAGCTAACACAATTGTGGGATGTGTTAAGAGATGCAGACATATTATATTAATAGGTTCCACTTAGCACTCAGCATTAAGCAACAATGATTATTCCACATGCAGATTGGGGACTAGGGTAAAATCACATATTCATGCAGTTACACGTCGGGGCAACGGAAGAAAATATCAAATGTTCTGGCCGCTTTTTTACAATTGAAGCAAGTATTAGAAATAAGTCCCTCTTTGTGTGTGAGTGTCAAAACATGTTCATGCCTATTTATGAACAATTCCTTAATTTGATCCTTAGAGAAAGCCCTATCCAAGACAGTGTGAGTGTTTGAATCACATATGCCTCATTTAGTAATACCATCGCTCGATACATTTCAATCAATATTTGTAAATGGAGCCGGTTGTAAATGTTTTAGCACGGAGCAACGCAGGTCAGGAGAAGGCTTTCTGTTATTGATCTGCAGAGATTGACTGACTATAAATACTCTGAAGGTTTGAAGCTGAGGCTCTTTTTAAACCCATGTTAATGTTTTAGTAGTCGTGGAAATCTATCCCTGGGCTTAACATACGAGTACATTCACAGAGAAACTGTGAACATGTGTTGAGCTGAATGTGTTGCTAGAATTTCTGCTTTACAGTCCGTTCAGCCATCACATGATCCCGCTGGACTTTGCTGCTTGTGTTGTAAAAGTTTCCACTCGCCGTCTGTGTTTCTGCGAGGGGATCTTCGTCTATCTCCTCGCTCCAAGAGGAATAAAATGCAAATGTAAAAACAACACTAGTTAGAGGAAACTGTCACTTGTGACTTTATTCAGAATAAGGTAGGTTTTCACACGCAATAGAAAAGTGGCGCGGTTAAACAAATTTCAAAGTGGAAGAGCTTTTTGAATCCAGTTTTGAAGACTGTTGTGATTCAGTTTTGTGAAGATGAATAAGTGAACTTACACATCATTAATAATAACTAGTTCAATAGAATTTGACCTGCTGGTTTTCTATACTTTTGAATGGCCCTGAAAGTCAAAGCTGTAGTGTAAAAACGAAATGGCTGTGGAAAAATACTCGAACAATAAGTTGACTTAAAAAGACTTGTGTTTGAAGACTTTCCCTTTTTTCCCTTTTAACATTTACACTGAGTTAGAAAGGGGAAATGGATCGAAGTTGAATTCTCCGTTTTTCGATGTAATCAACAGATGATTACTGTCTTGTTTGTGTTTTCCTCTCCGTCACCCAGAGGTGCTCCAGCAGCGAGTGGAGGCTCTGGAGCAGGAGCGAGCCGAGTTCATCAAAGTGAAGCAGCAGCTGGAGGCCGAGTTCAACCAGAAGAGAGCCAAGTTCAAAGAGCTCTTCGTCTCCAAGGAAGGTAAAGACAGCACTAACATGCACGCCCACTGGCAATGTGCTTACTGAACTACTCCTAATGCACAAGTCAAGCTGGCCAAGAACTAGTATTCAGATCCTTTAATTAAAAGTACTTCAACGTCCTTAGATAATACTTCATTACACGTACGGGTGGTGAAGCCTGAGTCCATCCCGCAGACTCAGGGTTTGAATTTGACACTTTACTCCATATCGTCTGATTTCTCCACGCCTTTCTTGTTGCTATCAGCTATGCTATCATATCAAGGAAATACATTTCAAAAAGATTCAGAAACAGTTCATTTCCTGCCTTTTATAGTTTACAAAAAACACCTGAAAGATTCTTTAAAAAAGATCGTCCTGCTTTCCATTAGACTCCAGTCATCGTATAGTATTATTGAGAAAATGTAAGTATTTAAAGTAGAAACATTTCCCCAGTGACTATTTTACTAATATATATTGTGTCATTAGATTATTATTTCATTTCATTTAATTTCAAACCTTTATTTAATCAGATTGGTCCCATTGAGATCATTGATCTCTTTTTCAAGGGAGACCTGCAGCATATAGGTTCCACATGAAACACAAAACAATAAAGGACATCATACATTATATTTAAGGATTACATAGTTATAGACATTTACAAGTGCCCATAGTATCAACGAGCATTTCATTTAGCCTAGCTTTAAAAACATGCAGAGGACTGCTCAGTTTCAATTCTTGCTGAAGATTGTTCCAAGCAAGTGGAGCTGTGCACATAAAAGCTGTCCTAACTAAGACAGTCCTTGCTCGTGGCACATCTAACAATACTACACCATGCGATCTCAGACAATAGTCTAACCCGCAGCTTTTTAAGCAGGTTATTATATATATTATAACTTATACATTAAAGGTGGGGTCGGTAATTCACTTCAGAAACACTTGTTGTTATATTGAACGGAATGCTCTTAACATCCCGATAGCAATGAATATCTGAAGTGCTTTGACAATAAATACATAAAAAAATCTCATCTGTGGAAGCCGTAGCGCTGTAAAAAGCACGACCAATCATCTGAGCCGGCCCGGCTAAAGTAACTGGATGGCCTACCTGCCTATCCCCCTGTCAGCCTTCCATCTGTGCACAAACTTATCTCGTGCCCTCATTGGTCATGTGCGCGTTCGTGTGTTGGAGGAGGGGCTCTGTGAGGAAGTCTGAAGGAAGGGGCAGATTTTTTTCACTTCGTTTTTTTTTTAATTCTAGCGCACTCAAGCTGGTTTCTCCATTCTTACCTACCCTACCTTTAATGTACAAATTGTAATCTATTTGATATAAAAACTGCATCTGATTGTTTGGTTTTCCACAAATGTGTAAATAGTGATAAATGTTATTAGAGTACCCAGAGCCCAAGGTCTGTACAAAAAACTATAGTTTAATACAGTACTTCAATAAATGTCTGTTGTTACATCCCACCATAGCTGAAAGCAGACCTTTATTTTGATATCCCTTTTATTAAACAATATTTACAAAGGGCTTTACATACAAAAAATCAAAACAATATATATATATATATTAAAGGAGGAAAACATACAACTAAACAGAGCAATAAGACAAGATGCAATTAAGTACAGATGATTCTCTCTTCCCCCCCAGTGGAGCTGAAGAAGCAGACGTTGGCTCTGGACGGCGCTCAGGTTGAGATCAGCTCCCTGCAGGCTCAGCTGGAAGAGGCTCGCTCTGACATGGAGAACATCAGAACGGTGGCCACCGTGTCGGAGAACACCAAACAGGAAGCCATCGATCAGGTCCGCAGCCAATGGCAGGAGGAGGTGGCGTCGCTGCAGGCCATCATGAAAGGTAACACGGAGCTCTAATGCTAATTATATGTATTTCATGTTGATATTTAAAGGTCCTCTATGATACTGTTCTTCATTAATATATCACAGGTCTCAGATATATACAGAGCCTGTCTCTGATTGGCTGAAACACCAAACAGATCATTGCAGCATTACCCATAATCCCCTCTGTTTCAGCCCTGTTTCCAAAGTCTGTTACTTTAGATGAAAATAAGGAGCCCCTCCCCACGCCCCTCTGAGAGACATCCTGGCCTTTGGGACTCAAAAGGGCTTCTATCGGCCGATTTCTCTTGTAGGACGAAAGCATCATGTCCGGAGACAATATCGCAACAAAAATAGAGAATAGGGGTTCTATAGAAGTCAAAGAATTAAAGGAAGATAAGAAAACAAGTAGAGAATTTTTAGGTTTCTATTAGCGCAGAATGGTTTTTTATTATTTATGTACTGTGTCGTTTGGTTAAAATCTAGTCCCAGCCGTTGGAAAACTATACTTCACGTGTAAAATCTTTTTTTAACAATAGTCGCACGGTTGCTAGCCTTAATAGTTGCCCCCCCCCAACTCCTCGAACTGCGAGCAAGTTGATATGTCGTCCTCCCGCCCCCTCGGAGCGACGCCCCTTCGTCACACACCTTGGACGTCGGCGTTGAATGTACTACGGCTTAATTTTTGGTGTAAATTTTATTAACCAAATTTGCCGTATTTATTATTCTGCATAGCAGGCAAGACCCTAAGAGGTCTCGTGTGGACAATACTATAAATCCTAGTTACGTCTCACTCTACTCTTAGCGACAGGGAAATTCTCTCTCTCTCTTCCTCTCTCTCCTCTCTCTCTCTCTCTCTCCAACACGAACACGTACACACAAAACACCTACCCTCTCGCTTGTCACTCTCTTGCACACATACAAAGACCTTCACTTTGCTCCTTCGTGTCTTTTTGTCTCCAGACACTACATAAACACTTTGTCTTCTTGTCGATTTATTTACGTTGCCGGGAGGGTTCTTCTTCGAGCGGAGAGAGTCCGTAAATTCGATTCACCCAATAACTTGGACTTCGAACAACGAAGACGAGAGGAGCTGAGTCGCCAGACCCTCGGCTGTCCTTTCAAGTTGTTGTGTCTACCCGGGTCAGGCGGGGAAACATCGTATAATAAAGCTATTGGTCTACTTGTCTAGCGGTGACCCGAAAGTTGATTTCTTGTCGGTGCGTTTTTTGACGTCGTAAACATGTCCGAGGAATACCCATGACGTAATCACTTTCACGAAAAGGAGGCACCACTTTGCTAGTCGTGACGTGGTACCTCCTTTCGCCGTCTTTTCAGTGGACCTCAATTTCTCTCGCCCCGACGCAATGCACGGTACCAAGGAAAGACCGTCCATTGCCCATCTGCGGCGAGACCGCTGCTAGAGCAAGTCCTAGCTTTTATTTTAAATTTATAAAACGTGTTGAATAAGGTGAATAAGTATCACACGTGGTGCCAATGCCACGGCGCACGGTCCCATAACGGGGAGAAGAGGTACAGAGAAGATGTAGTGGTACACAGGAGAGAAGAGTTACAGAGAAGTATGGCAGTTGTACACGGGAGAAGAAGTACAGAGAAGATGTAGTTGTACACAGGGAGAAGAAGTTACAAGAGATGTAGTTGGTACACCAAGGGGAGAAGAAGGTACAGAGAAGATGTAGTTGTACACAGGGGAGAAGAAGTAAAGAGAAGAGTAGTTGTACACAGGGAGAAGAAGTGCAGAGAAGATGTAAGTTAGTACACAGGAGAAGAAGGTACAGAGAAGTTGTAGTTGTACACAGGGGAGACACCTTTCTCTGAGGACTTTCAAAGTCCTTGTTTCTAAGGGAGGAGAAAAACTAGGTAAAGATATTTTTGGACAGACTTTTACTCGAACTAGTCTAAAACCGTGAAATACTACAGTATCGCTACAAAACAGAACTCATTGGTAATCGGTTAGTCGTTGGTTCCACATTGGGGGGGGGAGGAAGATAGTGGACTTTAGAAGGAGGATCTCGTGGTAACTCAATAA
>NW_011333040.1:8769860-8784240 GCF_000735185.1 Notothenia coriiceps
CTCTCTTTATCTCCGTACCCAAATATTTTAAAAACGGGGGTACAACGAGCGGATACAGATTTCCTGCCGATATGACGTAATTTCGGATGGCGGACCCACAGAAAGTTGTATCAGAAACAGTGCCTAGCGTGTTTTGGACGTAACCTCGTCTTTGTTTACATTAGCAAGCCTCGCTAACACTCAGAGCTAACCTGTACTGGAGAGCACATGTGTTTAAAAAGCAGGACATATAAAAAGGAACTCACCTTGTGATAAACCTGCAAGAGAAAAAGCATTTGAGCTCCATACTGTTTCAGAAATAATCCTTGATGTGGTTTAGAACAGGATGGCGTTTTATCAAAGTAGAATTTAACTTTATCTCCGGTAGAAGATACAAACAGATCATGCATTTTAGACATCCCTCATATCCCGCGATAGAGTGCCACAGTGACGCGTCCTAAAACCCGGAAGTAAGTTAGCATGTTACCACTTCCGGTTCCTTTGTCAAAAATCAATGCAATTTCTCCGTAGGGTTTAGGAAAATAGCTGGAAATAAGATCTGTGGTTGAAACACATTTAAGAGACGGATCACGTTTTGTTCAGTCTGATAATCTCCACATGTCTACTCTACTTTTATAATTTTCTAAACATAAATCTAGTCGCCAGAAGCAAAATGCTAACGTTATGCTATAAAGGAACTACAGCAGAGTCGCTGCTTCAACGTCACGCCAACTCAAGATCCATATTCAAAACTAGCGTTTGTTTGAACAGTCTGCAGGAGGCAGGGACTTGCTTTCAAGCAGAACGGGGCAAACAAACTTAGAGGAGTGTTTACGTGTTCGGCGTCATGACGTACAACGGCCTCCACAACTTCTGTAGTCCTATTCAGCCACTTGGTAACAACCATCGTTTTCCAGACACGTCCACTCTTCAGAAATCACCAGTGGGGTCACTGCTGATGGATTTAATGTCGTAGAACAAAACGTGATCCGTCTCTTCAATGTGTCTCAACCACAGACCTTAGTTCCAGATATTTTCCTAAACCCTAAGGAGAGATCCCATTGGCTCTGAGACGAGGGAACCGGAAGTGGCAACATGCTAACTTACTTCCGGGTTTTAGGACGCGTCACTGTGGCACTCTATAGCGGGATATGAGGGATGTCTAAAATGCATGATCTGTTTGTATTTTGAGAAAAACACATCATAGACATGTTTTTATATATTTGTATATATCTGAGACCCATAATATTGGCCTAAAAATAGCATGATAGGAGACCTTACCAAAAACAATTATGAAAGAAATGTCAAAGGTCATGTGTATGTTTGTTAATTAAAGTACAGACGGACACAAATATAGTTATATTGCAAACATAACCTGTGAAAACATTGTCAGGTTGTTTTTTTATGAGTATCAATTGGCAAAATGTTGTGAAATTCAGAACTATTTCAATGGATTACACTTCCAAAAATCTCCCTAATAAACAGTAGCTTCGGTTTTTAAGGATCAACATGTTAAATAAGGTCATCAGTTGTGTAACTTTGAAGCACAACAGCCGCACTTTTACTGTAAATGACGTCTGTGAGCAAACAAACACAGTCTAGACGGTTTCAGATACGAGATGAAAATGATGATGATGAGGGGTTTCCTGTGGCTGATTAACAATTATAAATCAAAAGAGAAAGATTGAAGATGATCTGCTAAAACATGATGATTCATTGAATACTTCAAAGTCTTCAGTTTATCGTAGACTAAACAGAAATATAGAGAGAAAACTGTATTTGTTATTTCAGTAAATCGGAGCTTCAACAGCATCTCTTTCTGCTTCAGATGTTTTTTAATTAAACACAAACACCCATCGAGGTACTTTACTTGAGTGTGTCCATTTAATGGTACTTTATACTTCTACTCCAAAACATTTTAAAATGTAAAATAATGTATTTCAGGGTTCATACACTTTTTCACCAATGATTTTTCCAGGACTTCTCCAGGACCTTTACCTAATTTTCCATGACCAAAAACATTACTCTCTCAGCGGTGCCACTGAAAATGGTTTATTTTAACATGGAACAGAAAATAAGGTCTGAATATGAAACATGTTGAGCCTATCTAAAACAAATCAAATAGTAGCTTCTACACGCTAAAGCAACTCAAATCTCTCACCAGCAAAATACCTCGTCAGTTAAATGCCATTTTACATTTCATTACTATACCATACAGTTTAGCTAAGATATAAATTATATTTTATGCAACTTTAGTTACATTTCCATGACTTTGGGGAAAATATTGTTTTCCATAACTTTTCCAGGGCCTGGAATTAGCATTTTGAATTTCCATGATTTTTCCAGGTTTTTAATGACCGTAAGAACCCTGGTATTTAACTCCACTTCGTTTATTTTAAAGCTTTATTTCCTTATTGGATGCGGATTTGGCTCCAAAAATATGTCAAAACATTGCGTGTTTTTAAAGATTAAACCATTAGAATAACTTTTTGATGGACAACAAGTTAAAAATGTCAACAGTAAAATGCAACAATATGAACCATCTAATAACTAGGTCAAATGTATAAGGAAAGTAATTCTTCTACTCTTGGTAATTCACCTACATTTTGCTGATAAGTTAGAATTTAAATGTTGGACTTTCACTTCGGACGTTAATATTTCTGGTACTTTCACTGCAGTAAAGAATCTGAATACTTCCTAAAACCCCGGATATTAGAGCCAGACTATATTGTGATGTTTATTTTTTAAAGACAATGGACTTTTCTCCTAACTGGAAAACGTTACAAACTGTCCGTGAAATTCTCATGTCTGTTTCCAGAGAGATAAAGGGGCTTTTTCCTCTTTGACGTAAGCCTCCGAGGGCAGCTTCCTGCACCACCCTAGACGGTGAATTATCTTCAGTAAGTGTGTGTTCCTCCCCTGAGAGAGGAGAGGACGGAAGATCTGAGTCATGGGCGGTAAAAGGTTTTCATTAGACCGTTGCTGAACAGCACTTTCTCAAACTCAAAGGCTTAATCCAAATCTAAACAGGAGAGAGAGGGAGAAAAGTCACATTTTCAAACTAAAAGCCTTTAGCTCTGATTGAAATGGATTAAATGCAAATAATGTTTAATTTATCCTTTTTTTCCCAATAGTTTTGCTTTAATCTGTTTTTAATCGACAATTATACCAAGTTTTAACATCTTCATCATATTTTCGACAGTGTATACTATGGCACATTTCCATTATATTTTCAAATGACATTATGATCATTTTAACATACTATACCATGACTATTTAACACAAGTAATAACGCTTTTTACTTGATATTCTCAACATTCAATACGAAAAGTATATTATAACTTATTTTATATTTTTCTACATACTACACCATGACCTTGTTCATATATTTTTTTAAACAACAAATGAAGCTCAGCGCAAGTTCAACCAGGAAGACCGTCTTTACTCATTCATTTACTGGGTGTTTCTCAATGTCGAGGACGCTTCCTTGGTAGGACATGTCTTCCGAGTCACTTCCTTCAGAAGCGAGGCAAGAATCCTTCCTAGCCTCGGAAAACGAAGAATGGTTGAACAGGCTAACAGGTGTGCAGGTGTGCGTCATATGCGAGGCCCCGCCTTAAATGGAGCGTGATTTCCGCCAAAGATTGGAAATTGGTCCCTGCGCAAAGCATTGTGGGGATTTTAAGACCGTGGAGTCTACACATGTGCAGCCTCGAAATTTCTCCCAACGAAGTACGCCCGCCTCGGTAGAATTCCAAGTATGCAGGAGATTGGAACAGTACTTCGGCGGCACCCGATGACGTAGTATGCTTGAAATAGTGGCTCTGGAGCAGCTTTACTCGACATTGAGAAACACCCAAAGAGTATATTATAACTTATTTGATATTTTTCTACGTACTACACCATGACCTTGTTCATATTTCTTTTTAAACAACAAATGAAGCTCAGCGCAAGTTCAACCAGGAAGACCTTCTTTACTCATTAATTTACTATGTCCATGTTACTACTCTCTCTCCTCTCAATAAGTGATCGGGGCGTCACTTCCCAGCTTAACCAATCACTTCGCTCTATTCTCACAAGCCTATCATAGCGCTCCGCTAACCCTTTTAAATCTGCTCCCCCCTCTTTGACAGCTNCCCAGCTTAACCAATCACTTTGCTCTATTCTCACAAGCCTATCATAGTGCTCCGCTAACCCTTTTAAATCTCCACCCCTTTTCACCTCCTGTCCCTCTTAATCCAGGGTCAAGCTAAGCCCCTCCCCTTCAGACCGAACCCAACCATCCATTCACCACCACCAGGGTCAAGCTAAGCCCCTCCCCTTCAGACCGAACCCAACCATCCATTCACCACCACCAGGGTCAAGCTAAGCCCCTCCCCTTCAGACCGAACCCAACTATCTATTCACCACCACCAGTGACCCCGGGGGGTTTAATCGGATCGGGTCTCCCCTCCCGAATGATACTCCCACATAACGGGGCCTAATCGCCAAAACTCCATTACATTCATTTGTGTATCTCTGCAATAAATATGTATTCTTACATCAAAACCGTCTCTCCTGATTGAACTATTATACTACGACTTTTTACTTGATATTTCCAACAAACCATACTATGATTTTTTTTACACTTTATCAAAATGTGTACAGGAAACCAGAAAATAAAGAATATGTAAGCAGAAAAGAGGTTTAAATGTTTTTTATCACACATATTGTTTCACACAGAGTAGAAAATGGCCTTCATGTGTTACAAAATATTGCTTACATTATATCACAGGATGAGACAAATAAACTCGACAAGCAAATTAAAATGTTATGAAATAGTGGATCCCAGTGTAGCCCACTACACACAGCGCTGGATTTCACCTTCATTTGTTTTCTAAAAATATACATTATGTCTATTATACTTCCAAGTATCACAGTTATTTTAATTTCAGTGCTTAGCCATGTCAAATTAATAGATGTACTACCATAGGCCTGGGATCAATACATAAAATATGTTTTAAATGTCCAGCTTGGTGTCAAATAACAACATATTTCTTAGTGTTAAAAGTCACAATATACACACAAATAAGAAGAACATTTAAAGTGCAAACTACACAAAGGGTGAAGGGACGGCTTGGATTGCTTTATACAACCTCTTTGTGACATACTGTATACTTCATTAAACCATACTTCCTTGTACGTGAAAATAGTGTTTTGTTTCACAACCTGTTGTAGTGTTTGTGTTTCTTAATCTTTAGCTTACAGACAAAATCCCCTCTCAGATACACATCTTCTAAATCAACAAGAAAGCAAATAATTCCTATTGCTTTAGCATTTCATGGTACGGTGAACAGTGTTGAAGTGTAGTGTGTAAATCTTTTTTTTCACATTCAATAAACTTAAGCTAGATAGCACGTGGCTTGATAAGCAAACTGGGAATTTCAGTCATAAATCTTTAAAGTTGCAGTTCCTCAAATGAACATCAGATCAAGGAATGCTAGCTGTTTAAAAGTCCTTTAAAAGTCCAAGATTTTCTGTAGTCTTCATTTCAGAAATATCTCTTCTGGTGCAATACGACTTTATTTCGTAAAAAACATGTACGGTAGAAACACAGATCATTATTTCATCGACTGTTAGTTCTGCAATGAATCACACATGTAAAGTTAGTCAATTACAAGAGATAATTTTGTAAGTTAAGAAAGTTGCGTTGTTGTCTTAGTTTGCTTAGTTTACATAGCTTGCTAACTTGCCATGTAGCTTAGCTATGTAGCATAGTTACGTTATTTTACGTGATGTATTTCCAGGATGGTAAAAAAGGAGCAAGTGTGCGTGAGTACATCCTGGTACATCCTGGTATTTACGCACGTTTTTAGTTTTTATTTATGTATTATTGTCTATTGCTTTCAACTACCGATGACCATACATTTGAGCTAACTTAGCTATGTTCTAAAAAAAGATTTAACGTTATCTTACGTAGTAAGAGATAGTAGGTTGCAACATTTATGCAACTTTTGTGTCTTTCTAGATACATCTAATACCTAAAGTTAAATGACAAACTGAAACTTTTCTTGACCTGTCAAATTATCTTTTCCAATAAGCATGATTCCTGGTCTCGAACAGGAGGCAAAGATCTTTTTTCTCTGGCTTTTACCGTACACATATCTTTCCGAAATAAGGTCCCATGGTGGTCGAATGTAAGGGACGGGACTTCCCCTCTCTATAATGTCACAAGATGTCTTGATTGACAGGTGTCTCGTTCAGCCATCGTGGTTCCTTCATGTGTGTCCCGTCTCAAATCCTTCACTTTAGTGGCAAAGATGGTGGTGATGAGCCCAAGCCAAGTCTTTAAATTGTCCCTTCAGAAGACTTTGGGCAGATACATTCACGTGTTTCTACGGTCTCTTCATTAAAAACCACCAACAGAGTCCCCAACATCATCCAACAACTTCATCAGGCGGTAAAGCGTAGGATGTCCTTTCTTTTCCTTGCCCGGCAATATCGAACCAACAACGCCATCGCGATCAACAGAACCAACACTATCACCACTACAGCGATAACGTAGTTCTGCGCGCCCGATATGTGGCACATTTCGAGCGTCACCTTCTCGATGTTCACCGGTTCTGAATACTCCTCGTGAACGCAGGTGACCGTCTCGATGTCCGGTACGACCACGGCCGAACGCTGCACCATCTGCAGGAAGTCGAGGTTGCTGCAGCAGCTCAAAGGGTTGGAGCCCATGTAGAGAGTTTTTAGGGAATGTTCCAGAGCGAGCATGGAGCTGTACTTCAGCGTCACGAGGTTATTGTTCTGCAGGTTCAGCGACTCTATGGACGAGTCTTTGCTCCACACGGGTATATTCGTCAGCTGGTTTGTGGATAAGTCGATGTGTTTGAGACTCTTCAGCGACGACAAGTCTGTGTTTAAACTGGAAATGTTGTTTTCTTTTAAAAGGAGGTGGATTAGGGTATGCTCCAAACCAGAGAGGGAGTCTTTGTCAATTTCTAGCCCAGGATTTAGCGACAAATCCAGTAACTTCAAAGAGGTGTTGGCAAACGCGTTCGCAGGCAAAACCCTTAAATAGTTCTCAGACAAATTCAGGAATTGCAAGGTCGGTATGGAAGTAAAGGAGACACAATCCTGGGGTTCATTCTCAGAGGAACAGATTTCCAGATCATTCTGCTGCAGATGAAGGTGTTTGATGCTGGGTAGTCTTTGAAATATTCCATGATCCAGGGTGGTGAGGTCGTTTCCTTGCAAGAAGAGTTTTTCCAGCGACGGCAGAGTGTTTTCCCCAAATGTCAGGCTCTGCAGAGAGTTAAAACTGAGGTTGATGATCTTCACCGTCTGCAGGAGGCCTGGGTTGGTGATAGAGAACGAGTTGATGCAGTTATTGCTCACATTCAGCACCTCCAGAGATCCCATACAGTGAAAGAACGACTCCGGAATGCTTTTGAGTTGGTTGTAACTCATATCAAGGTATTTTAGATAATAGAAATAAACTTGTGTTCTCTTTTCAAGACCTCCTGTGACGTTGATGCTCTGGAGATGGTTTCGTGAAACATCAATATGTTCAATCATGTTGTATCTGGGGAGAAGAGGGAAGTAGAGCATTTTGTTTTCACTCAAATCAAGATGCGTGAGTTTATAGAAGACCATCGATGTGGCGCTGCGGAAGAACTCCACGCTGTTTTTGCTCAGGTTGAGGACTTTCAGATTGCAAAGGTTAAAATCTGTGATGCACGTGATCGAGTTCTTGGACAAATCGAGTTCAGTCAAATTATTCAAGAACTCAAACGCTCCGTCTTCAATCTCCAAGATGACGTTATTGTGGAGGCTGATTCTTCTAAGCGATGAGGATCTGCTGAAGGTGTTATGGGCTATTTTGGTGATGCTGTTGCCATTCAGAGAAAGGTCCATTAGCGACGGAGAATCGGCTAAAAAGTAGTCCGACATCCCCGTGTACAGCCCGTTGTTCGACAGATCGAGCGACTCCACAGCTGTGAGAGGCCCAATGTTGATTTTGGCGTGAGCGAAAACATTCAAATGATTCCTGGACAGATCCAAGACTCTCAGATCCGTCATGCCTTTGAAGAGCCCCGGCTGGATGAAGTGGATCTTGTTGGCGCGGAGGTTCAGGTGGTGGAAACCGTTTTGATACGCCAGTGTTTCCTGCGAGAGATTCTGCACCTGGTTCAGGGAAAGATCCAGCATTCGAACGCCATGAGGAAGGTTGACCGGTGCACTTCTGAGGCTCAGATCGCTGCAGAACACATCCATCTGGACCTGAAACACAAACACACACGTCTGATTATGTCGGCACGCTGCCAGATTAACCCTGACACAATACAGAGAAAATGTTTTAAGTGTGGAGGGGCGATTTGTGAGCATGTTCTTGGCAGCAGTACAGACCCTCTAAAGTTTACGATAGTGAGTCGTTCTGAAGGGAAGAATAACTTTCTACAATTGCAACGGATAGGTGATGACTTCTTCATCGAACACTAAGAGTGGTTTTAGTCCAAAGACGATACGTCACACCTCTATTACTCAGTTATTCAGCATCTTTTCCAGTTCCTCTTAATCCAGTCGAATATTTTAGTTATTAGATGTTGTTTATAATTGAAACCACACGGCCAGAGACCCATTCTGTCCACCTCTCTTAAAGCTGTCCTCCTCTCCGTTTTCTCTCCAAGTGCATTTCGCTTCTCGGAATATTTGTGGTATCCTGACATAGGCATTCCTCTTTGCTAACGAGCCATAAACAAACAGATTGATTTATTCACGAACTCCTGCGGGGCAAAACATCTCGTGTCTGTTGTCAAGAACTGAGGAACAAATAAAGGATTTTTCAAAGAAAGCATCTTCATTTTAAAGCATTGACTTTTCGCTGTGATTCTGGTGTTATCAGTGATACTAAAAACAAACTTATATTAAGCTTTTGAGAGTATACAATCTGATATATGCATGTTTGAAAGTACATGTACTCAAGCGCTGCACTAAATAAGATTGTTGAGGTGATGTATACTCTTACTCCACTACTTTTCAGAGGCACATTTTTATTACATAACATTTGCATTTAGATGTCCTTTTATAATGTGTTCGTTTTGCACCTTGCGTTGATACTTTCAATGTTATATTATGGAGCACTTTTCTTTGTTTTGTTGTTGAAATGGGCTTTTTTCCTTTAAGGAGCCAACTATAATGTGAAATAAAAGAAAAAGTCCCGTGTAAGGATATTAGTTGTTTGTGTATTTGTTATATTTTCCTTTTTTGTGACCTTTTTATGACATTATTAGAAAGCAATGCTACAGATAAGAGCTGGGGAATAGCGTGCTAACAAGGCTACAACAAAATATCTTCTCACACAACCTGACGTCACTAAATCTCTTCTAGGATGTGCTGGTCTTTCCTAGGAAAAAGAAAATGCTCCTGCACACAGGAAGTGATGCCTGTGACATTTCCAGTTTATTACATAACTAGAAGAAGAACTGTTGGCAGATTGCATAGGAAGCAAAACATAATTCACCAGAAGCTCAGAGGAACAGAAGGTCTAATATTCACATAAAAACACTTTCAAAGTTTCCAGTGAAGCAAAATAACGTTTCTGGGTCTGAATACTGGAGCCTAAAGCTAAAACGAATAAACCCGATCTGTTCAGGTCAGAAACCTTCAAATAAATCGTCTGCCTGTCAGGATCATGTGAAAAAACCTCCTGACGAATTAGGTGCCTCATCTCAGTTTCTGTGGGCAACCGAGGACATAAACTAAAAACAGATGAGAGCATTTAGTGTTTATTTGTTTTACTGATATGTGAGGAATGTGCCTTCAGGAGGAGATGCAAGAAAACTGAGAAAAATCTGGATTTGAATGTTTAGTTTCAGATGAGTTTGTACGAAGGGATCTTTGGATAAGTATACATAAACCCCAGAAATCCCTCTATTTGTGCCAAAAGCTGGCAAAGAATTATGATCTGTTCTGGTTTTGTTAGAAATGTCTTTGCCTTTTGATTGTTTTGAAAGAGTTCCTCTGAGTTTCATGTGTTGGTTTTATTCTAAACAATAAGATATAACCAAATGTCATAAGGTTTGACATCAAATAAGACATTTCGACAGATATATATACATTTAAGTGGCATATTATTTTTTTCAACGTTATCGTAATTGGTTTGTTAACATAGCAAAAAAACCTCTATTTTAAAACAATTGAAACACACGTCATAGTTTGCATTACGATGGCTAAAAAACTGAGATTTTCCTCATTTTTATGTTAAAATTACAATAAAAGGAATACATACACATAAGAAAAGTCACAAAAACAAACAAATAACACATCACAACATACAGTAACTCACAACCAGGCATGAAACAACTACAAATAAATAAAAGTTTTCCTCTGAATGCCAAAAAGTTTAATTAAAATGAGAAATGTCTTAAGTTTTGTCCGAAAAACGTGCGAGTAATAAAAAAAAAAAAGCGAATTTCATCCCTTTGGACCTCTAAATGTGAGTGTTAGTGTGTCTGTTAAATCTTAGTAAACAGACCCGTGTGTGTGTGTGTGTGTGTGTGTGTGTGTGTGTGTGTGTGTATATATAAATGTGTGTGTGAGGGTTTTACTTACAACTTGGCATGCTGGGAGTTGGCGAGGAGGCCGTTCGGACGCCGCCACGCAGCTGACCATCAGCGAGAGGAGCAGCTGGAGACAGGCCATGGTGCTGCAGGACACACACGATACACACACGTTAACACACACAATACACAATACACACACACACACACTCTGGCTGCAGGTGATATGGCTCCAGAGAGGGCAGGAAGAGGGAAGTAGCCCAACCTACATGTGTGACCTATGACAGTGCTATTTATGATACAAACGGGGCTTTTTGTTACACTGTGCCGTGTTGAGCTGCAGAACTGGTGGAACAGAGAAACTGTGACGTAGACAAAAACCTTTTTCCGTCACTTCTGAGTAAATGCAGTCAATAACTGCACTGTAACGGTGAGAGAGGAGATACTTCAACCCAAAGAAATACCCCTTATCAAGCTTTAGAAATTGATGTCTAATGCTGGATGTTCTCAAAAACACTACTTTTAGAATTTGGAGCGTTTTTAAAAGTTATCTTTTTCTCAAGCGGAGGAATGTTTAAAAGAAAGAAATTAAGTTTCCCAAGACTGGCAACTACTGTATGGTGGTCCTCGGATAATTTACTTAAATTAAAGTAGTATCTATAATACCACAGATTAGAAATACTCTATTCAAGTAAAAGTCCTGTGTTTGAAAAGTAAAAAGTAGAAGAGTAATATCGTGAAAATGTTCTTACAATTTAAGTAATAATAGTGATTACTACAGCTCTTTAAAACTGTTGTTTTATTTTAGACAAGATAAAATCGTCCTTTATTGATAACAAAATATTCTATTCATATGGTTAATAAGGAAATATAAGAGTTGTAATTTGTCAACGCGGAGCACGTTTTGAATACTTTGTGTACTACTAGTTTAGTAGATTAGTAGTATTTGAATCATATAAACACATCATGGTAAATGTGAAGTGACATTACATATATTGTAGTGAAAAATATAATATTTCCATCTTAGAAGAAGAAGTAAGAAGTGGCAGAAAATGTACTTTAATACTTCATATTTAAACTTGAGTACTTGAGTAGATGTACTTTCCCCACTGCTGATTGTTAGAAACATCAGACGTTATTTTTTACGTTTCGGTGAGTCATCTTTCACGAGACTCGGGTTCTGTGTCTCATTATTTTCTGCGGAAACTAACTCAAATATTTCCTTGAACAAAACAAAACAACATGTGTACTGCAGCGGAGACAATGTGGGAGTAATTACAGAAACAGAAAGGGTTAATACCCAGGAGAGTCTGTTGCTCTAAAAACTCACCTACTGTTATACTGGAGTGTAGTCAAGTACATTTAAGGTACTTTATGTATATTACTTGATCTTTACTTGAGTATTTACATTAAGGTCACCTATCATGCTATTTTATGGCATATATTATAGGTCTCAGATATATAAAAATATATAAAAACATGTCTATGATGTGTTTTTCTCAAAACACAAACAGATCATGCATTTTAGAAATCCCTCATATCCCTCTATTCCAGCTGTTAGAGAAACGCTTGATTTTGGGGTCCTTAGCTTAAAAAAGAGGAGGCGGAGCTAATGCCTGATCAGAATTCTACCGGAGATAAAGCTAAATTCTGCTGTGATAAAACGCCATCCTGTTCTAAACCACATCAAGGATTATTTCTGAAACAGTATGGAGCTCAAATGCTTTTTCTCTTGCAGGGTTTATCACAAGGTGAGTTCCTTTTTTTATTTCCTGCTTTTTAAACACATGTGCTCTCCAGTAGAGGTTAGCTCTGAGTGTTAGCGAGGCTAGCTAATGTAAACAAAGACGAGATTACGTCCAAAACACGTCAGGCATTGTTTCTGATAGCAACTCTCTGTGGGTTCACCATCCAAAATTACGTCATATCGGACGCAAATCTGTATCCGCTCGTTGTACCCCGTTTTTAAAAGATGTGGGTACGGAGGAAAAGAGAAGAGGGTTATTAGTTTCTGACGCTAGCGTGAGTTCCCGACGCACACGGGGACACCATCTTTATGTAAGAAAGACATCAAAAAAGTGCATTTTGCATGATAGGTCCCCTTTAAAGCCTCCTTATTACACATTGTTGATTCACGATGACAAACTACACGAGGAAAAATGCCTCATGGTATATTCATGTTACACAACCTGGTTAATTGAGCTGTTAAAAGTAACGAGTTAGTTGAAATTCAATGTAACATTTTGTCCTAACTTCCTCATTTAACGGCACAGAGCTGCTGAAACCCTGCAAGTGTCAATTCATAAAGATCCTCATCAACATTGCCCATGTGATTTTTGTAGGTTGTAGCTGCCATAGACTGTATAAATATACACAAAAAACAGACAACTCTTTCTTACATTTTAAAAGCATTTGTTGGCATAGTAAAAAAAATGAGATTTTATTTTAAGTTCCGTTTGTTTTTTTATGAAAAATCTTCTGCAAACAAGTAACAGATAAGATTTTATACTTTTTATCCTAATTTGAGATTGATCCGGGATGTAGGTGTTAGATTTTGTGTTTTACTTAAGTCAAAGTAACTTTTTCTCCATATTTCTGTACCATGCACACATCTCCTCCCCACAGTCAAGTCGTTCCAACAAGTAAAACGATCAACAACAACAAGTCTTTTTCTAAATAATCTTTTTGTGGGTTAAATATGACCTCACTTTTGAGCTGATGTGATCACAACACTGGCAAACATGGTGGTGAGAGAAGTACGTTACTTATTTAAAAGAAAACCGAGCCTTTACTTTGAAATTCCACACATGTTAACATGAAAATCTACTGTAACAAGTAACGGATAAGACTGCTTTGTTTTTAGTTTGAAATGCAGGGTTGAAAGTTTACGTTTAAAACATATGCTGTAGTGGTATTTGTTTTGGATGTATGTGTTTAGCCATGCACACATTAAACTTAACTTTGTATACAACATTTTTGTTCAAAACTTTCAAGTTAAAACATTTGTTGAGAAATAATCAAATGACACAAGCTTGACCAACTCTGACGAAGTAGATGTTACGTTGGGCTTGCATTGTCTATAGTCTCTACTTTTCAGAGAACCATCCCAAACACTAACCTGTAGTGGGAGAAGAGTAACTTAAACAGAAAACTGAGCTTTTATTTTGAAATCTCGTGTTGTTCTGATGAAACAACTAAGCTGATAGACCACTTATCAGGTTGTGCGTGTTGTTCCTTTTAAAAATGCTAAATTCAGTATTTTAAGTAAGTATATTTCATTATGATCGTTGAAGCCATTGCAGGCACATCGTGATCCGCCTAGCTCCTCCAACATGCTTTAAGTGTTTTTATAGAGTTGAACGTTACCTCCAGCTTTCAGATGATGCTCTAGTCTTCGACAGAGCCTGGACCAATAGTTGATCTGCCAGATCACTCCGCAGCACCCACCACCACACACACACACTCAGTAGTCCTCTACTGTCCTGATCGATTGTGACCGAAGTGAAACACCAGCAAGCCTCAACACACACAGCCCCACACCACACAACACTCACCACACGCGACCTCCCTCCCAACTGACTGTGCACCAGCCGTCCAGCCAATCCCCCCAAACATCCTGATGAGAAATATGCCTGCCGTATCCCCTCCCAACGCGTGGGAAAATGGCCTCTATACAGCCGGGGTGGGGGAGTTCAAGTCTTTTATGCGCGCAACCTTCCAAGGAGCACAAATCGCCCTTCGCTCCCTCCCTGCAAACCTCCTCACTTGCAAAAAAAAAAATACTCCAAATCACAACTCCCTAAAAGAGGCTGGGGATGGTCCAACACCACCTAAAGGTATCTGGAATTTGGGGCATT
>NW_011333040.1:8784285-8794026 GCF_000735185.1 Notothenia coriiceps
GGACGTGAGAGCCGATACAATCACACCGAGGACCATAGCACTAGCGAACTCACAAGAACAGGTTTACCCAAGCTGAATCAATAAACTAAAATGTATATGTAATGTATAAAGGGTTTAACGTCCTTAGCTGGCTTAATAGATAACCAGCTAAGCTACCAAGCCAGAGGTTCAGCCAACACCTGTCGAACCCGAGACATCGTAGTAGAATAATACCGGGCCTCGACTATATGGGTACATTGCGATGTCCGATGTTGAGAGACCTTCTCTAGATCACATATACTATTTCCGACAGCTGACGCCGTTCTCAGTTCAACACACGACTACGACTCGTAAGATTGCTCTACCGTATATTAGATAACTATTTCTCTTTTTAGAGAAGTCATGCTGCCCACGACTCCAAACACACACGGATACACGGACTAGAGATTGACCTAAGAGGCTCTTGCGCTACGGCAGTGACTATGAGCTAACTAATCGTGTAGCCTCTAGTGGTTGTAGCTAGCACCGGAGTGGACACAAGTTGATGTTAGCTGACAGTGAGGCATGGTACCTGTCCATCAAAAGTGCCACTGACCTAATTTATGCAAAAAACTTAAGACCTAATACTTCACCCCCTCCAGGGTCGTGTTAGAAAACAATTCACTCAGCAGATTCATAACATAAAGGTGGAATCTATGAAACTAAATCCGATAATAGATTCATTTTATTGCATCCATTGGGTAAGCCAACCGAAAGCTGCTGTAAACGTTGGGCGCGCACTGTGTTAGCCTTCACATAGGGCGGTCTACAGAAATAGTCGCATTCCATATTCTGCAGCTCTACGTCCCTAGCGGCTGCCGGAGAACAGTACACCGGCGAACCTAAATCGATAATACTATCTTATCGTGCATCCATCGCAGAATGACTGCTTGTAAAGTTTGTGGTCATTTCTTAACATGGAGTCTATGGAAAATTGCGCCTTTCTGCAGTCAGACCTACCGGCATGTATGCACTGCAGTGTGTGCACTTCTCGTATTGCCGTCCGGCTGTTGCCCGAGTCTCTGCCGCTTCGTAAGAATGTGGGAATCAAGCAGGACGTCGACTCTGAGACCTCTCCGCTCACACAGGGTTCAGAACATAGGGACGGGCAGAGCAGGTGGTTCTGGAACACGAGCACGCGTTTATTAACCTCCAAACAAAAATAGTACGCGGGTCTCAAACGTTTGCCGGGGGGGGGGTGGGAACCTTCACGGTCCTTTGGCGACACTTCCATGCCCTTCGACGGATCCCGCCTACTGCGAAAACAGACCCAGAACCCAGGTTACCGACATGCTTTTATTCCGGCACTGATTACCTTGATTCCGATCAGCTGTCTGGCCCTCCGGCTTGAGCCACTCCTTCACTCCAGCAGCCAGCGCACCAAACCACAGCCCGCTGCCACAGTGACGTTGTTGCGATTGCGCGTTGCAGGCAACACGCTTCGGTTTTTGTTAATTAATGTTCTTGGTCCCCTCCTCACTTTCTCCTTGTACACAAACTCGCTCGGATCTGTCCATTAGCCCCGCATGGTTTTTCATACCACTGCTACCGCTGACGACACCCAAATAATTCTGACTTTCCCGCTCAGAGAACCCAGGTCGTCGCAACGCATCTCCTGCTTGCCTAGCAGACTCTCTCAGTGGATGTCTGTTCAATCACCTCAAAGTTCAACCCTTCGACAAGACTGAACTGCTCTTTTCCCTTCCGGGAAACAAGATTTGTCCCACTCTTGACCTTACAATCAACATTGGCACCCTCTGGTTGGTTTCCCCGACTCAGATTGCCCAGGACTCTGGGTGTCGGATCCTAGATAACAAACTGTCCTTCATGCAAACATCGGCTGCTAACAACCGCCTGCTGCTGCAGATACACGCTTTACAACATCAGGAGGATACGTCCAGCCGCTGACCAGAAAACAGCGCACAGGTTCTGGTCCAGGCTTCCTCAGATAATCACACGCCATAGACTCTAGCGACTACTGTTCCTCCTGGCTGGTCTACTGCATGTGGCATCCGAACTCTGCAGCTCATCCAGAATGCAGTCTGGTCTCTTCAACCTTCCTAAATGTTGCCACACCCCACTCCGCTCCCTTCACTGGGCTTCCAGTAACTGCTAGAATCCACTGTCAAGATACTGGTACACTTCCGTACCATGCTGTGGAATGGATCTTGGCCCTCCTACATCCAGGACAATGGGTTAAACTGTACACTCTCCCAGCACGGTGCCTCCGCTCTTGCATCAGCCAAACAAGCTCGCTGCACCCGCACTGCGAGGGGGACCCAAGTTCCCATCAGCAAAAACACAGTGGGTTTGCTATCCTGGTCCAAAATGGTGCGACATGAGCTTCCCCATTGACATCAGGAACAGAGAAACAGCTTGCACATTTTCTTCCCGGCGCAGACTGAAAACTCATCTCTTTCGACTCCCACTTCGAGCGATAAGAAATTACTAACAACAAAGCACTTACTATACTAATAAAGGGAACTGGCTTATCTAAAAGCCAGTTGAGTAGCACTTGAAATGGTTTGGATCATGAAAACCTGATGTACTTATATGATTCCTGTTTTCTTCAAAGGTTGGTATCTTTCCCTGGTCGAAGCATGTACTTATTGTAAGTCGCTTTGGATAAAAGCGTCAGCTAAAATGCAATGTAATGTAATGTTATGTAATTTACAAACTCTTCAACTAGAACCGTAGTTATAGAAGGAATCTGTGTATGACCAGTGCTTGAATTGGGCCGGTACTCACCGGTACGCAGTCCCGGCACTTCTGATTTTACCCTTGTACTCAGCCGCCGGCAGCCTTCGGCACGTCATGACGCATGTCAACAAATATGCCGGCGACATCTCATGACGCATCTCATGACGCATCTCTGACGCACCGCCGCGATAGACTAGATCAGAAAATAAATCACATAACGACGACGTTAGCATTTAAAAAATGTTAGCGTGGCTTATTAGTCCGAAAAGACAGCGGTTGTCGCCGGACAAGGACCCGACTGCAAATACAGAAAATGCTGTGCCTGTGTCTGAAATTGTGCCTTCTCTCGTCGACCCTCCTGCTCCAAGTTCAGTAGCACTAGCTCCAACAGAGCCTTCTCTCCCGCTAACGTTAGCTGCTGCAGGCGCAACTACCACCAACAACACCGGGCAAAGCGATGCACCTGACTGCTGGACAAGGGACCAGGTGGACTATTTTTGCAAGACCAATGAATGGCTCATTGTTAGAGACAAAAAGCTGGGATGTCGGATATGTAAAGAGGTGAAATATTTGGGAAAACACACTGGACAAGGACTGAAACTCTCGATTTTTTATTTTATTGTCTTATTTTAACAGTGATCGTATGATTCCTTCCGATATTATTGCAGATCTGCTGCAAGCTAGCTATCTCATGTAGCTAACTTAGCCATTTAAAGTATACTGACAAAACACTTAAAATCATCATCAAACAGATTAACTCTGCCAACAGTGACCATTAGAAAACTTTATAATCCTTTTATTTTATAGGCCGTTGTGACGCGTTTGCACCTGTCGGCCACCATACAATATCCTACTGACCAAACAAGCAACATGCTGATGATTTACATATTCTTAAACCAATACCCCAAGAACAGCTCTCTGCTGTGAAGTGATTTTTGGTAGCAGACACAGTTTGGATTGCAGGTCAAATGAAGCCAACACAAGGCCAGAGAACGTAGCTAAAGAACAGGTCAGTTAGGCTACTCTTCAGGATCTTGGTTACTAAATTATACAAATGTTTCTTTCTGACGTAGAAATGTGCTGGAGCACCAGTCCAAGTGTGAAAAACAAGCTGAACGTTTCGATCACATTATCGAATTGTTTCTGTTTCTGGAAAAATCAATCCCTGAACCCCCAGTGAATGGAAGTCAATTTGAATGTGCAGCAGTGCAGAGTATATGGTTACAGTTCGGCTGAAGGACAAAGACGGAGGACAGAGGAGGCAGGACATTGTGGAATGTTTTAGTTTGATAGAACAGATAGATAGAAAGTGGAAGAGCAGAAACAAATGTTCTAAGGAACGGACAACGAATAAAAACCTGAATCTGATGAAAAAAGAATCTGATATGTTTTAATTAAACTCTAAAGAGATAACTGACTGACACGAGCAGTCTAACAAGAGGAAACACTACAGCCCTGTAAAAGTAAATCACATCTTGTTTAATGCGTTTTTGTGATAAAGCATTTACAGTTTGTCTGAGGAACCATCATAAATGTTATGTATTCTTTTTTGTAACTTGAGCTAATGAAAAATGATTCTCACTGGAAATAACGTCACACACGCCCACCAATCACCTCCTGTGTTTCTCCTGGAGCTTTCATAAACGGCACCGACACAAAAGTTTCACTCTGCATCAGTGCACCAACATTTCAACGTCATTCCAAGTCCAGTTACTTGTTTCTCAGTGAGTTTCTCCAGGACTGTCCCACCATGCGTCTCCAGTTCTTCCTCTGCGTAACAGCCCTATTCGTCTGCCCGGGTCTCATCCTCGGGTCTCGGATAGCCAAACGCTTCGCCATCGGCTGCACGGAGAAATGTGACAAGTCGCAGTGTGCGCCAATCCTCGCGGACTGTTTGGCCGGAGATGTGCTGGACCGCTGCGACTGCTGCCCGGTGTGTGTGTCCGGAGAGGGCGAGCTGTGCGGCGGCGACGGAGACCGGGAGTGCGCCGAGGGGATGGAGTGTGTGGTGACCGAAGGCGTGGAGGTGTCCTCCACCGTCAGGCGCAGGGGCAAGCCCGGGGTGTGCATGTGCACCGTGTCCGATCCGGTGTGCGGCAGTGACGGCGTCTCGTACAGGAACATCTGCGAGCTGAAGCGCGTCAGCAACCGGGCCATGAAGCTGCAGCAGCCGCCGGTCATCTTCATCCAGAGAGGAACCTGCGGGAAAGGTGTGTGTGTGTGTGTGTGTGTGTGTGTGTGTGTGTGTGTGTGTGTGTGTGTGTGTGTGTGTGTGTGTGTGTGTGTGTGTGTGTGTGTGTGTGTGTGTGTGTGTGTGCGCACATGCTGTAATCACTTGTGTTTGAGCTCTAATTGATACTCAACAGAGCTGCTCTGTATCCAATCTCATTATAACACTCACTGACCTGGACTGTTATTTTGTGTGTGTGTGCGTGTTTTAGTGTGTGTGTGTGTGTGTGTGTGTGTGTGTGTGTGTGTGTGTGTGTGTGTGTGTGTGTGTGTGTGTGTGTGTGTGTGTGCATGTTTTAGTGAGTGAGTGTGTGTGTGTGTTTGTGCATGTTTTAGTGAGTGTGTGTGTGGATGCGACAAGAAGTGTCTAGGAAATAAGATTTCAAACTGGAATTACCTCCATGGCCAGCTGCAAAGCCTGATGTGTGTGTGGGTACGGAGGAGAGGGTCGATGCATGCTGGTTGCCACGGCATTATGGATCTTCAGCGCTGACTGGAAGTCAGACTACAGTAGGAGAAAGACAAGAGCAGCTTCTGTTATATTCTTCTCAACTGGAGCTCACATGTCATCTTCTCACATCACCATACCTGTATTCACATGGTTTAAAACTGAAATCAAACTTTTCCATTTGCTGCTTTCAAACTGACAGTGTTAACTTGCGCTTGTTTTGGTCATTTCAGTTCATTTACAGTTCTTTTGAAAAAAAACAGGGTTGAGTTGGACAACCAACAATGTAAGGCTGGGGGATATATATAATATTCTCAATGTATTTTAATTGAATACTATGTTCCTTCACTTTAATGTACTAGATGATATTTCTTATTTCCTCAAAAAAGGTTCCAGGAAATGTCCGAGCAGCCACAAAGGGATATTCAATGCTTTTAAGATTCTTACAAATGGTTCTAGAAACAGTGACATCTTTATTTGCTGTGGGCTTCACTGTGGACTGAGGCACATGAACACCTTCAATGACTTGTAGACAGATGTGTCAAAGAGAAAGCCAAAGAGGAGGTGGTTTCTGCAAACTCTTTACATTTATAAGACTTTGGGCTTAAAAAATATCCAATGCAAGAATATTTAATACTGGCATACTAGAGTGCCTCTCAGTAGCTTCCATTCAAAAGCCCTCCTCCATATATTGAAGCCTTCATTTGAACTTGTGGCATCTGGTGAGGCCCCAGTTGTCATGGAGGCTCAGACAGCACTGCTTTGTCTTTGTAAATCTTTTTTAGCCAGAAAGTCTTGAAAAATACCTACATTTCATATTGACTCTGAAGCTCTCTCAATCTAATGCTCCTTCTATTACCTTGTTTAGTAGTGCAAGAACATGCTCGATGTCGCTCTGACTCTGCTGGTCGGACAAGCATCCTCGAATCTGCTTCAGGGACAGCAGCAGCTCCTCCAACTCTGCAATAAGAAAACATGCACTGTTTCATAACTTGATGCACTGGCCCAACATTGGCAGTGGCCACCACCTTCATAGAAGGGGGAAGAATATCATTGCTTTTGTGTTGACAAAAAAAAAAATGCTGCGCAGTCTCTGGTCATTTTTTTGTCCATGGCTTTATCAAAGCACAAACTTGTTTTGTATATTTATTATTTAACGGTTTAATTAAATTAATGGGAACTTTATAAGGTTTTTAAAGTTATTTTTAGGAATTTGGGCTCATTCAAAGTTTTCCTAGCACAAAAGGAGAATAACCAACGACAAAATAATATAAAAAGATCTGCATTGGTGTCAGCATCGGCCACATTTTTTAAAATTGCTATTTTAAACATCGGTATTGGCCTTGGCTGAGACATTTGACAGCGGTATATCTCTTTTGATAACATTTCACTTCCACAAATCAACCCACAGAAAAGAGAAGACCAGAAAGGGGCTTGAAATGAGAGATGTACTTTCCTGTCAGGTGACGGCTTGCTTTTCCTGGCTTCAGATTGAGGTATGTAAGAGCTGCATCTAATTCCTTAAGTAAAGGCGCTACTGTGTGCGTGTCAACATTGCCACCCCTCACAACGTTTAATTAAGTCACCCTCAAGAGCCTCTCATGTCCTTCTCTCCCTCCCTGAGGAATTCCCTCCCTAGCAGCAGTCATGCCTTCCTTACATTCCTCTCCCTCCCTGCCAGCTTTCTGCAGAAATTTGATTTCTACCGTACACTGTAACTTTTTATTCTTGTCTTTTCATTTCTTTCTCTTTCATCCATTATGTGTGAGTGTGGGTTTTACCTAGCAGTGCGTGTGTGTGCTGGATGTTGAGAGCTGGCTGCTGCGGTGTGTTTGAATCCTCCAGGAATGTGGGGTTGTCGATGCCGATGTGGGGATGCTGGGAGAGCTTCCTGAGCCTGATGGAGGAGTTCAGGTCCAGCTGCCGACCCTCCTCCTCTCTGCGGCGACGCAGATCCTCCTGGCACACACACGGAAGAATAAATGCACCGTCAATAGAAATACAATTAAACAACAAAGCATAACAGCCTCTGTTACCACTGTCGCCTTCCTTGTCGTCTTAAGTGTGTTAACCTGTGTTGTATGTAAATGAGCTGTGCGGTTGCCCTGACGTGATTGGCTGCCATCTCCTGGTCCGCCTCCTGAAGATTGTGATTGGAGCACGCCGGGCCCGACGCACTCCAATCGCAGCGCACAGCCGGCGCACACCTGCTGGAGATGACTACAAAAAGTAGGGGAACCAAGTAGACACTAAAACACAGGGGAATAAATATTTACAAGAAAAAATAACAGAAATTAAAAATAGACAAAAAAATTAACATAAAATAAGGATAGATAAAATTGAGAAAAGAAATTCAAGTAAACAACGTAAAGTAAATGATGTACGTAAGATATACAATAATATATAACAAATTGGAGAAATAAAGAATAACATATTCAGTATAAGACCACATTTTCGTTTCGAAAAAAAAATAATATTAAAACCTAAATTATTACTGAAGAAACGAAAGTAGATAGTGTCGACGTCCATAGTACAAATAAAACGAGACAAACGACTCGACGAAAGAGGATCTAAAGTGACTATAAATCTTTTGAATGGGTTCGTTCGGGACATTAAGGTTTTGAGTGTCTACTGTTGAGAGGGTTAAGAACTAGCACGGTAACAGCACCTCTCCCTCTCCCTCCCCTAACACCCTCCAATTCACTTACTCTCGACTCCCCTTCCCTGTCGTATCCCTCTAACGCGACACCCTGACAGGTCCATCTATCAGAACACCACTCAGACTTGTGAATGGCCAAGCAAATTCTAGACGTGTCGACCTCATCACTATTTACAAAGCTAGTCTGGTCCATTAGTCAGTGATTGTCTGTATAAAAAAAAAAAACAAGTGTACAGTAGTGATAGATAAAAACATAAAACAAGATGTGTGTGATATGTGTGTAATATAAGAAAGTGTGCTAAATGAAAGTAGCCATGAGACGTGAAATATACTCACTATAAGTAACACTAAAAAAACAGTCCGAATAGAGATTTATCAATTCATTAAATAATGTACCTAAATCCATATACTTATATCACGGAATTCGTTAATAGTGCTAGTGTTAAAGACTGATAAGTGCAAAAACTAAGTCGTCCTTTTAGAGATGCATTATAGGCTGGTGAAAAAACAACTTAGTAATCCTAAACGTTAACGTTCTCCATGAAATCACAGATATATATCCAATAAATGATGTTCAGGTGGATGCCGATTCGATTTCCACCGATTACAATAAACCACACTAAAACACACAGTTTACGAGGGAAACGAGTGAAACAACCAGTTGGTGGAAAAATAAATCGTGTATCTTCAAGTCTGTAAGAGTTCACCCGTATAAAATACTAACGTATTTTGGTTTTGATATGACCATGGAATTTTGTTACTGAAAGCCCAAGGAAAATTAAATTAATAAAGCTAGCTAAAAACGGCTAAACTAATACTAGTCAACATAAAACTAATGTAAAAAAATTGTGACAGGTACGAGTCATGAAAACAAAAACTAGGACATGTATTCTACATTTCGGAAACGACCTCATGTATCGCAAAAATCACTATAATCCGTTATATTTTGTTGTAAACTAGCTAAAAACTTTAGTGTAAAAAAAAATAACTAATAATTCTCAGTTTCTCTAGATAATTAGGTATGTACAATGATTGGTATCCTTGTGACGTTTCTCATTTTTGTTAAATCCTAATTTTGATAGGTGTTTACGGACCCTCTTAAAGTAACAAAAAAACCTAAGACGTGAAAATTTGAGCTTGTATTGCATAATATCAGCCTTCTTTTAAACTTGCTTTACGGGGAATAACAAACAATGAGTTGTACTCCGACAATGCAGGGCTGATCTCCTTTCTTTCCTTTCGTGTTATGTGGTCACCTAACCATATTTATATTTCCAAATTAAAATATATGCGTTCTCATTTGTTTCACCGTCCGTACGTCGGACCTTGTTTGTTTTTTCAGGTTTTCCCGTGTACAAGTATTTATTGTGGTGTTCCTCCCTGGAGATTTTTCCTCAGATCAACGTATGTTACCTTATTTGTAGTGATGTGATTTATTCTTTACTTTGTTTGGAGTGAAATTTTTCACCATGTTGGATTGTTTTCAGACCATTGTTTCTGTGTCGATTTGATTTCCGTTGTCAGTGTTTTAGGATTTAATGAGATTTGTGATTAATTCGATGAGATTGATTCGATGAGACTGTGATGATTAGTGTGTTCAAATTAGTGTCAAGTTGTATTAAAGGTTCCTCGGTTCATCGCTCTCGCAGACAAGGTGTACAGTCTCGGAGGTTCTCTCACTACTAAA
>NW_011333040.1:8794071-8800083 GCF_000735185.1 Notothenia coriiceps
GATAGATTAATCAATTATCAAATTAGTCGTTTGTTGCAGGCAGCCCTATTGTAGTTATCCCATGTATAAAAAAACGTGTTATTCAGCGACCCTTGCAATTTGGGATTTTATTTTTGGTTGGTAGACCTCGGTGAGCTGGTCATTTCAAAAGTAGCTCACCAGGCAAAAAAGTGTGGGCACCCCTGCGTCTATGGCATACCATCCAACCTCCTCAATAAACTCCAACATATCCAGAACTCTGCTGCCCGCCTCCTCACCCACACCCGCTCCCGAGACCACATCACTCCCATCCTCCAGAACCTCCACTGGCTCCCCGTCCGTCAAAGAATCCACTTCAAAGTCCTCCTCATTACTTACAAAGCCCTCAACAACCAGGCCCCCTACCTCACAGACCTGCTGCACCACCACACCCCTTCCCGCTGCCTCCGCTCATCAGAAGCCAACCTCCTATCCATCTTCACCCGCACCAATCACCGGACCTGGGGGGACAGAGCCTTATCCGTCGCTGCCCCCTCCCTCTGGAACTCACTCCCACAACCCATCAGAGACTCCACCGACCTCACCACCTTCAAAAAACTCACAAAAACTCACCTCTTCAATCTGGCTTTTCATGTGTGATTGTTTTTGTATTATTTGACTTTAACTTTAACTATATATTTATTTGTTGTTCCTTTCTTCTCTTTTATTTTTTCTTCACTATTATCTGTAAAGCGTCTTTGAGCACCTGTAAAAGCGCAAACAAATTAAATCTATTTTATTATTATTTTAAACTCGATGCGCTCTGAAACTACGGGGCGGCCGAGGACAAAAAATACACATGCGTTAATCACGTTAAAATAATTAGTGGCATTAATTTTTTTTTGCGTTAACGCGTTATTAGCGCGTTAACTTGACAGCCCTAATTTTGCAGTGGACATTTTTGTCTCGAATGACTAATTTGCGTAGTCGTTTTGTTACACAGTGAATTAAAGACCGATTTGACAAATTGAAATTGGAATTCCAAAATAGATCAAGAAAATAGCCTTGTTACAAAAAATCAGGCCATTTGCACCAACACAACCAAAGCTATTGCAAAATGAAAAGTGAAAAATGACCCATATGGACAAAAACGTCCACAGTGATACCGGAGGGTTAAAACATTAACCAATAACTTTTTAAAAACTTTTTATCTTTATGTTTTAAACGGCAACACACTGAACGTCAACTTAGCCTCCTTAGTAGACTCACCCCTACTTTAGTGGGAACAATGAGTCTGAGTCTTTGATGCGCACAGGCGGATGATGCGGGGATGCACAGGAATAAACGCAGATCATCCTCTGGCTGCAGCCTTGACCCGTACTTGCTTTTGATCAAAGTCAATACGGAAAACCTACACTCACACAGGTAGGTGGCCGTGAAGGAAGCGCTAGTGAACTGTCAACAGGGGGAGCCTCGACCGAGCCGGCCGTCAACGGCCCTTGACGACCGGCCGTTCTGTGATTCTACAGATTCTACAGAGGACCAGTCCGCCCCAAGTGACACACGTTTTCTGCCAGACGCTGTTTCCTCTCTCACTTTAGGTAACTTCACTAAAAATCAATCCATGTTGCAGCTTGCATAAAGTTAGCTGAAGTTAACTAGCTAGATTTCACTGATTCTCGTTATTTTTTTCTGACGCTGCGCCTCCCCTGAAGCTCTCTGGCCCCTCACACTTTGAAAACCGCTGCACTACACCAAAATGGATCAAATCCTGCAGCGCCTGAAGGCCCCCTGCTCAAGAAGAACATCAACGGCCCGTCTGAAGATTGACACATTTACAAAATCTGCAAGGAATCAAATACTTATTTCCTTCACTGTATAAGTAAAACACCCAAAACACAAAATGGCCAGACAGAGGGAAGTACCTGGTACGAGTCCGGCTAGCGGCTGGTTGTCCTCGTCTCCGTCCCTGTAGGCCTGCCACCAGTTGGGGTCGGACTGGCTGATGATGTGGAGAATGTCCCCCTTCTGGAAGGACAGGCCCAGCTCTCTGCACGGCACATAGGGGTCGTCTGAGGGGTCGTAGTCAAAATGGGCCTTCACATGGACCTGAAGGAGGGAAGGAGACTGGGTTTAGATCACATCCAAAAAGACATTTACAAACCTAATTTGAACACTTTCTAAATCTGTTCTTTATCAAAACATTTGCTCAGATGTTTGTGATTGAGCACTCACCACGGACTCTTTGACAGGGGGGGGTTTGCCCTGATTGCTGGGAATGAGCACAAAGGTCAGGAGGCCGTGCATGTCCGCCTGAAACAAACACACACACACACACACAAAATAATTTGTCATTAATCATCCTCACATGGATTGTTTATTTTGCATTTAACTTTTATAATGACCTTTGGTCCTTTTGCTGTTGTCATATGTAATAAAAGTATCACTCGATACAGCAATTGATAAGGGAAACGTATCATCTTGACATGAATGTGATGGATGAACAACAAGGTGGCGCTGCGGATGGCTGCCTCTGTGTTGTGGCCCAATAAACCTAATTCCTTGTGTATGTAGAGCTACTTGGCAATAAACCTGATTCTGATCTGATTTTGATGCAGATGTTGGACAGGAACATTTCTAAATAACATATAGTAAAGGAATTTTAAGTTATAGGCAGTTGGCTACATGTGCTTGAATAAGAATAACATACAAAGAACCAAGGGTGATCCATATTTATTTTGGTGAATACCATCCAGTTGCCTTTGCCAGAACAAGTCAAATTGTTCTTTAAAGTTCACACATCAGGGCAAACAACAGGGAGAATATTGGCCAGAATGGTTAGGCTTTCATTGACCTGTTAAGCCCTGAGCCTGTTTTTCAGGTCTCAGGCTCGAAAATGACATTCCCAGAACAAATTACTATATCTTCAAAAAAAGGGGTAAATTAATGATCTTTTCTCTCAAATCAATGATACAACTGTGAGTTGGATGTAGAAAGTCAGAATCAATAGATGTTTTTATTTTAAAGTAAATTCAGATTGAACATGGTGAAAAAATGTAAATTATAGTTTCCGTCCAAAAAAAAACATCACTTAGTCAGGGTGCACATAACTGGTACGCAGGTACGCATGCACGGCACAAATCTGAATTGCGTAACGTCACTTGTGTCACTACGCGCCTTTGCGTACCTCAAAACAAAACACATATGTTGTCTACGCGTGTTTCTTGTCAACACTCAATGGAGTAAACTACGAGACATGTAAAAAAAAAACAAAGACATTACTTTCTGTGACTGACTGAACTGGAGCTGGGCGAGCCGCGCAGGACATAACCGACGGACCTGTAAAGCTTTACAGGAGGCAGAGGCTTAGATCACCGGACAACAGAGTTGGTCGCTGTGTGCACAGACAGGGTTAACGTCGGTATGAACAACAGAATTGTGCCAAAACTCCGCCAACTGGCTGCAGTGGGTGACTCCCCTGTGCACATTCTGTGCCCCGCGCACACACTGGAGAACTGCGCAAAATCAGCTGATCACAACGTTCACGCTCTGTGGTCAAGCTGCTGCAGTTTTATTTACAACAAAGTGGAGTAAAACACACAGTTGCAAACTTTACTGTGTTATGGAAGAGTTTGAATTGAAATCAGATCTTGTGTAGGAATACTCTGTTTCAGTAAAAGTCCGCATTCAAAATGTTACTCAAGTAAAAGTAGGAAAAGTATTATCATCAAAAGTATAGTTAAAGTAGCGACAGTAAAAGTAGTCATTGTGCAGATGTTCCATTCAGAATAATATATATATGATATGTTATATTAATGATTGATCATTAAAGTGTTCTCAAGCTGGTAAAGGTGGAGCTCAGTTTGAATGACTTTGTATACTGCAGGGTAGCTTGTGAATTACTCCAGTGGAACTAAAGTCTGATTTAACACTATGTGATATAACACATTATATTTCACACCAATCACACATCTGTAAAGTAACTAACGGTATTAAAATACATGTAGTGAGTTAAAGTTCACCATTTACCTCTGACTGTAGTGGAGTAGAAGTACAAAGTAGCATCAAAAGTCAAGTACAGATATCTCCAAAATGGTACTTAAGTACAGTTACTTTGAATATGTTGATTGTAACCTTCCCACATCGAAAATCAGATATGACTCAAGTCATGTGATCCTTTCTTAGTATTTGATCCTTCAACTTGGCTCAGGAAATGTAAAGACTTCCACAGTTTTGTAACAAGTTTGGAGAAAGCAAATCGGGAGGCTAAAAAGAGACAGGTGCATCTTCATTCATCTTCATCTCATCTAGCATGCACGAAGTGTAAATAGAGGCCAGTGAGGTAGACCACTGATGATGGACCACGCTTCGTGTGGGGGTGAGTACCAACGTGTCTCCTTGGTACACATGCTGGAGTAACTCACTCAAAAATGTATGTGCCACCCCTACTGTATATGAAACCACTTGTTTGAATGTGATATGGTAGGACTAAAAGCTTTTTGGTAACTATAACATATAATAGTACCCTGTTCAAGGATGGATGCAAACAAGTAACATTTGACCTTTTGTAGAGAGGTTTAGCCAAAAAAAAAAACCTTGGGTCATTTGGGTGCATTTGCCATATCTCTGGAACCCCACGGACGGAGTTTTGATGATTGACACCAATCTTTTGACGTTAGAGCCAATAGAATAGAGAGGGAGTCCTAAATCCATCCAAACATTGACCATGATGAATGAGGAGTATGCGGCAGCCAGCATGCCCCAAAACGGAAGCTGGGTTAAAGCTCTTCATACGCTATATGAAAACTGGCTGCTTAGCTGACAAAAGAATGATGGAGTTATCTAGTAATCATTTCAAAGTGACAGAGAACATTGGATTAACTTCAGCAGCGTTATATGCGTTTTAAGCATTGGAACACAACTTTGATCAGAAAACAGCAAAGGATAAGCGTATCTGCCGTTTTGCCTGTAAAGTGGAAGTTGGTTGTTGTCTTTGCTTGCCTTCGCTGCCACGAGTTTTGGCCGTGAGTGATGATACTTATACCATTGGAATCTGTGGAATCTCAGCTTTCATATGATAGACATTGCAGATCCAATTGAAGTATAAATATTTCTAACCGTGAGTTATGTGCTAGGGGAGTAGAAGACGTCCTTGCGTAGTGCTCGAGCGTGCGAGCGGGCTCGGGGCGTGGTAGAGTGTGTGTTTTGTTTCGGAGTAAACATGGTTCGATTCGTCAGTTAGCTGAGTTTCTTCGCCTTTAAGGCGTATGACACATTAATTAGGGTACGGGGCGGTTCGCCGATATCGCCTGGCTGGTCTCTCTTATCAATAAGTATATAAAATGTAAATGCAGGATAATGCAGTCCAAAACGGACACGAAAACCCTGGAGTTGGAAACAAACGAATGGATAGAGGTACACCCCTAGGTTGCTTATTCATTACTCCATCAAGAACTCTTTGGGTCGTATGACTTACAAGAATATCAAAGACCTGTGACATCCTTCCCTACTGATCTCGATGCCGTAAGTCTCCAGGATTTCATCTCCTTCTGAGTGCGCTTCGTTCAGCGGCTCACCTCGCCAATTTCCGACTGGGATCACCACACTCTCACATTGATTCGACGTCGCGCCCCCTGCAAGGACACACAGAGCAGCGGGATGGATGGACACACATGGACGAGTGACCCACTCCCTGTGGTATTTACAGCCTTTATTGATTACATTACTATTGTAGATGGGGGTATAGGTCTCTCCTCAATTGATACAGAGTGAGTGGGTGTCTCCTCAACCATGGATGTCCTGGCTTTCTCTCATGCGCACAATCCTTCACAGTCTTTCCCCCCCAACTGGGTTAGCGGTCTCTCCTGGTGGGGCGGGCGGCTCAAGTTGCATCTCGCTGCTCTGGCTATCCTGCATGGGCAGGGAGCAAGGACTGCAGAAACACAAGCATTACAACACACACACAAACATTAGTAGTTCATAGTATAACAGGGATTGTTTCCGAAAATCAGTGGTGTGTGCATGGTTTCTTATGTGGGTGTGGTGTGTGTGTTA
>NW_011333040.1:8800125-8806734 GCF_000735185.1 Notothenia coriiceps
AACACACACACACACACACACACACACACACACACACACAGAGAGAGAGATTTCCCCCGGCTCATATTTCCCGGGATTCCCGCACCTTTTTGTTTCACTTTGCATTCAGTTCATTGTTTGTGTGTGTGTGTGTGTGTGTGTGTGTGTGTGTGTGTGTGTGTGTGTGTGTGTGTGTGTGTGTGTGTGTGTGTGTGTGTGTGTGTGTGTGTGTGTGTGTGTGTGTGTGTGTGTGTGTGTGTGTGTCTTCCAAATATGTGTAGCCTGGAGGGAATGGGAAGTAATATGACATGAACATGTTAAATGATAAAGTGAGAAACTCTGCCCCCTGCTGCTCACCTGTGGTATTTTTTGTTTAAAGAGGCCCTCTAATGCTTTTATGGGTTTTCCCTTTCCTGTAGTGTTTTATAGGTTTGTGTGCATGTAAATGGTCTACAGAGGCAAACATCCCAAAGTGCCCTCCAGACACACACTCCCCCACCACCTGTCATACAACACTGTGCAATATATACTTATATAATATAATCTTAGTATTACTATCATCATTTACAAAAATATATATTTGTGCATGCAACTTACTAAATTCAGTTTTTACAATGTCTATCATTTGTGTCTATTACTGTAACGATGTATATTTCCCCTATGTGGGATTAATAAAGATATTCCTGTTTGGGCAGGCGTTTGGGTAACTTGTGTGCTTTTATTATATGTTTTTATTGTGTATTGTGTTTTTAGCACTGCTTCATTCGTATGATGTTTTAATGGTTTGTCAAGCACTTTGTGACTATGTCTGTGAAAAGCGCTTTCTGAATCGTTACTTACTTACTATGTTAGAATGTTACTATGTTACTTAGTTAGTTACTAACTTACTATGTTACTTACTTACTATGTTACAATGTTACTATGTTACTTAGTTAGTTACTTACTTACTATGTTACTTACTTTGTTACTATGTTACTTACTTACTTGTTACTTACTTACTATGTTAATTACTTACTATGTTACTTACTTACTATGTTACTTACTTTGTTACTATGTTACTTACTTACTTTGTTACTTACTTTGTTACTATGTTACTTACTTACTTTGTTACTTACTTTGTTACTATGTTACTTACTTACTTTGTTACTTACTTACTTTGTTACTTACTTACTATGTTACTTACTTACTATGTTACTATGTTACTTACTTACTATGTTACTTACTTTTACTATGTTACTTACTTACTTTGTTAATTACTTACTATGTTACTATGTTACTTACTTACTATGTTAATTACTTACTATGTTACAATGTTACTTACTATGTTACTTACTTACTATGTTAATTACTTACTATGTTAATTACTTACTATGTTACAATGTTACTTACTATGTTACTTACTTACTATGTTAATTACTTACTATGTTAATTACTTACTATGTTACTTAATTACTATGTTACTTACTTACTATGTTAATTACTTACTTTGTTAATGACTTACTATGTTACTTACTTACTATGTTAATTACTTACTTTGTTAATGACTTACTATGTTAATTACTTACTATGTTAATTACTTACTTTGTTACTTAGTTACTATGTTAATTACTTACTATGTTACTTACTTACTATGTTAATTACTTACTGTTACAATTTTAATTACTTACTATGTTAATTACTTACTATGTTACTATGTTACTTACTTACTATGTTAATTACTTACTATGTTAATTACTTACTTTGTTACTTAGTTACTATGTTAATTACTTACTATGTTACTATGTTAATTACTTACTATGTTAATTACTTACTTTGTTACTATGTTACTATGTTACTTACTTACTATGTTACTTACTTACTATGTTAATTACTTACTTTGTACTATGTTACTATGTTACTTACTTACTATGTTACTTACTTACTATGTTAATTACTTACTTTGTTACTTACTTACTATGTTACTATGTTAATTACTTACTATGTTAATTGCTTACATGTTAATTACTTACTATGTTACTTACTTACTATGTTAATTACTTACTATGTTAATTACTTACTTTGTTACTTACTTACTATGTTAATTACTTACTATGTTAATTACTTACTATGTTACTTACTTACTATGTTACTTACTTACTATGTTACTTACTTACTATGTTATTATGTTACTTACTTACTATGTTAATTACTTACTATGTTACTATGTTAATTACTTACTATGTTACTATTACTTACTATGTTACTTACTTACTTACCAATCAGAGCAGACTGGGCTCTGGTTTCAGACAGAGGGTGAAAAGAGGCCCCTTTAAATATCTTGATTCATTTTCGCAATAATAAAAAGAAACACACAAACATGTAATTGGCCAGGAATAGGTTTTATATAAAATTTGAACAGTGGATACAGAGGCGATATTATGTGTATAAAAAAATACATACAATAAAAAGGAAAAATAAATGAATCTTTTTTTACTATTTTGAGCAGATGTTAGCTGATGAAATGTAAAAGGCACTAAATGTACAACATTCCAGTTTTAGAGACGTTTGAAACAGAGCTCACCCCGAGATGAACGAGAAACACAACAAAACAAAAGAAAAATCACAGGGAATTTGTTGTCTTTGATTTGCAAGACATAGTGCAGATTTCACAACATAAACATAGGAAAAAACTCTCAAAAAACACACAACTATTTACCATCGAAGAAACACTAAGACTCGTTGTGAGCGTCCACTCGGACACCTTTTAAGACACCAAACGTTGGTCGGAAAAACGTTCATAATTTATAGTTTACATCACAATTTTCTACAACAGCACTAAACACTGCGACGAGTCACAAGGAGCGAAGCGACCGGCAGCTGTCGGTATCATACAGGATGTTTTTGATTTGGTAAATACACTGAAATACATGCTAACTGGAGAAAGAAACAAACACAACAACGTTACAGAGAAAACACACCTGGAAGATTACAGTGCCTGCAGACAGGGTCAATTCAAAAGGGATCAAATTAAGAGTTTCAGGATGAAAGTATTTAGGGGTTACGAATAATAACATGAGTCCAGGTTGATGTACGCAAGGATTACTTATAGTTAAATACATGCTTTCACACATTACTGATTCATTATCATGATTTTTCGGTTCATAACTAACGGTGATTTTGGGAGATTTTGACACGTGATGTAGTTTTTTTGGGGTTTATTGACGAGAAAAAGGCACATTTCCTACCCTGGTGGGACGACACATTTCTATTCTACCCACTGATTGTGTTTTCAGTTGCGTAACGAGCTTTACAGTCATTATTGCTACAGACGTTTAGTCATTCAAGGTACAAATCGTGAGCTCAGCGGAAAAGAAAACCCACTGAAACTGGCACACAACGGTAATCTACATTATCAGGGACATTCACTATGATACAATCAACCCAAGAGTACTTTTTAACACTAGTTTGTTTTCTATAAATACGTATTAAAAAGTGATTTTTTGCTCATTGTTTAGCTGTTTTGTTTAACTTAAGTCACTTTAAGAGCTGTTTATAAGAGAAAAAGCTGTAAAAGGCCACTTTAAAGACTAGCTGAGAGCATTAAGCAGATATAGTCAGATTGTACTCAGAATTAAGGGAGACCAAAAATGGAGATAAAAAATCAGTTTCACGGAAAAATGATTTAGAAATCATTCTGATGTTGTGTAAATTAAGAGTTTGCTAAGGTTTTGGGGTCACTATTAATTAGAAGTTGTATCAAAACCCCCTTGTAAGCTAAAAAAAGAGTTAGATTTTTCTCTGAAGTTAGGTGGAGGTGACAAAAATCGGAGATAAAATTGAAAGCAAATTCGACTTTAATGCATAAAGTGGACACAAACATTACTCCAAATAAATTAAATGTTGCTCTGAATGTGTAAATTATCAGTTTGCTAAGGTTTTGGAGTCAATATTCAGGAATTGTGAAACAAAAACACCCTTTAAACTCAAGGAAAAGTCAGATATTCCTCAGACGTTCGGTGGAGGAGACCAAAAATGGAGCTAAAAGAATCAGAAAAAACGGATAAAGAGGGTTTTGGATTCAATATTAATGAAGAATTGTAACAGAAACATCCTTAGAAATCCAGAAACATTCTCTTAACTATGAGTCTTTTTACTAAATCCATTGACTGGCTCCCTGCAGGCACTGTCTGTGTTGGAGTGTTTCCTGACGAACAATTAAGACTTTAAAAAAACAAAGCATGCCACCAACTTTCTCTAGCCTCTACAGCAAACTATACATCCTCAGCCATAGCACACACTGGAATGAGTTACAGTAAACAGCACTATATCTTACATGAAATTGAAATATATACAAATACTGGTCAACATGGAGATTTACTGCATTCTGAATCACAAGCTGAAGGCATTTACTGCGACACAAATATCACTCTCATAGGTAACCACAGACAGAAACAAAAACAGAAGAATTTGGCTTTTTTTCAATGTTTAAAGCTAAATAAAAATCAGATGTTGGAATGCATTTAAAGCTGGAAACAACTTTCCCTCATATTAGTGTTGATATTTGGCCCATTACGTGGAAACAAAAATAGCTTTTACACAGTATACAGAGACGAAGAGAATAGCATATGTTCATGATAATGCTCATTTTGTTAGTAAATTGCATGCAAACAGTGTTTTTAAAGCATTGTCCAGTTTCCATAGCAGATGTTTCACCTCAGTTTAACGTCATGCATATATTCTAAAAGTGTTAAATTAAAACCTGGCTGGTTGTGATGCAGAACATAAAACTCTTTCTCGGTGCATTGCATGTTTGTTCCTATGCTTATATGTATTTTAAAGACGACAAGAAACGGTTGCACTGAGGTGAAAATCAAAAAAGGAGGCAGTGTTTTTTTTTTTTTTGTCACGAGGTACCACAACATGCCAGAAGCATTCACAGTAACATAATGTCAGAGTACCATAACGTCAGTCTGTAGATGTTAATATTACTGCGTGCAGAGTTACTGAAGGCAATGTGAAGAACATCACTGAGGAATCTGCAGACTGTTGCATCGACTTCAAGAGTTTGAATTGTAGCTTCGCAGGAATGTCATTAAAGTCAGTGACTGCTGATAGAAAATGAAGATTATTAAGAGTGTTATTTTTATTCCAAGCGTTCTCCTTTTCTGGAGATGGACAGAATGGGAAAAAAACCAAATTTCAGGATGTACTTTGGAACGAAATACATCGGGATTTAGATGATATTTTAGCGTTGGCTATTACGTGTTTTTACGCTAGTGTTAACAAAGATGTGGTTAATATGGATATAATGTTGGAGCAGTCTAACAAATAAAAGCCAGAAACTGTTGGTAAATGATTTGGAAAATGATGCATCCAAACATCACCTCAATCGCCTATTGCCATATTTGGAATAAATAAATAAAAAATGCTCCCTTTGTTAATCAATTGATGATATAGCAAACACTCTAAAGTAGAGTAAAACACATCAATACATTCTGCAATGTCAGCACAGCTTTGGTGAATCCTGATCCACTGTTGTCATTACTGATTCAATTATGTTTTTTAAAATATATTTCAATTAGGTTTTGTTGCCTTTATACTAGCGGTGATTTAACGGTGCGTTCACAGAAGCTGGGAGTTTGAAAAGTGTGTTGGAGTACTCCGTTTACTCGTTTACATGCAGTAGGATAAATAGTATTTTTTGTAATCCAATCCCTTCCTTTACTTGTTAGTAGCGTTCATTTCTGCGATCCTGTTTTGATTAGAATCAGCTGTTATTACAGTATATAAGGTTATTTAATTTATAGTGATTACGTGTGAAATGACAGTCACAATGAAGCAGTTTTAATCAACATTAAACGTATTATTCCAGCTGGTGCAACAGCCTGCAGAGCCCTACGGTAATAAAACATAAAGTAAATGATATCATATGACGGCATTCTTGATTTTAACGAACCATTTAAAGACGGAGTGACGTAGTGTCCATTGGGGTGTTTTTCTAAATAAAAGCACATTGAGATTTGATCATGTCATGCTTTCAGAGGATGAAGAAAAGATCAAATAAAATAAAGAAACTGACTGTGTCCCTGTTATATGATAGATTTTCCCCGCCCTTCCCAAGAGCAGCTGATGGAGAGGTCTGATACTTTACTGTGTTTTTTTTTTGTTAACGTGTTCCCCAGTTCCTCTTCAGTTTTTACGGATGTCAGCGTAGACCACTGGCTCCATCTTGTGGAAGGAGCTCCTGCTGCCCGAGTGATCCAACTGGGCATATATCACCGGGCCCTGCGGGGGAACGGGAGGAAAGGGGCATAAAAACATCAGTAAAAACCACTCAAATATGTACATTAGGGTGGTCCTTAGAGCAGTGTACATTTTCAAATTCATTTATTTTAAGCTCCAACCACCGGAATTCGTGGTGATAGTCAAGAAAACTCTCCTGGTGAATTCCAACAAGATTTACCCCGCCCTCATCGACCTGGAAGTTTAGCCTCACGTAGGGTGGTCCTTAAAATTGAAAGTGGGAAAGTCTAAGCTCCAACCCCCTAGTTCATTCTATTAGTCAAGAAAACTCTCCTGGTGAATGTTTTCCCCAATCTGACTACATGTACCCCTCCCTCGTCGACCTGGGCTGCCACACCAGCAGCCACG
>NW_011333040.1:8806773-8806973 GCF_000735185.1 Notothenia coriiceps
ATGCTGTCAGATTGGGGAAAACATTCACCAGGAGAGTTTTCTTGACAAATGAAGCTCAGCGTAAGTTCAACCAGGAAGACCGTCTTTACTCTTTCATTTACTCTTCCCATTTAACTACTCTCTCTCCTCTCAATAAGTGATCGGGGGCGTCACTCTCCAGCTTAACCAATCCCTTCGCTCTATTCTCACAAGCCTATCAT
>NW_011333040.1:8807013-8808105 GCF_000735185.1 Notothenia coriiceps
GTCAGCTAAATGCAATGTAATGCAACCCCTCCTCCACCCCTTTCCACCTCCTGTCCCTCTGAATCCAGGGTCAAGCTAAGCCCCTCCCCTTCAGACCGAACCCAACCATCCATTCACCACCACCAGGGTCAAGCTAAGCCCCTCCCCTTCAGACCAAACCCAACCATCCATTCACCACCACCAGTGTCTAGACCCCGGGGGGTTTCATCGGATCGGTTCTCCCCTCCCGAATGATACTCCTGCACAACGGGGCCTAATCGCCAAAACTCCATTATATTCATTTGTGTATCTGCAATAAATATTTATTCTTACATCAAAACCGTCTCTCCTGATTGAAGTAGAAGGAATTCTGGGGGTTGGAGTTTAGACTTTCCGACTTTTAAGGACCACCCCAATGTATTTATGATTAAGCAAAGCACAGAGATATAACACTCCTGAGACCTGGAGACATTTTGAGTTTTATTCTAATATTTTCCACTATGTGGCGCTATGAAATTATTTCCTGGGATTATCTTTTTTCTTTAATTAAATTAATTTTTTAATTAACAATTCAATTGTAAGAAATGTCAAATGACAAATATTTCATATAATTAGTACATATTGATGATAATAACTATTTTTTTTTAAATAAAATCATGTAAATATTTTTGTTGTTGTACGTTTTGATTATATTGCAATTAAAAAACATATATATATTTCTTTTGACATGTTTTTCCCACAAAAAGCCCACATATAATATTTTGTCTATATTTTCCTAAATCTTTTTCTTTTTTTGACAAATTAGTTACTGTTGGTCTCATATTTAAGTTTTGGATGTTTAATTATTTATAAATGTTATTTATTCATTAATATTTTTAAATATTGGCTCAAAGAAATGAATAAATATGAATTTTGCGGGAAATTATCCAGATTTTACATTCAAACATTATTTTTGAATATATATATGTTAAAGGTAGGGTAGGTAAGAATGGAGAAACCAGCTCGAGTGCGCTAGAACTTGAAAGTACAAAATCTGCCCCTTCCTCACAGAGCCCCTCCTCCAACACACACGAACGCGCACATGACCAATGAGGGCACGAGATAAGTTTGTGC
>NW_011333040.1:8808136-8815313 GCF_000735185.1 Notothenia coriiceps
TTTAGCCGGGCCGGCTCAGATGATTGGTCGTGCTTTTTACAGCGCCACGGCTTCCACTGATGATATTTTTTTATATGTTTATTGTCAAAGCATTTAAGATATTAATTGCTATCGGGATGTTAAGAGCATTCCATGGAATATAACAAAAAGTGTTTCTGAAATAAATTACATACCCCACCTTTAAGGTTATTAAAAAATATTTTTTCATTTGTTTTTTTCGATCAATTTTGGCCACAAAAGTCCATTATATTAAAAAATGTTATTCTATTTATTTAATATTCTGGTCATACTTTCATACATTTTAATTTGGTAAATGATTTAAAAATGTTTAACACATTCAAGGCTTTTATTTGAATTATTAATGAATGACATTTAAATATTATTAAAAGCTTTAATATCTTTAAATATTGACTCTTGGGAAATTACACAATGAACTTAAATCGAAAATAAATACGAATTATGGGGAAAAATATCCATATTTCATATTCAAACATACCTTTTTAATTACATATTTAAAAAAAGGAACCACACACTGAATAATACCCTGAATCAGTGAAATAAACTCTTTGGCCCCCCCAGCTCGTACCTGTACCGGCCCCGAGGGGTTGGGGCCCCTGGAGCTCTCCAGATTGACCTCCACCTTCTTTCGGGGCTTGGGAGCCTGAGAGCTCACGCTTTCCAAGGACGTGCATCTATTTTAGGTTTAGCGATTCCCCGGGTGTCGAGCAATCATTGGTGCACAGTCAAATGGAGACAGAGACGGACAGATGGGACACGAGACAAAAATAAATAATGAGAGATGAGACACGACAACAGAGAGGAGACTGGAGGTGCACTGATGGGCTTCAATTAACACTACATTTTAATTCATAAAAACACACTTTTTGTGTCTCTATTTTCTGGTGTTTTACAAAACAAACCCAATTAAACGTCAGGGCTAGAATGATATACGTCGGATTAATTGATAATGTTGTATTACATCAAATTCATTAAATGTATTTTTAATTGAAGCTGTATTCATCAGGCATGCTTTGTGATGAAAAATGTGCTTATTATTTGCGTAAATTGTCATTTGAATCTATTGTACAGTGTTTTCTACATGGGATTTAACTCATTAATCAATATATAGATGGCCCAAGACAAAAATAACTGATATTATTTCTTTATATTATGGTGTTACACAAATTAAACAGAACCGAGGTTTAATGTTGGTCAAATATATCAAATTATTAATTTATTATGTATTTTCTTATTAATATTGTATGTATTAACAACAGGATAAGACACACTTTCTCATTAAAAAGTGCTTGTATCAGAATTTAGAGAATTTCCAATTGAAAACATGAAAACATTTTTGGTTGTTTTTATGAAATAAATACCAGAAAACGTCATCAGTGCACCTCGAGTCAAGACACTGCAGTAAGAGAGAAAGTCTAATAACTTTTTTAACATTTCCTCCAAACATTTCAAGGTGATTCGGCAGTGGTGGTACTTTAGATTTACTTTAACTTAATACTATGCTCGTTTAAATGTTGAGGTAAGTCAGGGGTGTCAAACTCAAGGCCCGGGGGCCAAATCCGGCCCGTGACTTCATTTCATGTGGCCCCAGAAGAGCTTGCAAAGAATAATACGTTTATTATACGGTTACATGCCGATTTACAAAAGCATATTGCCCGTAAACTACATGTCCCACAATGCATCTGAAATTTGACTTTTTTCTTCTAAATATGCCTTTTTTCTTAGAATTGTTTTTGTAAATGTTATTTTTTTTTTTCAAATGTTACTTTTTTTCTCCAAATGTAACCTATTTTTAAATTCTTTTTTTTTAAAAATCACTTTTTTTTCTTCAAAATTTCACCTTTTTTTCCGGAATTTGGCTTTTCTTTTAAAATCATTTTGTGACATTCTCACTGAAGAGACTTGCAATTATTTTCCCTAGACTTCTGCTTTCAGACGTAGTTCATTATGAAGTTATTACCCTATCCGATAATAATCCAATGCGAAGGAAAATAATGTAATAATACATTATTTTATATATATGATATATTTATGTATTTTTATATAGTCTTGAAGTTACAACCGGCCCTTTGAGTGCAGCCATAATGCTGATGTGGCCCGCGATGAAATTGAGTTTGACTCCCCTGATGTAAATGAAGGATCTCAGTACTTTTCCACCACTGCTTGACACCTTGAAACATTTCTGTTGACATTGACGTTTTATTTAAAAAAATAAAAGCAATAATAAGCTGGTGATCGAGACGAGTTAGTTTGGAGTTTTAGTGGAAACACATGAAGAACAAGCACAAGAGACAACATGCAGATTAATGACGTTAAAGAGAGTGTTAGAGGGAGGTTAAACAGGAATGAGAGGACAGAGACCGGCACCAGTGAGAACACCCACAACATCCCAGAGATAAAATCAGCCGAACAGGTGCTTTTTTAATTAATTTAAAGAGGTCTTAAAGCTCATTTAAAGCATGCGAGGCAAACGTGATCAAACTACCTAAAAACACAAAAAGGTAATTCAGTCCTTTGTCTTTATATTAGGGTTGTAATGGTTTACCAGGCTGTTAAAATGTAAGGTTATCGTACTGGGTTGTTTGTTTTTCTATGGTAATTTGCTGTATGTGCTACAAAATGCAAATTAACATGCTTTTTATAGCTGTATAACGTACTTTAGTTACATGCAGTATTATAACATGCTGTTCTCATTCAGGGGTTATATATATGTGTTGTGATGCGTTCAGGTGCGTAATGAGTTCTCAGGGGTTATGTATATGTGTTGTGATGCGTTCAGGTGCGTTAATTAAAAAAAATTACAATACAAATACATATAATAATAATAATAATAATAAGCTTAATCATAATAGTGTAATACCTATGCCAAGATCATTTCTCAGGGTGTTATTGTACAGTGAAAATCTCATACCGTTACAACCCATACTCTAAACAAACATGAATGATTAGTAACAACATCCAATCATAAGAAGTAAACAACAACAGATCAGACATCAAACTGATTTTCACACAGAGAGAGACCCAGCTCCCATGCAGAAAGAGTTAGAGGTGTTACAGGAGGATGACTAAACCACTGTGGGCGTCGCATATAACTATAAATACATTTAGAAATTCAAAAAAAAATAACTCAAGCACACACAATGTGAGAAACTGAAAACACTGAGCATTATATCATATTATTATATTCGTTTAGACGTCTTGTTGTAAAGGTAATATATTATTTAATTCCTCAAATTAGAGTAGGTAGAGTTAATAAATAGGGAAACAAATGAATGCTGTCTTCACATCAATTGAAATCATAACAATTAAAACAAGTTAAAATATATCTGTTTTTTAATTACTCTTATGTATGCACCACGACATCAAGTCAAATTCCTCCTACGTGTAAACCTACCTGATGTTTCTGATATCTATTATATATGCATTTGGGAAAACACTACACTATATCCATTATACTTTATATATATATTGAGGAGGGGACACTGACCCTTCGTATTCGTGGCGGCTGTGCATCACCCTCATGACGACGCAGGCGGCCACAGCGATGAGGACGAGCAGAAACAACGCTCCACAAACTGCTCCCACTATAACCGCCATGTTGTTCTGAGGGAGAGACTCTGGACGAAACAAGAACACACATGGTAGGTTAAAAAAGACAAACATTTCCAAATACATTTAAAACATGTCAACGCTATGTTTATTTTGGGGTATTAAAGGAAACTTTTTGTCTTTCTTCAGCACCTTTTTAAAATGACCTAACCCACATGCATGGTACATTTCCTTTGTAGTTCCTTTAATTTGGTAATTAAAAAAAAAATCAAAACTGTCAGAAACCCAAAATGCAAGATACATGCCTCAAATATTAAAACATTTATAGAGTATGTTTGACTATTTATTTACACGCTTATTTCATAAAACAAAGTAAGATATCAAACTAACACAAAGCAGTTTGAAATGGTTTTAATGTTTTCAATTACTAACCTTCATTTATACCGATTTTGTACTGATTTTAAAAGATGAAGTACTTTGATTACTTTATTTATTCTATAAATGTTTACATTTTCTGTAAAATAGATATAGAATAGATATAGATATAGAAAAGAATAGAATATAATTGGGAGGGATGAAACCCTCTTTAATGGTCACATGCAGAGCACACAGTGACATGAGCTCTCTGTTACTTACAGGAAGTCTAACAGATTATCTTATTTGTGAGAAAATGTGTTTGTTTGTCCGAAGTTGTGAATTGTTTTTTTAAAATGACAATCCGTAATCTGTTCAGCTTAGTGGCTGCTGTCAAGATTCTCATTCAGAGGTTTAGAGTTTATGAATTATTAATCTGGTCAACTTATCCAGGCACTTAACCGCTCAACCACTTATGTGAAGAAAGACGTTTTTTTCTAATTTTCTGCATCCTTACTTTGCAAAATTTAACAGAATTAGATCTGGATTTGTTCTTTCAAATCGCACAGAGCCTCTGTAAGTTGGTCTTTGGTGAATAAGGAGTTATCCAATGGTGATCATTTCAACGTCAAACAGAGCAGAATCAAGATCAGGGTTTGTTAGAACTCGGTAACAGAGGCCCTCGTTACTCTCGGTGTAAATGTTAAAGCGATGCGGGAAAACATATTTCTGTTCTCGTCAAAAACTGTGATATTACCTCGCTCATGAAATGGCTGCTCCCACACTCCGAGGCTCCGACACACGCTTGTTTCCGGAGCCACCCGACGTCCATGTTGTTGTCCCTGCTTTCGTCTTGACTCGATATCTCCTATATCTAAGCACCGACGAACCGAATATGGAACGGGGATCAAACCCTCGCTGTCATCGGTCTCACAATGCAGCACACAGTGACATCGCTGTTCTCCCTGCTTTTCCTCTCGCCGGCCGGCCCGTCTAGCCTCAGGAGCAGTGAGCAGCTATTGGTACACGCCCGGGGGAGCATGGGACTCTGAGGGGTGGAGGGGGCGCATACTGTCAAACCTCCCGAGTTTTCACAGAGACTCGATTTCATTGCCTCTCCCGGTTTCCTCCCGGGTCATATTATCTCCCGCATTTCTCGTCTCCATTTCTGACCAAATCAGATTGACACCGACTGGTCTTCACTCGGACTTTAATACAGCTACCCATTGGGTTTGGTTCCCATGGTAACACGTCTCTTAGTACGCGCAACTCAAAGTCTGAGAGGATGAGCACGATAGTCACAGAAAGAACAGAACAGATTGACAAGCTACTCTACTCTCTGCTCCCTCCTTTCCCTAGTTAAAATACAGGTCCAGCAACAGCTATGCTCCATCAAGGACGGTGCTGACAGGCCCCAAGCAGTGCACACTTACAACTAACCATAAGCATTTAATCCTACAGGTGCCGGCGATCCACCTTGCAGTATTGGGTGATTTGTATGGTTCAATAAGTGTATTTTTGCAAAATGTTGAGACACGTTGCACTGTATGTACTCTTAGGCAGGGTAGAGTTTGGCATAGGGGCGGTCCGCCTGGCCGCCAGATCTGGGGGCGCTGCGCTGGTAGCTCTGGGAGGCGAAAAAACATTTGACCCGTTGTGGCGCTCATGACCAAGTGTTCGGCCTTGATGTAACAACATTCATAATTAAGTAATGTAACACCTTATCTCTCACCCGGTTACACATCGTTTCATTTGCCCTGTAGGATGGGCGCTGCACAGTGATAACAGTGGAGCGGATAACGTTGCTTATCAAGATGCCGCAGCTCAGCCAAAGTGCGAGCGCTGGGAAGAGAGGAGCCGAGCGAAGGGAGAAGAAGAAGGCGCGATATACGCGGACGCTGGTTGTTATTCAGAATTGTGCTAGCTGCGCTAACGGATTATAAGAGTAGATGTCTACAACCAGGGTGAGGAGAGCTCTCCTGTAACGACTGAGAGCTCAGCTGAGGTAAAGGACTGAGCTGTTTAGATAGTTAATTTTACGTCTAAGTTATCGTCAGTGGGTCTCAAACACGTTTTGACCCAAATTATTTAAACACCATATTTCCACAGGGCACTCTTTATAATTATCGTCAGGTTACGATAAAAACAGTTTGAAATCTATTCCATGATACATAGGACAGCAAACCAAACTATCGTTTAACAGTTGGAGAGATACAAAAATATGGCATAACATACAATAAAATGTTAATCTAGGTACTAAATAAGACTATGAATTTGACAATCAAAAATAAAATAAGCTACATTTATTGACTTTATTGGCCTATGGTGAAGGGTTATTGGTTAGTGTCTCACATACTTATGTCATAGATAAAATTCTAAACCGATCTTTTTCATATCGGTGTTATTAGAGTCTGTACCCTCCTAGAATCAGAGTTCTAGTATTGTGTGCTCAAAGTGCAACAGATTGCAATGCATTTTACTTTAAAAATGTTCAAGCAACAATTTACCCTCCGGACCTGCCCTAGAGCAAGTGACGTCCGTCCCCCCATCAACAATGTTCATGACAATACTAATACATTTTGTAGCCTCTTTTGACATCTATTATTACTATGTCATAAGGTTTCTGTTTTTGTAGTGTATTTCGTTTTGTAGGACGATTTTCATTTATTCCTTACCATATAAACATTCGCCTAGGGCGCAAATAGTCAGACGCGGCCTGTTACCTAGGCCTCCAGGCCTTCGTTGTGCAGCCCACCAACAAATTGGCGCGGCGCATTCGCACGTCACACACTAAAAAGACTTCACGCGCTCGCACGCTCACATTATGCGGCCACGTGCCTTAGGCACCCGCTTCTTGACTCCCATCCTAGGGGAAACCTGCCCTTCTGACTGAGCCACTGCCGGCTATCTTATGTATGCAGACTATGTATTTCCTTTTTTCTTTTTGTATTATTGTAGGAAGTGCTGTTTGTATTTAACAACTTTATAACTGTTTTACGTTGTTGGTTTTTACTCATGATTGCAAAGCGATGTGTGTGGCATCACGTACTAAGTGGCTACTTCAAGTACAGATACATCAACATAATGGAAGATGTGTTTTTGAAAAACCGGCCCCAGACCACATAACAGACAGCGTGAGAAAACCCCCTCTTTAACTGGTTTTCCGAGCTTGTCCTCTACATGAATGACTGAACACGGTCGTGGTTCTGTTCATAAAACCAGCGCAAGTAAAAGAACGCATGCAGCAGCAACATAC
>NW_011333040.1:8815356-8821457 GCF_000735185.1 Notothenia coriiceps
GCTCCACGCTGTCTGCTGACGCTTTCACTTGTTCTCCATGTCACCCCCTAGCCCTTGTTCCCCTTCCAATCTTTCACTAAAAACTTATTTTCTTCCTTTTATAATTTTTCTCCTCACATCTGCAGCAGCAGCGTCACGCGGCCTGGCATGGCTGAAACTGGAGTCATGTGATCTGTTGCCGGGGAGAAGAAAAGGGAAGTGTGTGTCAGAAGCCCGTTCCAGGACCAGCAGGGAGGTCAGAGGTCAACTCAACTCTGATCCAATCAGTTCAAGCCGCACAAAAGGCCCGACTCACTTTTACTCCGTACTTCTTCCCCTCTTGTCTATAACGCTATCTTTCCTTTCTTCTACGCTTTTTGGCCTCTGCTCCGACCACAAAAGCCTGTGGCTGCCTGCGATTATAGATGCAAAGATGTGGTTAATAAAACTAAACATCACCAGAATATCAGGCGCCTCACCACAACAAGGCCCAGAGCTGGACATGGACCGTTTGAGGAATCAGCATAACTCTCTCTGCAACCCGCTGAGAAAATCTAAAAGAACAGGAAGTTCGTGCCTTTCGAGTGTGAAATCAGAAAAGGATAAAAGTACACTCGTAAATTCACTTCCTAAATTCCTCCACTGCGGGACAAATAAAGGATTTCTGATACACTTGGACAACAAAGGACACGTCTACAGATTGAAAGCCAGTCTGTTCTCATACTGTTGTACTTACAAAAAGTAATGCACTATAATTATATTATAGTCTACGACACGTAATCATGTGCTAGTACAGGTGAGAGGAGGATGCCGTTCGTGTGTCATTTGTTACCAGAAGTGCATTTTGACAGATCTTTTGCAAAACCACAGTACTTACTGTAAGTAACACAACTTTCAAATGCAATCTGTTTCTTTACCTAATCAAGAAGGCCAGTTTTGTTACTTATCATAAACCAAATAGTCAACATATACACATTTTAAACCCCAATCTGTTTCTTAACCTAACCAAGTAGTTCTGTTTTGCAAGGCCAATTTGCAGGACATTTGTAAGAAAATCCATGAAAAAATCACGAAATGACAATCATGCAAACCCTGGTGAGGATAAAGATCAACAGGAACTTGGGTTCACATGTTTTTATGGTTATAGATACAAAACACAAATGGTCTAAATGGTAGCATTTCCAGATCTAGATCACCATTAAAACCAAATCAGCTAAAGAGGAAACATATGGACAAATCTTCAATTATTTGGGTGGAAAGTTTAAAGGGGCCTATTATGCTTTTTAGGTTTCCCTTTCCTGTTGTGTGTTATAGGTTCATGTGCAGGTAAATGGTTTGCAAAGGCTAACATTATATTGGCTAGTACTCATTCTAATTGTACCTGATTGGCTAAGGGGCGGGACATCTCTAAGCGGTTGACCAATCACAACAGAGCCGGCCAGCTAACCAATCAGAGTAGACTGGGCTCTGGTTTCAGACAGAGGGTGAAAAGAGGTGCTGCAGCACAGGCAGTAAGAGAAAAATAAAGAGCTTTTTGAACATTAAAGCAAGAGACATGTCCCAGGAGAGACACTACATACTGATATACACCTGAAAACGAGCAGAATAGGGCCCCTTTAAATGTAAGCCTTATGGGAGAGTTGTAATGCTTAATGCAACAGAAGCCTTCAGTGTTATCACGGTCAAAACATGTGACTGTAAACCGATGCTTCTACAGGTGTAGCATCAGGAAGTAAGGCAGCATTGTTCCCTGACAAAGCTCCTTCATCGACCAGAGCCATCTTCCCCTACAACAATAGCTCTTGTATACACCCTCTGTTGATCATGGGACTGAGCGAACAGCGGCGATACCGGGGGGCTGAGGAGAAAGTTCAGAGGATTTGACTGGGCTGATAAAAGGGAACCAAGCTGAAAAATGTGATAGTTTTATGGATATTATAATCATGTTTGATTTATTTTTAACCAAATGTGCTTCAAAACAGGACTTTAATTGCTCTTTGGTTATAAAACTAAGTCATCTGACACACACACACTTTACTCTTTTTCAATGTACGAAGATACAAAAAGGGTAAAAAACACAAGAAAATATATAATGTGCTCTATATATATTCCCTGCACACTCAACCAGCTTTCTCCTCCAATATCATCCATAAAGACAGATATGTTTATGTGTCATGTTGTGGAGGACTTTACATGAAGCAGATGCATTAAAACATCCATCTCACTTGGATGAATGTATCCCTCCCCCTCCCTTCACTCTCCCTCCTCTTCCCCCAGCCGGCTGTCGTCATCTCCAGCAACAAGTGGCCTCTTCCCCAGATGAATTTTTACATCCGTGGTAATGCAGTCTGCTCCTGACACCAAGCAATCGGAGGCGTTTCATTGATTGTGCTCCGGGGTGACAGGTATACACGGGAGGAAGTGGGTTTATTGTTCAGAAAAATATAACAAGTGCACGCTCTCACTCGCACCTAAATACACAACGCAGCCACTTTAGAGCTCCCCAATTTGTTCCTCTTTTCACCCCTTCTCCTCTTGATCAACCTGAGTGAGCGGGGCTGCTCAAATAAAATGTTAGTGCCGTGGTAATGTTGCGGAGCAGCATGGCGCCTCAGCTAATGGGGGATCATATCTACATCCCCCCCGTTCTTGCACCCAGCTCCATGCTAAACCGCAGCGTCTGTCATCATCTCGTACCGCACGGGATACAACAGGCCTTGCAAGTTCAAATGTCCGCACATAAAATGAAAATAGAGTTACAACAATGTGATATTTCTGTGTTATGGAGGGCATAAAGGAAGGTGGGAACATGTCTTTAGTGGAGGGAAGGTTGGTCTCAGTGGTTGTGTGGTTCCCAGATCAGGCTTTGATTTAATCACATTCACACTCACATTCAATCAGCAGATAAGAGAAATACAAAAATGAAAGCCCTTTGCTAAATGTACAACTGCTTTCTGTCCTTTTTTACTTCTTAGATAGACATGATGCATATTAATGTTCTGCAGAAAAACTCAAATCAGAAGCCTGCCAGCTTTTTGGGAGTGCGAGTGTGTGTGTGTGTGTGTGTGTGTGTGTGTGTGTGTGTGTGTGTGTGTGTGTGTGTGTGTGTGTGTGTACATCATGTGAGCGCAGCATTATTAGGCCTTTCTGGGGAGTTATCCATTAATTCGGGGTTAAAGTCCATTTGCATCGAGACAAAAGGGACATGGGCCATCCATCTCCGTGCTGAGGGGAAGGGGATAACAGAGGGAGGGAAAGGGGGAGGGGTACGTGTGCGTGTGCGTGTGTGTGTGTGCGCGCGTGTGTGTGTGTGTGTGTGTTCGAGAGAGAGAGGGAGGTGAACCGTCCTCTTGCAGATAAATCTGTTGCCCTCAGGGGTGCGTTTACATAGGTGAGGACTGACTGTTATGCAAGCCGAGAGTGATTTATCTGAAAATACCACCAGTTACCACACACACACACACACATAGAAACACCCCCCCACACACACACAAACACACACACATATATAGAAACACACACACCTATAGCACCGCTTGGAATCAATCCCTATATGGACGAAGCAGCCTATTTCACTTCACCAGTGTGTGTGCAAATTACCTCACAGCTGCACTTGCAAACACTAATGCACACACACACATGAACACAAACACACACACACACACACACACACACACACACACACACACCTATAGCACCGCTTGGAATCAATCCCTATATGGACGAAGCAGCCTATTTCACTTCACCAGTGTGTGTGCAAATTACCTCACAGCTGCACTTGCAAACACTAATGCACACAAAAAGACATGAACACACACACACACACACACACACACACACACACACACACACACACACACACACACACACACACACACACACACACACACACACACCTTACAGTATTATAAAAAAAGAGGAAAAATGACCCAACTGAACATTTGGAAGAGGATAAAAGTGTGTAGGTTAACACACACACTGCTCAACAAAGTCATATTAATATATTATTACAATATTTTATTCCTGTAGAGTATTTAATTTAAAATTATGTTCCTGGCTCATGTTATTCTAATATCTATTTCTAGTTTGCTTCTTACACATTTACACTAGAATCATAATAGGTGTTATTACCAGGTTTACAAATACAAGGAATTGCTTTGGTATAAGTGTGTGTATGTGTGTAAATATGAGACACAGAAAGAAGGTTACGTAGCAAAATAAAAAAATAATAATAATCACCTGCAACATTCTCTTGCACTATTTTATTTCTATTCTGTTTATGTTTTATGTCTTGTAAGTATGTTGCATTGTTGAAGGAGGTTTGGACTTTATTGCCATAACACTACTCTGCAAATGACAATCAAACCTTTGAATCTTACAGTATTAGAAAATAAGAGGAAACATTTCCAAAAACTGTATATTTGGAGAAGGATAAAAGTAGATTTTCTTGTTTTTTTGCAGATTCTTTTTTCACTGCAGCTGCCTAGATCCTCCCTCACACACAACCACAGAAAGGATTTCCTAGCAACGATTATAATGCGCACACACACGGTACACACTCACACACAGAGACGCGCACACACAAGCTCAACGCGCTGGGGCTCCCTCCAGCTATCAGCGTGGGCTTCCCCCTCCTTCTCCCTCCTCCTCCCTCCCTCCCCCTCTCCCTCCGTGGAGAAAAAGAAGGGAGAGAGAGAGGGAGAGAGAGAGAGATCCCCTCTTCACAACTCTCCCCTGGAAGCCCCAGCTGCTGGCTAGACTGCGCACCGGAATGGCGGTGTGTGGATGTGGAAATGTCTCGTTTTGCGCCAAAAAGTGGCCACGGAACGCAGGAATGGACGCAGACGGAAAGACGGGGAGAAAGAGACAATGTGTGAGCAAACCGCGGCTAGTTTTAACGTGAAAGTCGAGGGAAGAACCGGGAAACGGCTCCGTGTTTTCGAAGACAGTGAGAGGGGGGGATGGGAAAGCTTGGAGAGCCTCGAGAAGTGCGCTTTTTATTCGGTGCGTAATGACACAGCGCGTCCATCTGATGGTTGTAGCCTACCGACGTGCTGTTGACGAGAAGGAGGAAGAGGAGGAGGAGGAGGAGGAGGAGGAAGGGGGGGTTCAACGTGTGAGGCTATACCGGCGAATACCGGGGACGGTTTCATATCCAGACACTACAACCGACACTGGAGCAGAGGCTACAGCCCCATCGCGCGCAACTTGACGCACATGGCACGCCCCTCCTCGCCCTCCTCCCCTCTCCCCCTCCACACTGACAGGGAGGCGTTTGCAACAGAGCGCCATTTTCAAAAAAGCCTTCTTTGCATATGAGATTTATTCTCGCTGCAGCCGTCTCATGTTACACATTCATCCGCGCAACGAGAACACGGACTGAGGAGCAGGAAGAAAAACTGGAAATCTGGATCAAAATCTATCCGACATATTTTGTTCTTTTTTAATTGTTTTTTTTTTGTTGAAAAGGTGAGAGATTTTCAGATTTTTATTTTGGGAATGTATTACCAACATGCACTTCGCAGCTGTAGGTTAGTAGGGCGGTGACTCCGGGGTTGTTGTTATTGTTTGTTCCTTCAGAATTTACGCAACATTTTCATTTTATACTGTAGAAATTAAAAACATACAAATGTCATTAATTTATATATGTTCAAAATCAATATTAAATACGAAAAAAAATAATTACGCAATTGTAAAAAAAAAAAAAAGATACTATTAGACTTCACATAAAATAAAGTAAAATATGTCTTTAAAAAATTCAATCCTATAAATATATATTCAATGTGAAGACTTGATATAAAACATTACATGGGGCAATAGCATAGCCTATATTCCCTATTTTATCAAATAATAATAAATAGTAATTTATACGTAGTATGGAAATCGTTTGTATAGAATTTATAAAAAAATGCTGGATACTTTACTTTTATTTGAGATCAATTTAAAACACTCGGTGGTGCGTCCACGGCGTTAAAACCTAAACCAATAAAACCTAAAAAATCGATCATTGGCGGGGTGGGCCACATACGCCATGTTGAGATCCTTTGTGCTTGTGAGAGTGTGTGTGTGTGTGTGTGTGTGTGTGTGTGTGTGTGTGCCTGTGTTTGAGAGAGAGAGAGAGA
>NW_011333040.1:8821502-8832029 GCF_000735185.1 Notothenia coriiceps
TTATTAAACTGGCACTCTTGTCACTCTTTCTACAGTTATTTCACACGGCAGTGTGTCTTCCATTAAACTTACGAATGCTCCAAGGTTACTAGGGTCGGTCCCGGTTGTGTAAGCCGAAAGAGGTTATTTAGGAGAAATAGAAGGAAAAGTAACAGTATTTTCGACGACCTAAGAAAAACAGTGACAGAAAGACGTACCGGTCGAGTATACAACACAAGTCTGCTACGTTAGACATCATGGAAAACGTCGGGAAATAGAAGATGGTTGAGGTTCACCAGATGTCAGCTCACGTTAGGTCACTCGACCAATAAAAAAGTCTGCACCTGAATCAATAGGACCCGGGACTTTGGTCAGGAGCCAATCACACCCAACCCACACCCAGTATGGAACAGTTGGGAGGGCTAAAAGCGCCCTCTGAGGGCTAAAGTAACGGGAGAGGGCCAAAGGAGGGCCCAGGTATAAAGAGCATGCTAAAGACTGTTTTAGTCTAAATGTCGTGCTGACAAAGGTGAGCCTGAAATTATGTCGATGTGGTAACAAACCAAAGGTACCATTGTGCAGAGAAATCATTCGCGCGCGTTGAGTTTTCAGACCTCCCAACTCCGTCTATAAGTGTCTTTGTCTTGTCTTAGCTGTGTGATGAGAGAAGTTGAGAGACGAGTGCAGGAAAGGACCTATGTCCAGGTCGGTGTGTGTATACGAGAGGTAAGTTCCTGCCACGATGTCGGACGGCATGCCGTCACGTGAAGATGTTGTGTTATTCGTACAATTACAATTAGATTGTCGAGGAGAGTCCGCTAGGTCATCGTGGGGGGGGGGGTAAACGTAAAACTCGGAAGAGCATGAGCCTGTCAGCCGATTGACAGTGGTGCGATCGAAGGTGTCGATCAGACGGATATACAGAACGTAACTCCACTATGAACTCCGGAACTTAAAGACGCCAATATACGCTTAAAGGAAAAACGTATTTTTGGCACGAAATAGCTGCGAAGGTAGGCAGGCAAAAATTTGTTTATACAGGGTAAGGTGTCACCCGAGTTGGTTTTTGACCAAGGTGAACAAAGTGACACCAAACCAACAACAGACTTCAGTACTGCAATCAACCACGAGTGCAATTAGCCATGCCGGACTTTGAGTAGGTCACTCTTTGCAAGGCGTCCGTTTTTAATTCACGCTAATTTTACGAATAAAAAAATTGCGCAATACAAACACATTAATTAATTTAGAATTTAATTGCGCAATTTCAGGGCCCGGGGATTAATTTTTCCCAAATTGCCAATCACCCTCCAACACACATTCTCTCTTATTTATTCGTCAGGGTTATAATTTTTTTTTTGATAAGAAGAAAAGACTTAAGGGCGTTAAAGTGGCAGTAATTTTAGTGGGTATTTTTGAGGACGTACAAATTAGCGGACTAATAATATTCAAAATTCGGGCGTATTAGTTCCTAAAAACGGGCGCAAAAAGACCCTCTCAGATATAAATATGTTTTGTGAGGGAATGGGTAGTCACCATTAAACCAAGTGTCCCTGAACGACGCGTAAAGAGTGACGGACTGTATTACCCTGGAGTCACCCTGGATAACTGAAAAACACACACAAACACACACACAGAGAGGACGACACTCTCTATCGTATTAGTTACCGACATCAATAACACCCTTGTCTTCTATTCCGTAGGTAGACAGAGTGGACAAATAAACATCACACACACAACACACACACTACACACACACACACAACACACACACACACACCCACACACACACAACACACCACACACACACACGCACACACACACAACACACACACACACACACACACACACACCCATGTCCCCTGGTGGTCCGAACTACTGTTTTCGGCAACAGTACCAAATACACACGTCTCAGACCCCAACACTACTGCATTAACAGAATGATGTATTTCTTTCTCGATCTTCTGATTCTACCTCGCTTCGTGGACTCAGTAAATTAATAAATCACCAAAATTGATCAGGCAACTTGATCAATCACATGGTTACTTAGGATTAAACCATTTTTGTAAGTAACACTTAGCACTAGCGGTCCATTTGATCAACGAGTCTATATCATAATCGAGTCACAACATTTGGTCTGTCCAGTGTGATTAAAAATGCGATTAATTTCGATTAATTAATTACAAAACCTCTAATTAATTAGATTAATTTTTTTAATCGAGTCCCGGCCCTAATTTTAATCTCTCTCTCACACACACACACACACACACACACTTCTCCGCCTCATTCGTTTTCATTTACTCGTTCGTTATCTGACCAGCTTCAATCTTGTAGGCTACTCACTTCGTTTCTTGTAGGCCTCGAAAGGGTTTTGGAGGTTGATGCCGCGGTGAATGTGAGTTGTTTGGCTTTCTTGTCCGCAGCAGCAGAAAGCATTTTCGAATGAATCAAAGTGGGTCATCACCGTCGATTTTCTCTAAGACTTATGCTCCAACACACAGTTGCACGTTGTGCAGAATAGTTTCCCCCCACTTTCGTGAAAGACATCGGGTTACTGCTTTGCCCGGTCTTTAGCAGAAATGTTCGTCGGTAAATGAGATGGATCAGATTTTTTCATCTTGGTGTTTTCTCTCGTGTGAGTTCCACACGTTCACTCTACGGTGTTGTTTACCTTCTGTGATGCGCGAGCTGATGACGTCGCGTCATCATCATCACTACTTCACCACAAGACGAGTTAACTTTTTTTTCTTCTCAACTTTGTGTGGAAAAATGCGGAGATTATGCGGCCTTTTGATAAATATGCGGCCTTTTAAAAATCTGCGCCATTTTGCTGATTATGCGGTAAATTCTGCAATCGCAGGATCACGTTTTTCTGGAGGGTCTAATAATATATGCCTGTGTGAGTGATCAAAACACTACTATAGAAATCTATTTTAGTGTAATTGACTTTATTATATATTGGGACCAATCAGCATGAATTCAAATCCAGTCAAAGGGAGCAGAGCATCACTACTTTTATTACTTTTTTTGAACGGTCCCAGGTATAAGTAAACAAATGTTAGACTAATAAAATTGAATTGCTGATGCCCGATCAGGTTTTTCGTAACATCAAACACATTCTTGTAAATACCTCCTAAAACCCATAGAATGGAGAATGTTTGCTGCACGATTTGGAAAAAAAATGTTTTACATTATTATTGCATTGCAATATCAGTTTCAGAGTCACTATATTACTTGGATCGATCATTTTTATTCTCATTATCACTGAAAAATATATTAAGATGATCATTTTGCCTTTCACAAATATTGCAATTACCGCAATTTGAATATTGCACTCTTCTCTCTAAAGACTAATTTAATGGCGTTTAGTTGTGCAGCCCTATTTTCCTAATATCGTTGCTCAGATTACACAGAAAGTAGTGCGATGATGTTGGATGTTACATACACCAACGCGGTTCCAGGGCCGGTTCGGAGCTAGAGCCTGATAAGCACCAGTTTTTCCTGTTCACACCACAGCGGAGCCGCCTCTCTTCTCCGAAAACCGGTTCTTACCAAGCACCAAAAAATGTTCGGTATGTAAGCAAGAACCGCATACGTCACACTTACGTGGGAGGGGGCGAAATTAACTGAGCTAACAGTTTATGGCGAGAACGGCAAATAAAAGGTGTAACAAGCAGTAGCGCTGGGCAAAGTGACTAGATCGCAACCACACACTTTATAAAGTCAGGCAACACTAACAAGACTTCGTGTGATTCTGTTTATTTGTACCTTACTTTGACCATCCGTTCCCTGTTATTGATCATTGTGGAGAGCAGGCAGACGTTTTGTTTTATATTATAGCAGCTATCGGATGGAATCAATACATGTCCGACTATCACAAGTAGAATCATAAGCAGCGTTTCCGCCAGGGGGGCGCCTTGCTGTCATTTGAACTCGAGCCGAGGGCGTAAAAAAAAATTAATAATTTGAGAGAAGATCGAGAGTTTTTATCGCTTGAAATGACGAAAAAGGAAAAAGGACAAGGACATCCCTCTGTTGGAACGGCAAAGGAGAGAGATTATTTTCGGAGTATTAAAGATCATTTCTCCGACATCGGCGGTGCCTGCCACAGGACAAAACAGAAAATGCGCGATTTAGACAAGATGAGGGGGGGGGGTGCTAGTGGAGCACGCGTGTGAACTGCGGGCGTCGGAGCCTCGCAGTGGCGAAACTGAGGCTCCGTGGTAAACTGTGATAACATGAAGAGCCGTTTGGGAGCCGAAACAGCCGGCGCTCAGAGCCAAACAATCCGGCTCACTAACGTAACGGGATAGTATCTATAACGGCCCGTACACACGGCGGCGTGCGTTGAAGCTTCAACGCTTCTGCCCATTCACTTTGAATGGGGTGATGTCACACTTTGCTGAACTGCATTGTGGGAGCGTTGCTTCGATTTGCTGGCGTTGCTCGCTTCAAAAGTTGAGCAATGTTCAACTTTTGAAGCTTCGGCGGAAGCGTCAGCCAATCAAATCATATGCCAGTACAAGCTCTAGCCAATCAAACCGTGTGCTTGTGTGTCCAAGGCCGCGGTTGTTGGTCGAGTTTCAGCTCACCGGCAAGCTTCAACGCACGCCGCCGTGTGGACGCTGCGTAAGGGACGGCTCAAATAAAAATCCAACTGTTCTGATTGCATAATTAAAACATTTGTATTATTAACTCAGGTTGTATTTGTATGCAGAATAAGGCTCAAATATAAATATTATTTTGCGATCTGACCAATTCAACTTTTTTTCTCAGATCTCAAAACGGAAATGTACGTGTGGCCCTAATCCTTTTTCTGTATAATTGCATGGTGGTGTATTCTTTATACCATGACAGTTTGTCACTACATCATGATACATCTCCTATTGTCTCTCCAATACACAGCCATAATCAACAGATAGAAACATCAGTATGAACAGCTGGCTTCCCCACATTCTTGTTTCTCAGAGCTTTCTCTCATGCCTCAGGTCCAGCAGACAAATATGTCTATCCCACCAGGAGACAGCAATAAAATCACTTCAAATCCTCCGGAAATGCTGGTTGGACTAGTTTTACCCTTTATTACTTTCACTAAAAAGGCTGGAACATTGGCGTTTTATTAGAAACGGGACTTCTTTATAATAAAACATTTTTGGACCTACAAGTGAGTAAGTATATTGAATCTTATATAGGAAATCACTTGAGTAAGGAAAATAGATAATACACTTATTTTTATGTTTTTTAATAAACCATGTACTGATGCAAGGTCATGTGTTCCTACGGTTGCACTACTTGTTTAATAGAAACACATACAAAAAAAACAATTACCACTAGGCTTGGGCGGTATGACGGTATTACGGTATACCAGGGTATTTGGAAATACCGTCGGTATGATTTTCAATACCGTGACGTCACAGACTGTGCGCCAAATCACAGATCCGTTTCATTCTATTACACTGACACGGAGTTTTGACAGGGACGACATTGGTTGTAATGCACAGCACGCGCCAGCAGAGGGGAGGGGAGGGCAGTCCGTCTTTCCCGCTCTCAGAGCTCAGCACAGAGCTGAGCTGAGCAAGATGGCGGCAGCATTTGCCGGCCCCGAACTCGGACAACTAGTAAAAAAGAAAAATGCCTCTGTGCCTGTTTGGGACTATTTTGGGTTTACTCGTCGCCAGTGACTTCATCCAGCACAACGAGAGACAGAGGCACTTCTTTGGGAATGTTTAAGACGGGGTGAGTGAGTGTTGACATGTTTTAATCCTATGCAACTGGTTGATGGTTTTGTAGTCGAGGTCGGACGGTTTTAAAAACGAAAGCATTTACGTGCTAAACATTCACGCGAGTAATCCCGGTACTAGCATCTCTACAACTCCTGTTGGAGGAGGTAGTCGTTCCCGTACTTCTACTTTTGCACCGACCCAGGACAGTCGTACTTGTTACTAGGGTTTTGTGTGCGTCGGGCCCGTTAGCTTCCTCATCGAAGCATTCTCTTCGTAAAGCTTCAGGACGACTCACCGGATCGGTCAGAGGTCTAGAAGGTTGGGTATCTTTTAGAAACCTCCTCACTTACTTCAAGGGCACGAACGGGGTCGCTGTCTCGGGGTTTTGTAGTGACGAGATCTCCTTCTAGACGTACCTCCTTACCGGTTTTAATGGTCGTTGTCACACACTTTTGGAACACTTCTGAAATGTCTTTTTGCAAACTGAAGACAGTAACGGTTGTTTCTCCGTATATTGTTTCACAACTCTACTTGAAAACATAACTGGTTTCATTAATAAAAGGTGGTATTAAACGTTATTTAAGGAAATTTTTAGTCTGCTTACACTAAAAGCCTACCTAAAAAAAAAAGGAGTAAAAACGGAGTATGACATCAACTCAATATGGGATCCTACTTTTAATGTCCGGAATAGTAGGAAAAATTAACCCTCTTGAACGTGTTAAACCACCGGACTGATTTAGGAAAAAACGGGGTTGACATACAATAATTTTCGGTGGGGAGGGTTTTTTTTTTTTTTGAGTATAAGCTTATTTGACTTATTAAAAGCCTTATAAGTTAATTAGCTAGGGTAGGGATTAAATTTTGATAACAAACATAACCTTTTCAACCTGTTGTTCTTTTTTTGTTTCATTTATATATTTTGTTAATTGAATTCTTCCCAAAGACACCACCTTATCGCAAGTAGTATTAAGTGTCTCCATTTGTCTCTTCACGGGCACATGCGTACAACTATTGAATTATCTGATACCAGGATATCAAAAAAACCCTAAAATAATATTTGTTCTTTTTTTTGGGTTATTTTTTTCCCACCACAATCTATAATGTTCACCATATAATCGTACCCGCCATAGTAAAAAAAGTAATGCAGTATGGAACGCTGTAGTATGCACACATATGCCCATATCACTGCCATAGTCAGGGTTAAATTCCCATTAAAGAGGGTTTTTTAAAAAAATGAGTGATATAGTTGTCGGGGTGGTGTTTTATAAAAGGTTGGTCGGTGGTGAACTTGGGCCATACTGAACCCCAGCTGAACTCACTCCACGCAAGCCGCCGTTTATCTACAACAGGCTTGGCCAATATGAATATACACAAGGCCACATTTTTACGTCGGCTCGGCCATTCTGCGAGCGGCGTCACGGCGCCTGCACGCGCGTTCACGTTTTGTTCCCGACATATGTACTGTGTAACCACGTTTACCGGTGTAAACTCTAGCCTAATGTCCTGCAGCAAACATCTACAAGCTCGCAACAAAGGTATCACTCGATTCAATTTGTTATATAGTAGTATGTATTTTGTAAAAGGCCCTCATTTATGAACTGAATAACTTATTTCAACGATATAAGTGAATTGATCAAACCGTTATAATAAGGCACGTACACAATTTTTTGGAATTCAAAGGTAAACTANATCAATTTGTTTTAAAGCTCAATAAATAACAAAGAAGACCTCTGATCGGCACTTTTCTAATTTTGTACGGAAGATTTAAACTTTAACGGACATGTTGACCGGCGGAACATTTTTTTTAACGGAAATTCTGCCGCACGGTTCCCTCGTTCCTTGGAAGAGGCGGAGAGGTGGGTGCTTTTTCATCTGCTGGTGGACTACCTGAGAGATATACAGCAGGAGAACACGTCGTCCACCGCGGAGAATAAACAGAAGGGCAACCATGCTCCGGGGTCTTCTTCGCTGCTTTTGGTGTATTTTGTGGCGGCAGCAGCGCCACTTACAGGCCTGGCATATGTACTACAGCGTTTCCAGCATTTCCAGCGGTCTAGTGTGAACGGACACGTTAATGAATCAAATGCGTGTGAACGGAAGACTTTTTTGCGTATGCGTTTTACCGTATGCGTCCTCGTGGGGCCGGGGTCTAAGCCAAACTATATCCGGTCACAGAGATCTGCTATTTTAAAGTAAAGTCAACACATATAGACCCTAAATATAGTCTATATTAAGAACGAGAAAAGTCTTAACATATATATCGTTTTTTGTAAACATATGACAAATGTGTGAGGGTGATGACGTCAGAGCATCGTCCTATGTGCCAGGGCTTAGCCCCGGACAGCCCCAGCCCAATTTAACCCCTGGGTATTTGTGAGGGAGCTCCTATGGCATTACCCCGCTGAAGCTCACCAAAGTTTAATATAATTCATAGTTCAAAGTTTTGTCAATTGTTTCGTTTATTGGTCAAATACTGGTTTCTAATGGTTTCTGAGGAGTTTTACTGGAATGAAAGAGCACAGAGTACAAAAGCAACAAAGCAGCATACTGCATTAAACCTGACCTTCACAGAGAGGTTGAAGTTCATGTGGAAAGGAGGCTTCAGTAGTCTGTCTGCACTCTGTTTAGTTTTGCTATCTTACAATCAATATAGTAAATGTGAGGTAAAGTGTGTCGCCAATGTAACCATTTAGAACTCAAAGTTGCGATGAGGTCTTAAAATGTATGGAAAGGGTCTTAAAAAAGGTCTTAAAAGGTATTAAATTTGACCCCAGGATTTCTGCATATACCCTGCTACTGTATAAGTGATATATGATTGAATAGTTTACTCATTCTACCTGTGCTGCGGCACCTCTTTTCCCCCTCTGTCTGAAACCATAGCCCAGTCTAGTCGATTAGTCAACCTTTCAGACAGAGGGGGAAAAGAGGTGCCGCAGCACAGGTAGAATGAGTAAACTATTCAATCATATATCACNAACAAGGTACACTCCTGTGTTTTGTTTGAGCAACTAGTTTTCTCGTTAAGAACTGCGTGATCGCTGTGTATGGAGTGCAAACGTGTCCACCCCCAAGGGCGGATTGTCCCGCCGAGCCATGGAAAACCACAAAGTACAGTGGCTGATTTGCCGGTTGGCGAACAGGTCCACCTCCGCTCTCCCGAACTGGGCCCAGACCTGCTTCACCACCTCCGGGTGAAGCACCCACTCGTCTGGCAGGGGCCCGCCTCTTGACATGAGGTCGGCCCCCCCGTTCTCCAGTCCCGGGATGTGGAGGGCTCTCAGAGACAACACAATCTCTGAGGCCCATAACCACAGGTTCTCTGCTGTAGTCAACAAGGCGGCGGAACGGACTCCGCCCTGCCTGTTGATGTACGCCACTGCGGTGCGGTTGTCGCTCCTCACCAGCACATGTTTGCACTGTATTACGGGTTTGATGTGCTGGAGGACCAACCCTACTACCCGCAGCTCTAGAAGGTTGCTGTGTTGAGTCTCCGTCAGAGCCCAGCGACCACCTATAGCTCTCTCCAGGCAGGTCCCCCCCATTACATGTTACTTGTTAGACGCTTTTGAAAAAAAATGTGTATCCCCCCATCCTGTCACGGATGCGCCTGTGAATACCGTGATGTACGAGGTCACTCTCCCCAGTGGAGTTCCCCTCCGGAGATGCACTGGGGACCCCCAGTACCGGAGGTTGCCCACCACTGAGGGGGGGATGGTCACCAGACATCGTTGGCGCCTCTTGGGATCTAAACAAAGGCCGGCAAACCACCTCTGCAGGCGGCGCATATGCAGCAACCCCAACGGCACCACGGAGTGAGCAGCCGCCATGAGACCCAGAGTCTGCATGATGGTCAAAGCTGTCACCGTTGCCCCCTGTCACAGTCTGTGAACTGCCCGCAGCAGGGAGGCCTGTCTGCTTTCTGACAGGGTGGCGCATAGCCTGCCTGCATCGAGCACCATCCCCAGATACTAGGGATGTAACGATATACCGAATATCCCGGTAAATAAACGTCCCAATACCGTCGTGAGACTGACAAAATATACCACGATTTACAAAAAAAAAAGAGATTTTAAACACTTTTTTTTTTTAAACCTTTATTTAACCAGGTGGTCCCATTGAGATCATCGATCTCTTTTTCAAGGGAGACCTGTCCAACATGGCAGCAAGTAGATTACAACATGAACATAAAACAACAGATAACACAAAAGGACATCGTATTTACAGGGCTACATTGACAAGTACCAACAATATATTTATATCTCGCCCTGTCAATAAGCCTCACCTTCTTGGCAAAAACTGTATTGTTTTTAAAGTGGTGAAGAGACAATACACAGTTTGACCCACTGCTGTCACCCATGGCCAAAGCATATCTCTCCGTCCCACTGAGGTGGCGTTAGACTTTTTCGCTGTCCGTCATTTTGACAGAAGTACATGTATGTTAAGCTGTGTGCATTATCCCTATAAATACTACGGTAAACTTTAAAATATATATAGAAACATATTTATGGCAAAATATATAACAGTCCAGAAGCTAATCAAAAAAGCTTTACAAAAGCTTATTACCACATGTCAGCCCAAACTTCGGAGAAACTGCCAGAGAAATGTACCTCTGTGGAAATTTCAGGGACTGAATGATACCTAAAACCACCAACATGCCGAACGTGCTCAGGGCTGTCTAAATGTACAGTAGCAGGGTATATGCAGAAATCCTGGGGTCAAGTTTAATACCTTTTAAGACCTTTTTTAAGACCCTTTCCATACATTTTAAGACCTCATCGCAACTTTGAGTTCTAACCGGTTACATTGGCGACACACTTTACCTCACATT
>NW_011333040.1:8832061-8840889 GCF_000735185.1 Notothenia coriiceps
GTGTGTGAGTGAGTGAGTGAGTGAGTGAGTGAGTGAGTGAGTGAGTGAGTGAGTGAGTGAGTGAGTGAGTGAGTGAGTGAGTGAGTGAGTGAGTGAGTGAGAGTGTGCGAGTGTGCTTTGAAATTGATGACTTCAGCAGCAGACTCCACTTCATCTTTTAGTCAGTGTTCTCATATACCTAAACTCTTTATAGATTTTTGGACAAATTAAGGCAATAAACTATGAATCTGTTTTGTGATTTGTTACCATGATAAGATATGGAAATGGTAGCAAGCCAAGATTTACGTTTTGGCAATGACAATCCTTAGTCTCATGCACCTCCAATGCAGCATAAATATAGACAAGACAATAAAAACAGTGCAAGAGAATGTTTCAAGTCACCAATGGGAAGGTAAATGCAGAGATAAGTAAACTAAATACATGTAAAATAGATCAAGATGAGTGAAATTAAATTCTGTACAGTAGATTAACAGCGTTTTGTAAAACCAACGAGAAGTAAATAAGTTTGCTTGAGCTACTGTGACTTTGCATTTTAGTATTCTATGACACGATTGTGGCCAGTGTTAAGTTACAATGTCGTATTATTTAACACTGCTTCCCATCTAAAACCTCTGTGACCTCTCTGACCTCTGTGTTCTGCAGTCCACATGTGTGTCATGACAGCAGGATGTGCACTTTTTCCATAGAATGGGCTACAGCGGATGGTTTGAATCTGACACACAGCTTTAGCACATTTCTTTGCAACTTTTCTACATTTGAAAAGTTCCATCTGTTCTTTAATTCATCTCCTTCCTCCCATTCTTTGAGTCACTTTTTATTTCTGTCTCATCTCTTCGAACACCTCTCCCTCCACTTTCTCTACTCCCGTTCCCTCCTCTCTTCTTTCCTAATATTCTCTCCTCCCACTTCTGATCGGTTTAACCAGGAGGGAAGGACTTCTCTTAGGATTTGAACTTTTTGAGCTGAGGAGGGAAGTCTGGATCTGGAGGGATCAATTTTGTATTTGTTCTTGAATTGTTTCTGCTTCCTGTACAGACTTGCACACTCTTTGTTAGATTGACAGGCTTGGATACAGCATCAACAAAACACGGTTGCCTGGTGACTCAACTCTTTCAGAAACTAGAGGAATTTGTTTCCGGCCGGTCAAGCCTGATATTTCATGTTTTAGGGCTGCATTCTGGAGCCATTTCTTTTCATTAAAACTAAAAACTGTTTGGCCATGTAGAACTAGGAAAACAGTTTTATCAAACTACAAATCAAATATAAGTTCCATCGCTGCCCATCATCCTACAAAGTAAACTATCTGTTTTTAGATTTTAGAATGGCAGATGCAAACATTGATGCAAAAATACTGAATAAATAATCAGCTCATTTATTTTTTGTAAGAAGAATTCATACTATCTTTCTGTGTTTACAAATTGCATGATGATGAGACAGTATGGCACTACATTTACCTGCTTCTGCTTTACTCTCTGACTCAGTGTAGAGTTGATCTTGACCTCAGTAAATGTTTCGCTGGCACTGTGTTTGAGGATTAAGTATTTCTCCATTCGTTTGATTGGCTCCATTCAGTTCTCTTCTTTTTCCTACACATTACATGACTCTGCACTATTATGCTAATTTGTTGTGCCTCTGTGACATGTTTCCATGCTCTAATGTTAAAAAAGCTCTTTATTGTTCTCATACTGCCTGTGCTGCAGCACCTCTTTTTACCCTCTGTCTGAAACCAGAGCCCAGTCTGCTCTGATTGGTTAGCTGGCTGGCTCTGTTGTGATTTGTCAACTGCTTAGAGTTGTCCCGCCCCTTAGCCTCACAAACCAACAAAGACAGACAGAAAAACCAGAACTTAAATACACACAAGACCAATCAAAGAAACAAGAGACATGTGAGGAGGGAGGAGAAAACACAGGGGCACAAGGTGAACACAATCGGGTAATCAGACAGGAGGGAACACAGACAGAAAGCAACAGGCAAGACAGGGGGGGAACACTTTTCAAAATAAAACAGGAAACCAAAGACAGAAAAAGACAAGACAAAACAAAACACAGACAGATCGTGACAGATATGAAAGGTATTTGGGTGTAGCTGCATAAGAGGCACGAACAGTACACTGAAAAAACTGAACCGTTTACTTAAATTCAATGTCTTGTATGTATATTATATCAACAAATTAGGTTAGTTGAAAGCAATAATATTAAGTTGAACCTATTACTTAAACTGAATATTATTGCTTTCAACTAACCTAATACAGTTATGAGAGATCTGTTGACATAATACTCTAAATTAGAGTCAACGTTTGAGTTTTTACAGTGTAAGTTACTGATGGAAGAGGAATCAATTACTAACTTTACCTGTTAACCTAGACACAATGGGACCAGTTGCAGGACTCATGACATAACATTGAAATGCTTGTATAGGACTTAGTGTTGAGCAATGGGACAATACACATCATTATTGTCAGTTATTCTTAATGAAAATGCTTCAAATTATAGCCTTTCTGCGATAACATTCTTGTATTGATAATCATATTTACAGAACCACTGTTGTATCATTCATGTTTGTCAATACAGTTATAGACAGATAGATTGATACGTAGATAGATAGATAGATAGATAGATAGATAGATAGATAGATATAGATAGATAGATAGATAGATAGATAGATAGACAGACAACATGCACACAGAAGTGGGAGAAGTACACAGATCTTGTACTTGAGTAAAAGTAGAAGTACCAGAGTGTAGGAATATTCTGATACAAGTAAAAGTCCTGCATTCAAAATGTTACTCAAGTAAAAGTCCAAAAGTATTAGCATCAGAATATACCTAAAGTACCAAAAGTAAAAGTAGTCATTCTGCAGATTGGTCCATTTCAGAATAATCTATGATATGTTTTATAATGATTGATCATGAAAGTGTTCTCAAAGCTGGTAAAGGTGCAGCTAGTTTGAATGACTTTGTAAACTGCAGGGTAGCTTGTGAATTTACTCCAAGTGGAACTAAAGTCTGATTCAACACTTGATTATATTTCACATCATTCATACAGATCTGTAAAGTATAAAGGTATCTAATAAATGTAGTGGAGTAAAAGTACATGATTTACCATTGTTGATGTGCTTTTATTTGCTGTAGTTAGTTAAGTGGCATCGTTTTTTCCTAATTGCTAACGATTGGTCCGAGTTTTCATTGTAAACACTTATTGAATTTGTGTAATAGTGTCTTAAAATCTGGTACCATGTGCTGCTTTAGCAAACAAACAGTATAAAGTCCCCTGAATGGTCCCAGCAGGTCTTTCCGATGAACAGTAGAATGACAAAGGAAAGACATTGCTGGAGTGAATTGGGGTTATTTTAGGGGACACATTGACTGTTAGGGTTTTCTCAGTAAACATCCTTACAGTACACCACCCGGACCCCTCTTGCTATCTCTCTGTTTCTGGTATCTGTTGCGGCTCTGAGTCACTTCCTTTGTTTTATAAGTATCAGTGGGCGCAGCAGACAGGCTGCAGCTGCTCTCAGGCCTGTAGTTCAAACACTGAGCTTCACATCTGGAGGTGGTTTCTCACCAAGCTGCACCAAAAACTTCAGATTAAACTAAGGAGTCTCATAGACACCAATGAATAACGTTTAGCACAACATTTAAAAAGAGATGTTTTATCTAGATTGGCAACAGAATTTGACGCTTACTGTGCAGCCTCTGAACATTATAAATGTAACCATGTGCTGATGAAGTGGAGAGCCAGGAATGGGAATGCTTTATGTGTGTGTCACGCCCTGGCTCAAGTGCAGACAAAACAAGGAGACCACACATGATTATTTTCCAATTCCAAAAAAAACAGTTAATCAGTAATGTGTGTAGTGTGTGGGTGTGTGAAGACGAATCGGTATATCAAGCAAAGACAAACAAACCAAGATCCAGTATTGTATGTGATAAAGGTTATTTACTGTGCTGGAAGAGAACTCTCTGCTCCATAGCTTCCCTTGGATAACTGGATAACTTTATATTCAATTGAATATTCCATTCCTTACACACTTAATTCATATATAATATCCTGCTTGATATTTAGTTTACTGTACATTTATATTTCAACATGTATATTTTCTACTTTTTTAATGCTATTTTATTTCTAGGTCTACATTTTGAATTGTTTATTTTTAGTCTTTTCATTCTCTAATGTACAATGCCTTGTCTTTTTAAACTGCTGCAACGCAAAACTTTCCCAAATTGGGATCAATAAAGTACACCTATCTTATCTTATCTTTCCCTTCCCTACAGGTCAGCAGAATCCTGACAGTCTTCGTTTCAAGTATAACTTCATCGCTGACGTGGTGGAGAAGATCGCCCCCGCTGTCGTTCACATTGAACTGTACCGCAAGTAAGAAAAACGACCTGACCCAACTTCCTGACAATCCTAACATTAACCTCCTTTTCTACTGTTAAGGGTTCAAATAGAGCGAAAGACTCAAATTAAATAAGTGGCCAATGATATAGTCTTTATTATTGTGTTACTTGCATCTAACATTACCTGGTGGTCAAATATTGCCATTAATACAAATTATGGTCTGCTGGCATTTCACATTCTTTTTGACTTTAGTGATTTATTCCCGTTTCTTCTTGCCACCATGAGGTTACTACTATTATCATTTTTACGTTGGGACAGCAGTTTTAAATACAAAATCAGTTATAATTAATTAATTCTTAGGTTTTTTTAAACCTAAGAACTTTTTAGGAGAGGCACAGTGTGCACACATTACATTGCATTTAGCTGACACTTTTATCCAAAGCGACTTACAGTAAGTGCATTCGACCAAGAAGATACAAACTTGAAGAAAGGTTTCATAGAGCCAAAACATTTCAAGTGCTACTCAACTGGCTTTTGATAAGCCAGTCCTTTATTAGTATATAAGTGCTTTGTTAGCAGTTCTTTGTTAGTAATTCTATCGCTCGAAGTGGAGTCGAAAGAGATGAGTTTTTAGTCTGCGCCGGAAGATGTGTAAGCTTTCTGCTGTCCTGATTTCAATGGGGAGCTCATTCCACCATTTTGGAGTCAGGATAGCAAACCCACGTGTTTTTGCTGATGGGAACTTGGGTCCCCCTCGCAGTGCGGGTGCAGCGAGCTGTTTGGCTGATGCAGAGCGAAGTGCACGTGCTGGGGTGTACGGTTTAACCATGTCCTGGATGTAGGAAGGGCCAGATCCATTCGCAGCATGGTACGCAAGTACCAATGTCTTGAAGTGGATTCTAGCAGTAACCGGAAGCCAGTGAAGGGAGCGGAGGAGCGGCGTGGTGTGGGAAAACTTTGGAAGGTTGAAGACCAGACGAGCCGCTGCATTCTGGATGAGCTGCAGAGGTCGGATGGCACATGCAGGTAGACCAGCCAGGAGGGAGTTGCAGTAGTCTAGGCGTGAGATGACGAGAGCCTGGACCAGAACCTGCGCTATTTTCTGGGTCAGCTGGGGACGTATCCTCCTGATGTTGTAAAGAGTGTATCTGCAGCAGCGGGTTGTAGCAGCGATGTTTGCAGTGAAGGATAGATTGTTATCTAGGGTCACACCCAGATTCCTTGCAGTCTGAGTCAGGGAGACAACTCAACACATGAAGGAACTGATACAGTTGAACATGTCAAAATATGTAAATGTCAATGTTGGGAAGTAGAATATCAATCAATGATGTTTACTTGAAAAAACAACATTACAGTGTCATGTACATGTATCTGGGCGTGACCGTGACATACAGCTCTGTAAAAAATGAAGAAAGCAGTCAACATTTTTCTCAAATCTCAATCTCTACATGTATGGCAGCCATTTCATTCCAGTGTCTGAGAAATGTTGTTAGTAGTTTATAAAATAAAATAATAAAACATTTCATTTTACTCAAATGAATGCCTGTAAATAATAAAACCAGAGAGACTGATAATGCTGCAGTCTCTTCATTTTTTTCCAGGGCTTTATTTGACAAATAGTGAAATATTGGATGTCTTGTCATCAGATTTTTACAGATTCATGTCCTCCTCCTTTATTGTAATAACTTTGTGGAGGACTTTCCATCCTGTTTTAACATTTGAACATGATTAACACTTCGGTTTATGACCAAAGTCTTGCAAAACTACAATTTTCATCCATTAAATGTGTCATCCCTGGGTTCCTCTGAACACACCTGCAGTTTACTGAAGCAAGTGTAGAAGTTTAGTTCACATTTATTTATGTTATTGAGTTGGATTGATGACCTCACGTTGTTGTTTGTGCCTATAAGTCAGGAGAGTGACCGTACCTCTTTCTACTCAGGATGATGTTCTCTAAGCGGGAGGTGGCGGTCGCCAGCGGCTCCGGGTTTATAGTATCAGAAGACGGACTGATCGTCACCAACGCCCACGTGGTGGCCAACAAGCACCGAATCAAGGTATTTTTAGCAGCCGTACTGGACTTAAGACATTGCAAAAGAATCATACTCGTAGTGTTTTTGTGATGAACAGTGTTTTTATGTTTATTCATGTATTTTATGTTTTGTTTTTCCTCCAGGTGGAGCTGAAGAGCGGAGCCAAGTACGACGCTAAGATCAAAGATGTGGACGAGAAGGCTGACATCGCTCTGATCCAGATTGATGTACCGGTGAGCAAAGAGAGATAGAGATAGATGGATGGAAAGACGACTGGGTGGTTTTTATCCCTGTTTTCCTTTTTTCCGGCCTTCGGTTTGACCTCCAAATTGCATTATTGCGAAATGTTGAAATCTGCATTGCGTTTCTCTTGTGTCTTCAAAGTTTGCACAAGTGTTTGAATTTGTTAAGTGGAGCATGTTCAGAGGAAGAATCGTGTGTTGTAAGACTTCTGGGAGTGATTACCATCGACCCAGAGCTGGTAGACTGCTCATTTATGTGTGGGATTATGTTCTTTTTGTACATTTGGGGCAATGAATATGCTTTTTCATGTGCAGTCCAAAAATCAAAACACAAAATCAAACTTGAGGAAGTGATTCATCTTAAATGGATAGCTAGGGTTGAAGTTAGTTGTATAAGGTACCTATCCATACAAATGAACAGCTTGGATGCCCCCAGTTTGGGGGAACAGCAGCACAGAAGTATACTACGTGAAAGAGGACGAAAAATAACCACCAACATACCCCGTCAACAGCTATGGTGAGAAATGTTTGTTGGAACATTTTTATTAAATAAGATAAGATAAGACTTTATTTATCCTGAAGGAAATTGCTGTGCCAGGGTTACAAAGATACAATAAACACCGCAGAATAATAATAAAACTGTATACTAACAGTGCAGTAAAAAGAGTAAATTAAACCACTACAAGAAACATAGATGGTCAAATAATTAATGTAAACAACTGTACAGTGATGAGCAGTATTGTAATAGTGCAAAAAAGCGTAGTGGCTGATAGATGATAGATACAGTGGGGCAAAAAAGTATTTAGTCAGCCACCAATTGTGCAAGTTCTCCCACTTAAAAAGATGAGAGAGGCCTGTAATTTTCATCCTATGTACACTTCAACTATGAGAGACAGAATGGGGGGAAAGAATCCAGGAAATCACATTGTAGGATTTTTAATGAATTAATTGGTAAATTCCTCGGTAAAATAAGTATTTGGTCACCTACAAACAAACAAGATTTCTGGCTCTCACAGACCTGTAACTTCTTCTTTAAGAGCCTCCTCTGTCCTCCATTTGTTAACTGTATTAATGGCACCTGTTTGAACTCGTTATCAGTATAAAAGACACCTGTCCACAACCTCAAACAGTCACACTCCAAACTCCACTATGGCCAAGACCAAAGAGCTGTCAAAGGACACCAGAAACAAAATTGTAGACCTGCACAAGGCTGGGAAGACTGAATCTGCAATAGGTAAGCAGCTTGGTGTGAAGAAATCAACTGTGGGAGCAATTATTAGAAAATGGAAGACATACAAGACCACTGATAATCTCCCTCGATCTGGGGCTCCACGCAAGATCTCACCCTGTGGGGTCAAAAGGATCACAAGAACGGTGAGCAAAAATCCCAGAACCACACGGGGGGACCTAGTCAATGACCTGCAGAGAGCTGGGACCAAAGTAACAAAGGCTACCATCAGTAACACACTACGCCGCCAGGGACTCAAATCCTGCAGTGCCAGACGTGTCCCCCTGCTTAAGCCAGTACATGTCCAAGCCCGTCTGAAGTTTGCTAGAGAGCATTTAGATGATCCAGAAGAGGATTGGGAGAATGTTTTATTCATAAACCAGTTATTGTTTTCAAGTTAGAGTATGGAACAAATATATGAAAACAGACGTTACTGTCTCCTAGTTTGCAAAGACATTCAGAAGTGTTCCAAGTGTCTGACAACGACCATAAAACCGGGTAAGGAGGTACGTCTAGAGGGAGATCTCGTTCATACAAAACCCCGTCAAGCGACCCGTTTGTGCCTGAAAGGTTGAGGGAGGTTTTAACAAGATCCCAACTCTAGACCTCTGACCGATCCGGTGAGGTCCTGGAACTTTCGAAGAATGCTTCGGTGAGAGAACGGGGGCCCGCCGGCCACAAACGCCTAGTAACAAGTACGACTTTCTGGAGTCGGTGAAAGTAGAAGTTACGTTGAAACGACTACGCTTCCCCCAACAGTGAGGTCTTTTGAGGTGCTATGTACCGGGGTAAGGTAAAGAACAGGAAATGTGCCTAGTCAGCAGGCCAGGGAAACGGTCTTTTTGTCGGGGTTTCTACTTACAAAAGGTTGGGTTACAAAGTGTCATCCATACCCACAAGAAACCTACGTTGGTCGCTAACGAAGAGAGGAGTTTGTACAGATCAACTCAAAAATGGTTTTTCAATAGATAAACCAAAGTAGACT
>NW_011333040.1:8840932-8847085 GCF_000735185.1 Notothenia coriiceps
TGTGTGTGTGTGTGTGTGTGTGTGTGTGTGTGTGTGTGTGTGTGTGTGTGTGTGTGTGTGTGTGTGTGTGTGTGTGTGTGTGTGTGTGTGTGAGAGAGAGTGTGTCAGTGAGGAGTTAACGTGTTGGTGAAGTTAATTCAAAGTGACTGCAGCAGGACGGCCAGCTTTTCTGTGGCAGCACGATGAGGCGATAATAGCAATAATAACAATAACAAGACGCAGACTCTGGCGAGGAGAACCACCAAATATTAACGTTACGGTAGACTCCGAAATATATATTTATTTAATATTAATGTGTGTTTGCTACTGCACTGACACTCGCTGAGATTACTATATCTATACCTACAATTTATACTAACAGTGAACACTTTTACACAATAAATACAATTAATAAAATATAATACGGTTTAGGTTTTTCTCAATTTGCAATTTTACATAATTTTAAAATATATATTTATTTATTATTTGTGTGTTGGATACTGCACTGACACTCGCTGAGATTACCTATAACTACAAGTACAGTAGGCTACACTTATAATAATAGCAGCGAACAATTTTCCAAATTAAATACAATTGTTATTATTAATAACACAATAAATACATTTTACGTTTTTCTCGATTCTGCACTTTTTAAAAATGTTTAAAATATGTGTTTTATCAAATGTGATTTGATGACGTATGGGAAGGGAAACACGTCAAGTAATAGGCAAATTATTAAAGCACATAGAATAAGTAAAAGAGGAATAAACAATAAAACGATTGGGGAAAAAATATCAATATTTTTGAGAAAATAAAACCGTTTGAGAGATAACTCAAACAAGCAAATACACCAATGAAAATAAACAAATACAGAATGAATAAGGTCATCAAACATTTCTGATAGTTTTATATACTTGTTTTTCTTCAGTTAAGCTTAGCCCTGTGGGTTTAAAAAAACACACTAAATATTAACTTTATCAGAATAGAGATTTTAAAGCTGTATTATGTGCTGTTGTGTGTGTCCTTTTTGTATGTGTGTCGCAAACGTTTAAAAATAAAAATGTTTATTAAACACTTTGGCCTTATTCAATTTTTTCTCTTATCGTCTTCTGACTGAGTGAAACACACACTGTTGTTGATATGGCGTGGTGTCGTAATGATTAATAAATACATTAAATAAAACTGAAGATTTTCAGTTGTAGCTTATTTGACTTTAAAACGATCGTTGTGCGTGCATGTGTGTCTACTGTGCACGTGTTATTGTTATATGCCCACCTGAATTATTTAAACATTTGCAAGACAAACAAGTTGCGCGCGTGTGTGTGCGTGTGCAAATGTGTGTGTGTAATGTATGCAAACTAAAAGAAGGCTGCTGCTTATAATAACTCCTATTGAACACAACCTAAAGAGCAAATCGATTTAATTAAAAAAACGCAACCAGATGTATTTTTAGGTTTTAGTTTTTTTTTTGGGTTATGACGTGCCACAGCAGAGGGGCATGCTGGGATGTGTCCGCGCTCAAAGGCCCACAAACAGCCGCCTGAAACCCGGGGCGTCAGAGCTGATTTCCCGCCTCCTACAGCCCTGATTGGCGTCATGCAGAACATCCCTATCTCCATAATTGCATCGCAGACAATTAAGAGTTAAATGAACAAAGTGGTGGGCCCATGAAGTGGAATACAACACGCACAGCTCGATCATTGCCAATAATACAAATAAAATGTCTTCTTAGATAACATGGACGTTTGGGTTCCTACATAAATGGTTCCTTCAAAAAAAACCTTCAACTGAATGAGGAACTGGCACAAGTTGAAGCTTTTTTGGAGAAACAATAAACGTTCAGATTTTTGTTAACGTCAGAATGGAGGTAACAATTGTTTGCTTTTTTTACTATAATTTATAGAACAGTAAATGCTTTACTAACCACTATATACAATGTTGTAAACTAAGCAGATTTACTCAAGTAGCCTACAATTTGGAAGAACTTGCAGTATTTTCATTTTATGCACCTTCATAATTCTACTCCACTATATTTTAGAAGCCAGTATTGTGTACCTTTTATTACATTGCATTTATCCTTTAGTTCCTAAAATTCAGATGTTTAGTTAATACAAAACCTAAATTAACTAATAAATAAAATTATAGGTTAAAATACCCAGCAGCAGTAAACAAAATAGTTGTGAAAAACACATGAATGGTTTAATTCACTGATTTCATTCTTACACTGCCCATTAAGCCAAACAAATACTTTTAGTATTAAGTATATTTAGAAGCCAATACTTTTGTACGTTAGCTTATGAATGCAGGACTTTAACTTGTAAGAGAGTGTTTTTACACTGTAGTATTTCTACTTTTACTTGAGTATTTCTTCCTCTAGGCTCCTTAAATAGACCTGGTTTCTTCACCTCAGTTAATACAACTCCAATTGAATGAGGAAATGGTCACAAGTTGATGCTTTTTTTGGACCCACAATTAACTTCCTGATGGAGGTTTACTTTTTTACTATCATTCAAAACCACTTTTAGAGAACACAATGTGTGACTCTGCAGCCTCACTTTACATGAAAGATGCCCATTTTGGCTACCAGTTGATTGTTTGGTATAAGACAGAGGCGGAGCTGAGGGGAGGAGGGGTGAGGTGGTCCCCCCNCCCCTTCCCTCACCCCAAACCCCTCTCACCCCTGCTGCACTGGGATGGCCTGAGAGAGAACCCCCCACCCTACAGCGAGAAGGCACCCAGCTACGAAATACAATACAAACTCAATTAAATGCATTCTCCGCTGCGATTTACCGCAATGAATGATAAATTGGTCGTCGTTCTCACACTGTAGGATCTCTGAAATTGCAATAATAGGCAGAATCGTTATGTAAAATATGCATAGGCTTTCACATTTACCAAATTTAGTCCAGGAGGGGCAAGCGTCTGTCTGCGCCTTTGTTTGGAAATTCCTGCTTAAATAACCAGGTTTGTCTCTAAAAGCGGTGTGTTTAAGGTCAAACTGCTACATGGGCTAAATTGCCACATTGTTACCCACGAGAGAGGACGTTGGCAGCCAAATAAAAATGTATCTACGACTTCACTTATTGCTGAAAATGCTGAATAATTTTGTGGCCGTCTAGCGTGAAATTAGTACATGGCCAAAAGATGGTTGAGCAGTAAACAGTGTAAACAATAATTACAAACAGAGAGAGGAGGGGGGGAGGCTCTTTACCTGCAAGCTTCTGGTGCAGCGAGGAGAACTAAACCATGCATTTAAAAAAGTTTCAAAAAACCTATAAAACATATTTACAATCATTACCTTAAACCACGCAGTTATGTGGTGAGAAGTGAACGTTAAACCCTCAAAATGAAGAGCTTTTTGTCCCACGTTCATCCAAATGCTACATGATGATTTGAAGATTAGATGAAATATATTTAACTCCCTTACTAAAACTTTAATTTGATTAGGGTTGATCTGGTGTAACTGCCTCGTGATCCTGTTCACATAATGCAAGTATTTATCAGATTGTAGTGTATCTTTTTTTAGCATTAACTGAATTATGTCCAATTTTAAACTTAACGGGATCTGTAAGGATCAATGTAACACGAATGCAATAATGGGTTAACCTTACTAATTGCAAAGTCAAAACTACCTATTGCTTTAGTCAATTCTAATGCATACAATATTTTTAACGACTAGTATGACTGTATTCTGTATATCTCTGATTGCCAATTCTGCAAGTTCAGTCAATGCATTTCAATCTTCTCGCTGTTTTGATCGTCAGATAGCTCAAATAAAAATGTCACTTCTCTATTGCACCTGCAATGTCACTCACAAGCAAGACAGGGTTTCATATGTGGGAGAATAATAAATAATAATAAAGGTTGGACTCCACACGCCTGCTTAAAAACTACATTCATGTAAAATAATAGATTTCACCTGGTGAGTGTGTAAATACGTCGAGACCGCTGAAACTCTTGATGACTCACAGCACAGCGAGTGGTATCACTGATCCCAGGTGGAGGGAAACCACCATGATGACTTATTTTTGGGTTAGCAGCGTTTTTCTATCCATTTTCAAAAAGCGTGTAGATATTAAAGAATCAACGAGTGTATCCGAGTTCCCCTTCCTCCCACCAGGCTCTATTCCCTTTGAGACATTCAACGCATAGTTCAATTCTCTCCTCACTGAGGGCATAAAACAACAAGCCCACTATTCATTTGTGAACATATCTGCACATTCCTCTCTCTCTCTCCACACTGAATGTTTCTCATACAAGCCTTTCCCAATTATCCCACCGTGCTGAAACACACTAATTTAATAGAACAGGAAAATCGATGCAGTATTATGCTCCCTTTTTTTTAACAGACACCAGCATGTTGGAGAGCAAAATATCCTTTAAAGCGATGAATGACACTCTGCAGCAGTGTGTAGAAAATCCATGCAGACAGTTTGGTTTTAGTCTAAAGATGACAAAAAACCTCAGGATTTGTCAACAAATCAAATACTACAATTTCAAACCGACGTGTCTAATTAACGCAGGAGTCAGATGGCGTGTCAGGGCGGCTAATATTTAGGTTTTGATGGTTGGGTGGGGGGGGGGATATGTATGCGTATATACGGCCAACAACCAGAGCTGTGTATCATGGAAAAATATTGATTTTTTGCAGTGGCCTGAGAAAGACAGACACACACTCACTCACTCTTCCCCCCCACCCCTTCCCTCCATCTCCTCTTTATTCCATTAATCTCTGGGAGCAGTGTAAGATACTGGAGGGTTAGTGTAACATCGTGCAGCTCTAATATATTCCAGCCCTCACTTTGCCTGTGGCATCCATATGTTTAATTCCACTACAAATGTTTTGACAGCAAATGAAACTCGTTTCTTTCTCCTTTTTTGTGGAAAAAACACAATGCTATACCTTCTCTATCTGCTGCCTCTTTCTCTCAAATGTGTGTGTGTGTGTGTCTGTTTTAAAGAAATTATGCTTTATTTAATTGCTCGTGGACCACCTGGAGTTTCAACATTTCCCCTGGCTGATTTCAAACTCCCTCAGGTCAGATACACATGTGATGTCTATAGCTGCCGAAGAGACGGGTGAAATATGCCATTTGCAATTCTAAACGGGTATAATGCTGCATGGATTATGTTTTAAATTGTGTTGTTTGTGTACAAAAACGCCTAACATTTTTAAATAAAGGGAGATATTATGAATTTGTAGCTTTCCATTGTTCTTTACTCCACACACACACATGACTATTTAAAGGCATCTACGAGACCTGCAGGTGTGTGTACGACAATGGACACCATCGACAAGACACTGCGCTCTCTGTGTCAGTCACACACGCACACACACACACAGGATCCTGATGTATGTGTGTGTGTGTGTGTGTGTGTGTGTGTGTGTGTGTGTGTGTGTGTGTGTGTGTGTGTGTGTGTGTGTGTGTGTGTGTGTGTGTGTGTGTGTGTGGGGAGGGCAGATGTGTCGACCAGGAAGGAAGGAGGCTTATGAGGTCAACAGGAGAGGGTGAGAGAAAGCAAGATTCCTGTGTGTGTGTGTGTGTGTGTGTGTGTGTGTGTGTGTGTGTGTGTGTGTGTGTGTGTGTGTGTGTGTGTGTGTGTGTGTGTGTGTGTGTGTGTGTGTGTGTGTGTGTGTGTGTGTGTGAAGCAAGGGGGTTTCTAACGTGTGCTTCCGGTGCAGGATAGCCCATTCATCATCCTCACATGGTGGGTTTACTTTGCCAGTGATAGAGAAAGGGGTGAGGAGCAGCAGCTCTACAGGGAGAATGAATGTGTGTGTGTGTGTGTGTGTGTGTGTGTGTGTGTGTGTGTGTGTGTGTGTGTGTGTGTTGGAGGAGGGGCACGTCAATGAACGAGAATGGGACCAATGGCCAAACCAGATGTGAAGGTGTGCTGCTTTTTGCGAGAATGTGTGTGTGTGTGTGTGTGTGGGTGGGTGTGTGTCGGGGGTGTGTTACAGGGTCAGATTTACTCCCCCCTTTTCCTCCCCTCATAGCTGACATACACGTCACATGCCAACTTTCCCTCCCTCCTTCCTTTTCTCCCCATCCTCTCCGACGTAAAATCATGCAAAAACACACACAGCTGAGCGTCCGCCTCTCTACATTCCTCTCACACACACACACACACACACACACACACACACACACACACACACACACACACACATAC
>NW_011333040.1:8847125-8862179 GCF_000735185.1 Notothenia coriiceps
GGGGAGGCCAACAGGACTGTCAGAACGACGGACGATACCCAGTCGTTCCATATGCTTGGAAAACTCCGCCCTCCGCTACTGCAGCTAAGAAGGGTTCAAACGCCGGGATCCTAGGCGAAGACTGGGGGACTCGGTGGTGACGTGAGAATGCCCCCAACTGCATATGGTGGTGAGCCGCGGAGAAAAGGTGGTCAAGTGATACAGGTCTGGAAAGACAGCACAGCACTAGAAAATGTCGCCCCAACACGAGCCCGACAGCTGTAAGACCGCCTTACGATCAAATGGAATCAACCAATACGTATTATTTTTATAAACGGTCACCGAAGGAGTACGTAGAGCACATAAATAAATCCGCCCAGAGAATGAGAATTGTCTGCAGTCACAGAATCCCAGTTTTAAATGTTGATACCTCCAATGCACAAACACATAGGCCATCTACGACCGTTGTAAAGGGGCCGCCTATAGCGATACGATCCAGCACGCGGTCCCATGTCCCCCAAGCAGTGTTCATTTTCAGTCAAAGAAAACTATGACGAATAAATGTTCTTCAACAAACCTTTATTTACATGACTAAACGAGATGATGAACAGCTAAAAATAGATTCTTGATAACGAAACTTTGATGAAATGTATTTATTAGTTTTCCGTTGACGAGAAAGAAACGAGGACTAAGGTGTATAATGGTGGATATCGGACATTAGAAAATGCAGCATATTATTCCCCCCAAGTAGCCATACTATGTCATGTCAAAATGCCATCTTAGTTTCTCTTGCCAAACATTTTCCGCACATCTCACACCAGAGAAGCCGATCCAATCCCTGGTTCTTCTGTATTTCTGGGGGGGCGGGCGGAGCTAACAGAACAATGCTGCAAGCGGACACAAGAGATTCTGAGCCGGCAGGACGGAGCGTTCAGACAGAGAACGAGACACATTAACTAAGGACTAATGTAATTTTTCCATCGACTAAAAAGTTGACAAGAATTTGATATAACGTCGCTAAACTACAACGAACACGTTTTGAAGTTTATCGTCGACAAAACTAGACTAAAACTAAGAAGGATAGGAACTGACTAAAATGTGACCTAAAACTATAACCATTTTCGGTCTAAAGACTAAGACCTAAGTCCATAAGAGCAACAGCTGCCAAAATGACCACTGGCCCAAGAAGCGACGTCCTACACTCGAGGGAACACTCGTTGAGTTCCCCGTGTCACACAAAAACCAGCCATTCCGAGACTCTGGCCGCCGACGAAAGAGCACCCTGCCCACCGTGCCGCCAACCGCTCAAGGGCCACTACCTGAGAGCATGCGGCTCCTCCCGTTTTCCTGGAGGCCTGGTTAAGCTGCCAGGGAGGCCACACACGGTCATAATCGCGAAACTGGTTGACACACGAACCCGTGCGTGTAAAAAAACACTCTCCTGTGTCTCCCACGCCCGGCTTTAGACTGTTGTGATGTCCAGGTTCCTCCCCCAAGCCTTTCCTTGATGTAGCCGGAGGGCGCTGAGTGGGTCACAGCCTAGCGCCGTCTGCACCCGGGCTGACCCCTGGGGAGCCAAGAAAAAATATGTCGGCTTCCATTACAGCCAATGCCAACGGGGGCTCTGTAATAGGATCGTGTGGCTAGCGGCCGTCTGGACACTGAAGGCAAAGTGTGGCGTAAGGAAGTATCTCACATGGAATAAATCAACGGAAGGATCATTCCCCTCCTAGACAGATTTTAGCATCTTCTCCAATGACCTGAGGATGGCTTTGCATAATCCCCCTAGGCCAGAGATGGGGCAACTTGATGGTGGGTGAGGGCCCCATAATTAGGATGTACGGCCACCAGCGGGAGGGCCGCAGATTCACTTGGAACACACACACACACAAATACCATGTGATGATGTAATTAATTAACAAATATACTAAGTCTGCAGACATCTATCATTGAATTTTACAATCAAAAGGGAACATCCCCAATAAAATGGGCGAAACCCTCGAATAAGCTCCACATCAAACAAATATCAGTTCACCAGAAATGGTTTCTTCCATTTTTACAACAGTGGCATGGTTTGTATTGAATAGGTAATTAAACAGTGGAATATTAAACGTTTTAAAAATATTGGAAGGCCACGAAAATGTCTGTAATTGAGATTAACCATTAAGATGAACAATAAACATGAAGCATGAAACACTAAACCCAGATATTGAGTTGTCTAAACAAATTGAACCTAAAACAACTTGTACCAGTCCTCTGCCATTCCACTTATTTCCACAATAAGGGAATGTCAAAACAGACACCGTCAGCCCGCACTCTGCATGTTCATCAGCACCACTCCCCTCCCTCCTGCTGAAATTATAAATGAAAAGCGAGTAATCATTGATAACATGGCACCAAGGGTCGTGACAAGTTTGTTTTCATTCTGATTTCAAGTAAACAAAGTCTTGGGTTTTAAGAAATTAAACTTGGTTTCGCCAAATTCAAGATGATAAATACAATTTTACATTGGTAAGCATAATAAAAGCGGCAATTTAACGTCACCAGACAGGCATAACAAAGCCCGGTGTTTCTTTGCAGGGTTTCCCCCCGGGAAACAAACAATACCACAATGGCCGTCACAGATATTCTCAGCGGTATTGAATCATGTACGCCAGCTCGCGACGTAACTAGGAGGTTCTAGATGGACGGTAAGTACTTACAAGTACAATACAATATATTTAATTAATACGTTGGTTTATAAAAAAAATATTGCTGAGGGCCAGCAAAAAAAGAGGAGGTGGGGCTGATGCGGCCGGGCCGCATTTGCCCCATCCTGCACTAGACACTTGAAAGAAAATGGGCCGGGCCCTCTCCTTACAGATAAGCTAATGTCTTAAGGGAGAAGGGCCTTATCGCGCTCATATTGCCATAGTGGGTGGGGGGGATCCAGCGATAAATTCACCAACTGGATGACGATGGAGCTCCAGGCGCTGCCTACCTAACATGGTATATTCAAAATCCCATCACGGACCTTGTCGGTCAGGCCGAAGTGTGCCTTCCCCACGTGGCAAACCAACAGAGCCGCAGCGGCATGCTCACCCCAATACTCCTGGCCCAGCTTTACAAAAACCATAGAGCGAATTAGACCCATGTCATTGAGTCCCTTCCGAAACTTTCTCCGAAACGTCAGGGTCACCCAGTGGTAAGAGCCGAGGAATGGGGTCGGAGGTCGGTGTGTTCCAGTAATGGAACTTCCACATTTTAATTAACACAAACACATTCCAGACAGGTTAGAAATACTTGATTAACTGCAACGTGAAGCTAGCATGAATGCACCTAGCTTCCGGTGCCCGCTCTAACGGGTCCTTGTTGCAACACAATATCCTGAGGTGAATTATGTCCTATCAAGTGGCACCACACTATCCTCCTAAAATGGCCACGATGCCCCAGAATGCACTGCGGTTCCAGCTTTGGATATTCACGTATTTACTGACGTATTTTATATCGTAGGCCAAAACGTGTAATCTCTTCAGCTTGGTTAACACCAGACCATGTTATGTTACCAGTTATGTGACCATGTTACCAGATATGTCAGGCATTTAACGACAAACACATTCAATAAATTGACTTCGAGGCGAGGGAACAGGAAGTGGTAAAAAGTATGTTGTGGGTTTTCAGGACACATTTCTGCTCCACCAATACATTGCCTGAAATCATGTAGGCCTATGTATAAAATGATCCAGTTCTCATACAGACAGAATAAAAGAGGTGGAGGACTTGCTACCATTTTCTCTAATGACTTCACATGTTCCAAGTGCTGTTTTGGAGACTTTTCTAGCTTTGAATACTTAACTGTTACAATCTACGTATCGACCCTCTAAGCAAAACGTCAATTTCATCTCTGAGTTTTTCAGATTTTATGTCAATAATTCTTACTAGTTAGTTACAATAGGATTACAGCTAAATCTCAAAAACATTTGAATATCGTGGAAAAGTTGATTAATTTCAGTATTTCTATTTAAAAAGGGAAACTCATATATTATATAGGTTATGTGTTTTAATCTTGATGATTACGGTTTAGAGAGAACCAAAAATTAGAATATTGAAAAAAATGTGCTGCCAAATTTTCTCATTGATTGAGACGCGTGATGACGCCCTCCCTAAGCCAATACTGATACACACACATAATAAAAAACTGTTATGCGAGATAAAATAATTGTTGGCATTAATGATTTAACGCCTCAACGCGATAATAACGCGTTAACTTGCCCAGCCCTAATTTTAATACTATGCTTGAATGAAAACAATTGTTTCAGATTTAATGAACACTTTTCCACTCTCGCACGCTGGCTCTGTTGATCTAGTGCACAGTAAAAAAAAAATACAATATTATTATTATATGTTCAAACACAATAAAACAGACAGACAAGAAGTCTCGCATGTTTTTTACCACTTTTATTATCTTTATAATTGTCATCGCTATCATTTCAGTCATGCATTTACAGCAAAGGACTCAGTGAGCGAGCTCCTTTTATTCCTCCGACTGCATCTCAGTAACACAGCTCTCCAGAAAATAGAATTATAATTTACTTTCTAAAACAATATCAATACACTTGGAACAATCAAATATACAACAATAATCCTTTGCATGTATAATCAAATGAAAAGTATATTTATCTGGTGTTTAACGTGACACTGGCAGGACACAGAACACACTATAACCAGTTGCATTTACACACACAAGGAAATCAGATTGTTGAGAGAATGCAACTCTCTTCACATTCGTAACTACATACTTACAATTTGTTCAAAATTCATTTTTGTATAGGTTTTTACAGCACTTACATGAAATTGCAACATTATATTATTTCTGTTTGACTATTTGCATTTGGCACTCTTATGTGTTCAGTTAATGGGACTATAGCTGCTCATGCTATCAAATAAAAAATATACTTTCAAAAAATAAGTAAAACATGTACAATAATTCAAATGGAAAGGGTTTTATTTTACAGCAACATTTTCACATTTTGGGAAATATGCTTCTTTGCCGAGAGATAGATGATAACATTTAAACCAAAGCGTTATTCACAAAATGCCTTTAGCTTTGAAGCCTTTTTTGGAAAATGTTAATAATATTGAACATATTAGGAACATAAGCAAATGTATTGAATGTCATGGAAATATGAGTAAACAAGGGAGTACACTCGACCTGCAACGATTGGTCGATTGACAGTAAAATAATCGTCAACTTTAGGAAAAGGGCCCTATTTGTATGTTGTGTCTCTACTGTGATATGTCTCCATGCTGTAATGTTCAAAAGCTCTTTCTTTGTCTCATACTGCCTGTGCTGCAGCACCTCTTTTCACCCTCTGTCTGAAACCAGAGCCCAGTCCGCTCTGATTGGTTAGCTGGTTGGCACTGTTGATTAGTCCACCGCTTAGAGATGCCGTACATCACGTACAATGTGTTGGAGAGCTAGCCAATAGTGATGTAACACTTGTTTGAGCCTTTGTAGACCCTTTCCGTAACACAGTAGAGGAAAAGGGAAACCCCCAAAAAGCACAACAGGGCCTCTTTAAAATTGATTCATCTTTTTAATCTGCAATTTCTCATGCACAAATGTCACAAAAAGCTCTCAAATCCAGATGTTCTTCTTGTCTCTGTTTCAAATCATATTACGTTGATTATCATTAATCAATGTAATTATGTGATTATCATATTATTGAGGTATCAACTTTTTGGACTAAACGATTTAGCTCATAAGAAATTGTCAGATTAATCGACAATTTAAACATTTGTTAGTTGAAACAGATAAGACAACATGTGCTTGAACGAAAATAAAAAAAAGAACAGCCATCAGTTTGGACATCAGCAGATGTATATCTCATGTCCTGTGTGTAGATGCAGCCGGTGTTTTGGCATTTAGACCTGGCTGTGCTGAGTCAGCAATACAGTAACAATGAACCTCTTTGTATGATCAGCGAGGGAACCTGTGTCTGTGTGTGTGTGTGTGTGTGTGTGTGTGTGTGTGTGTGTGTGTGTGTGTGTGTGTGTGTGTGTGTGTGTGTGTGTGTTTGTGTGTTCTTACCCTGCACACAGACATCTGGTTGGTGGTCAGTGTTCCTGTCTTGTCAGAGCAGATGACAGAGGTGCAGCCCAGCGTCTCCACTGACGGCAGGCTGCGCACAATGGCGTTCTTCCTGGCCATCCTCCTGGTGCCCAGAGCCAGGCAGGTAGTGATGACGGCTGGGAGGCCTGATGGAGAGAACGAGAAGCAGACCATGGCCATGAGAAGGCTTTCTTTGAGAGAGGAAAAGAGCTTCATTGTCTTTTTTCTATTGTTGTCATTTGGTTAAAAAACGTAATTTAGTGAATTGTAATAATAATCTAGTACAATACTAGTATTAACATTTATTTTCTGTTTAGCGGTAAGATAAATATTTTTTTGTTTACTGAAAAATGTGCATGAATTTCACCTAATTAGCAGACAACCATATAAAGAACGTTTTTAAGAACGCCAACAGTCCTTTTTCTAGCTTGTTACCAATTTTCCGACACTTAACTAAAGCATGAACAAAGAGAGCCGCTGTGATCCCCCTCTGTATAACGTGTGCCACACAGAGCCTGTTCTCTCTGCTGCTATCATAATGCCAGTCGATATCTTTTCATACAGTGAGGACCCAGTCCTCGATATCCCACTCCTCAACTAAAGCGAACCATCTCATTTGCAATTTAAAAGTGAATTTTCTGTTCGGAACAGATAGGAATATCACCTCACTCATCCTGTTATCTGGTTGCCATGTATCACAGGAGTACAAATCAGTGCTGGAATGAAGGGAGGAAGTTGGGGTCAAACTTGGTAATGTGACTGATTCAGACCCTTTGATTTAACATGTTTCCTTTTTCAGATAAAGAGTGAGCGTTAATGCATTATCGTTGACAGCCTTTCTTTTTCGTGTCAGGCATTGCCAGGCTTCATTGTTGGGTTGTAGGTGCCTTACTCAATGGCACATGTAAGGTTATTTAGAGTGAGAGGAGAACGATGCACCAATGCCTATTTGTCCTTGCACCGACATTGTAAAAACACGAGTAAGAAGTGATGTTTCTGCATTGATAGATATGAAGGTTTGACCTTCTGGTATGGCAGCCACAGCCAGAGCCACAGCAATCTTGAAATAGTACACAGCTCCTCTCAGCCAGCTGCCTCCATGGACCGGGTCGTTGAAGTGTCCCACATTGATGGCCCACACCGCCACACAGATCACACTGATGACCTGCAGGGGAACAGAGAAAGATATATCATTTTCTCTACTTGACAATGTATCACGATAAATGATAACGTTTGCCTTGGGTCTTGCCTTAGACAGCTGTTCTCCAAACTGGTCTAGTTTCTGTTGCAGGGGGGTCCTCTCAGGCTCAGTGGCAGCCATCTCATCTCGGATTTTCCCAATCTCTGTCTGCACCCCTGTTGCCACGGCAACCCCAATGGCACGGCCCGCTGCAATGTTGGTTCCCTGGGCAAAGGTCATGATCTTTACTGTGAAACTTGTTCTCAAAAGAGTTTTCAGCATTGAGCAGCTTCATAGATTTGATTCATTCTCATGTAGCTACATTTAAAAATGCATATCTACATAATTACAGAATACACTGATTTCTGTGATATCAGAGGAACGGAATTAAGAATAAGTTGATTTTAGCTTAATAATGTAATGATAAGAAGCTAATTAGTTATTCACCTGGCATTGTTTTGCTTTCAAATTAAACTAAGATTTACCCCAATTTACAATAAAAACATGGGTGGTGCCCCAAAGTCTTTCATTCTGTTACCCAATATAACACTGTAAAAGTGTTTCTGATAGTCGGCGTTAAGTGCCATCAAAATCTACACTCTACAAAAGGTATGTATTCCTGATTCATTATTTGGAGCAATTGGTTATTCATTATTACAAATATGCTACAAGCTATTAAGATACTTATTCTAAATGCTGGTAACTAGGGTCAACAGTGACCTCTAAGCGGACAGTTATATACAGTATATAATAAGCAATGTTGAGTGCTCCAGAAAAGCGGGTCAGATTAACCCTCTAAGACCTGCAGCACTGCCAGCTGTAACGGGCAGCATAATACGATATGAAACTAGGAAACCTAGCACATCCTCTGGTACCTTAGTAGTAAGGATCAAAATAGGAAAAGGAAAAACTAGTATGGCCTTATTCACAGGTCTCCGTGGACTTATCAACTTAAGAGATCTGACTGAATTGAGTTTTGACTGATCTCCCTTGTACTGTTATGCGTATGTATGTTGTTGTGGGGACTCACAGAGAAGAGCATGTTCTTCTTGTCCTGGTTGACGGCTCGGGGGTCTGGGACAGGGTCTGTGTGTTTGAGAACAGACACAGACTCACCCGTCAGGATGGACTGGTCCACCCTCAGAGTCGTGGAGCAGATGGAGGTCAGCCGGATGTCAGCCGGGACCTTATCCCCAACTGCAAGGTAATAAACAGATAATAATTTCATTTTGTCCTTACATCTAGATTAGGACTATTGTGGGTTTTAATTCAACACTGTATATTAACTTTGCTTCCTAAACGATGAGTGGTGAAGAAGGGTGCCTCTTAAAAATCCAAGCGGGAGAAACTGTACAGTTACTCTTTACATAATCATTTAAAAAAACTTGAAAGTGGACAATATTGCAATACTACTTGTCTTTCCTTCCCACTCTACTATCTCCACATAATAAAAGAGCTCTACAGGCCAAGACACCAAGGTGACCTCAAATGTTTATATATCATATATTAATTGTACAAAACAAAATAGAAATAGATAATTGTTTGTTTTGTTCACACTCACTGTCAGCAGTAATCTGACTGCTGAATGTGGGTAAGTACAGCATGTGCAACCCAGGATTCGTATTTGTTGCGCTTGTTTTACAGTGAAAGAGCAATCTCTGAGACATTCACATTTCAAGTGTCTTTCCTTCATCCTTCAGCTTAAGTTAGGGGTCATTAGGGTAACATGCTTGGATGTATACAGAGAACTGGATACAGCATTCTTTTGGGGCCCATATTACATCACATGACTGACACAGAAGTTGTAGTTCAACTGTTTGGTCACTTCAAAAACGTGGCCAGCTCACTTCCTGTGGGCTTGGTAACACTTGACAAAGTTAAAGTCAATTATTTAATGAGGTTAACGTATCTTACAATGTAACCATAAGTCAAAGGACATCAATGTTCTGTTGATTCACGAGTATGTGAGCGTCTTGCATATAAACAGGAAAACGTAGACTATATTTGACACAAAGATTTAAAGATAATGTTTCACCTATTTCCAAAGAGATACATGTGTTCATGACATTCAAACCGAAGTGCAGTGCCTGTTTGGCAGATTGCTTAGTCTCCAGGTTTGCTCCATGCAGCTTTCCAAAAAGCGTGACCACATCACCCCAATTCTGGCCTCACTGCACTGGCTTCCAATTCGGTTCAGAATTGATTTTAAAATCCTTTTATTTGTTTTCAAAGCCCTAAATGGGCTGGCTCCAGCCTATATAGCTGAACTCCTCCAGCACTACACCCCAGCCAGAGCCTTAAGGTCGGCTGACCAGCTGCTGCTGGTAGTGCCCAAGACTAGGCTCAAAACCAGAGGGCACCGAGCCTTCGCAGCAGCTGGCCCTAGGCTCTGGAACACTCTGTCCCTCCATGTGAGGTCGGCCCAGACCCTAGGGGTTTTTAAATCCTCACTAAAGACTCACTTCTTCTCCCTGACCTTCTAGTCAGAGCGGAGCATGACAATATAGTATAGACACCTGACTATTCCCTGTGTTCTTTTTTATTTTATATTTCTGTTGTAAATGATTGTCTTTTATTGTGATTGTAGTAAAGTGTTTTTATTACATGTACAGCACTTTGGCTCGACCAAAAATCGCTTTTAAATGTGCTATATAAATACAACTTGATTTGATTTCCTGATACTGCTCATCCAAACTAATGAACTCGACACTGGGCTTCCTTATGTGTTTGGCAATACACACGTTAGGTGTGCAGTTCAATGAATGGTTGTGGAGAAATTGAACCGACTACCATTTTGGTAAGATGTCTGCTTTATGCAATAATGACAGATGGCTTCACATGGAAGTTTAGAATTCTTTCTCCTGAGAGCAAAGCCTTTCATAAACTGTTTATATGTGAGTCAGAGAAACTCAGAGAGAGAAACTCAGAAGGAGAGGCTGCACTGAGACGTTAGCCTTTGCTTCCATTCCACTTTGACTGGTTATCCTGAGACATAATCAAAGCACTACAAGGAAACATTTGCCAGGTTAGAGAGCACTGAAACATTTGCTAGAGCAGAAATCTTCGTACCTTCGTAAGTCAAATGTATTAATTCGTAATGCAGACAGATTGCTAAAAAAAGACACTCAGTTGTTATTTAATCATTGAAAAGCGCTTTCACTATTTTATCAATGCTTGAGTGAAAATCCTCTGACTATCTTTTTCATAATAATGATGAATACAGGTATTTAAGATAACCATAATTAAATATCAAGTACTGGCAGCGTAGTCCAAAAGTGCTATTTAACCCGGTATATTATTGTGTTGGGCTAAAAACAGCAGTAAGAGAATAGAACCGTGAGTCACATTAAACACAGCCACACACACACACACACACACACACACACACAACAGCGCAACAGCGTTTCCTCTCTCTGAGCGGCCTGAAATAGCAGTGAGTATCCTGGACGGATTCTTTTCTACTGGGTCAAAGATAAAATCCGGTGTGTGGGTGAAATCAATACCAAATGTTCATAGCAAGCTCAGCTGAATTGACTGTGGATCCCAGCTGTGGTTCCTGCTACTGTAATATGACATATTGCACATTCTTAACATCCAAACAAAAAAGCCCTGAGGCCCTTAAATATTAACCTGGGCAGTCAGCAAAGGACGGCCTTAAACGTCTACGCATCTCTAACACTCAAAAAGGAACAAACATTTCGGCCCACTCCCTGAGTGGATGAAACAGTGTTTCACAGCAGAAAACCTATGAAATAAAGGAAGATTATAATTTCTTGTCCCATTCATTTGAGGCATTCGTCGAATCCATCATTTACCACAAGGCTTCTGAGATCAAAATATTTTCCGTGAGGGCCTGTGCACCCTCTCACTGGGTTTGCGCATGACGATAACAGGCCAGAGGAGAGGGTAGAGATGTTGAGCCAGGAAATGACTCAAACAAAGACGCCATTGTGTAAACAGCATGCAGTGGGCAAGCAGCATTGGTAGATTGTGTAAAACATGAAGGGGCCCCTTTTAAATACTCTTGTTTCTTTTCCTCTTAAACAGCAGCGTTTTCCCCTGCAAGATTCATACTACATATTTAGGGCCGGGACTCCGAACTTAAAAACAAATTAACTGCTAAATTCAATTAGCAGGCTTTGAATATAATTAATCGCAATTATCGCATTTTAATCAGGGCATTTAAATATTTGATCCTGAGAAGCAGTGAGAGGCATTTTTTTTCACATGGATTTTAGTATCAACATCACTGAAATAATTGACTGATACATAAGGGCTAAGCAACAAAACCATTGTTTATTTCTGCAACGGTGGTAGCTGTAAACAAAGACCAAGCAGAAACGTGCAATTTTGCCATAAAGTGTAGGGGCAACTAGCATCGGATTTAACGGAATATACGTAGCATTTCAGGCGAGATTCAGGTAGGCCCTATAAGGTAAGCTAAGAACCCTTCTGTAAACTATAACCTTTGTTTTTTAGTAAATAAGCACAATACTCTTCAAGTACATTCAGAACATTGGAAACGCGCTGACTATTAGAAAGCATCTCTCTTTGGCTTCAGAGGCGCCATAACACGACTTGTTGACTTATAGCAACAGTTGATTTAAAAAATCTAATAAACATTCAGTAAAGGGCAAACTCTCTCAAGTAACCTTGGCCAAAAACAATAAACAGTTCAAGCATACCAACGTGCCAGTTTGGCACAAACAACGAATAAATCACGTTCAACATATAAGCTGTACGCATTTAAAAATAGAAAATAAAAAAGTGCCAGTGATTGACCTCAAATCCCTCCCTAAATTCTTCCCTCCAATATGCCTGATGAAAAAATAGAAATCCATCTCTGTTGCATAGGCCACATGATGACTCACGCGATTGGTGTAAAAAGGGTCCTTGTACTGCCGAGTGGGGCTAACGTCCACGCTAGCTTCCACCTTCAAGCTGCTATAGCTTTTTCATTCGAGGTGATACTTTGAGGCTTGATGTGGCTGGCGTGATACTGCGATTGCCTTTTTGCATAATTTCGCGCAAACAACCGTGCTCTATTATCGATGCTTCCAATCCGTTAACCGTCTTTTTAAAAGCAAATGGTCGCCAATCGCACGGGCCAACAACAGCAGTCCATCAGCTTCTTCGGTTCACTTTGACTATTGTTCACTCTGGTTTATCGTTGTTTGAAGTCATGAACGTTAGTTGGCTGGGGCTCCAGTTCTAATGCGGTAAGCCCCCTGAAACTCATCCAGTGAGCAAACGTTGGCGCGTTGGCAAAAATAAGATTAAAATCGCGTTAATTTTTTTAACCGCTGGCGTTAATTTTTGTGTAGATTACATTATCTTAATTTACTACGCGTTAAAGTCCGCGCCCCTAATAATCATTCACAAACTTTTTAATAATCACACATGGGATATCATTTATACACTTTCACAATCACACCATCTCAAAGTATGAAAGATGATGAAATCGAAAAAGGGCAATCATGTCCTAAGAATTTCAGCATCAATACAATAACTATTTAATTCTCGTACTTCACCAAGCAGTATAAATGATCTTGTAACTAATTTAATTAATCTTAAGTTATAAGTAATGACCGCAGAGCGGCCGCAGCACCCTACAAATCCAAAGAGGATTAACCAACGACAAGAGTTATTTATTTTATCGAGTTTTTATTTGTATATGAATAGATTGGGCATTTCCTAGCTAATTGGAACATTTATTTTTGTTTCTATGGCAGCACTCTATTGCTAATCAATTCAGCCAAAAAAGCATGGAACGTTTTCAATACAAAAATACATTGATACAACCCCACTGTCAGCCTCCTGTCTTGCAGCTAAAGTAGAACCGAACTTTTTTTCAAAACTAAGCGCTTGATGTCGAACAACCAAATATTTTAAGAACCAAGCTTTTCAAATGAGTTGGCTTATTTCGAAACGGTTTTGGGGACGTGTTTGGACGAAATACTTTTTTGGGCCTATGGCCAATTGGCTTTGAAGTAAAAAAAAAACATTCGCAATTTGGATTTTTTACCCCAAGCAAAACTTTTTTAAATAAATTTATAACTCTGTTAAAAATTGTTAAAATAGGAGTTTTAATTGTTTGGACGCAAAAAATTAGAGTTAGTATTCAACCCAAAAACCTCCTTAATAATAAATCAAGTTCTTTTTTGACCAATACAATTCACGACAAACACCTTGCAAAAAAAAATGCAATGAATATATTTGGAAATTGCGGCTTTTTGGTTTTTTTTTGGCTTTCATTTGAAAAAAATATTGGCCACTTTTTTCATGATTTTTTTCACAAAAGCCCTAAGTTACTTAATTGAAACCCTTAAACGTTTCTTGGCAAATCAAGTTGTAAAATAAGGCCCTGATTTGTTAAATGCTAAATAACAACTAAAAATAAGGCAACAAATGACAATTTGGGTTATTGTGAGTTTCCTTGTCCCACCAAAATGTTTTTAAACAAGAATTTTTTGTTTCCTCTGGCTCTGTACTAAAACCTGACTTAAGAAAATATATTAACTGAAAGCTTGAAATGTCTTCTAATAATTCCTTGCACCTTATTTGTAAAAACGATGCCAACTAATACAAAAGTCCCAAACAATGCGCAAGGCCCCTTGGTATCTTCATTTAAATGTTGTGCTGTGCGCAGTTTGTGGTTAATTTTACCTGCCTTATATTTTTTTTTGAAAAAGGGGTTTCCTAAAGTTTTTTTTTTTTTTTTGTTCACCAAAATGGACCCTCATCTTTTTTAGAATTCAAACATCCCGGTTTTGTCAGAAAAGAATGTGGTTTACAGTTCAAAAAAACCCAATCGGACCATTTGGTTTTCAAATTTTTTTTGTAAATTCAAAGCCTTTTTGTAAATTGCTTTTTACGAAAGGCTGTCTTGAAAAATAGCAAACCTTTTCACTAAGTCCAAGCCTTTAAATTGTCTGTTTTTCCCAAATGTGAACAGTTAAAAAATCGGCAAAAAAACCTGAGTTGGCACTTAACGAGTTAACCCCGGATTTTTTTGCAACCTCCTAAAGTCAAAAAAGTTTTTTTTTTTTTTTTTTTGATGTTAGACGCAAGGGAACCACTTTCCCTGGCCTTCGACAACCACCAATCTTTTTTTGGCTTAAAAGCATTCAATGAAAAAAGTTTAAAAAAACTGTTTTTTTTTGACACAGCCAACTTTAAAATATATCAAAGTTTTAAATTGGTGTTTTTTTTTTTTTTTTTTCTTTTTATTAAAAATAAGTGGAAAATAAGTTTTTTTTCTTTTTATTAAATACTTGAAAACAATGTAAATATATTTTTTTTTTATTGGGAATTATGCTTGGCTTTTTTTTTTTTTTTTATGAAAAGAGGCCCTGTGTTCAAATTTTCACTTTTTTGGATTTTAATTTGAGGTGGCAAGTTTTTTGTAAATGATTTTTTGGATTAACAGAAACGATAAAATGTTGCCTTATCTTTAGCTTAGCTAAACAGTCCGCGAATTCAAACAACTTTCCCGGCCAAGGCAACAGCAAAGACTTTGTGTGGGCGAATTTTTTGGACGAATACCTCGAAAACTAAAAAACGGTGGGGAACAATTCACACAGTGAATGCCGGCAGTGATTTTTGGCACAGTAAATTTGCAGTTGGTAATGTGAAGGGTGGACCAAAATACCTGTAAAAATGTTTGTTTTACCAAATTTCAGAAACACAGCAAAAAAAACGGGTTTCTGAGAGAAATGTTTCCAATGCAATTATTTTTTCAACATTTTGATTTTAAATGAAAATTCCAATACGCTTTAAGAAAAAAAAAACAGAAAATTTACAA
>NW_011333040.1:8862224-8867661 GCF_000735185.1 Notothenia coriiceps
TCCTCTTCGTCCTCTTCGTCCTCCTCCTCCTCCTCCTCCTCCTCCTCCTCCTCCTCCTCACCCTCCCTCCGCACTTCTTCTTCTCTGCTTTTACATAACAGGCGGTTGTTAGATAATACAGGAAGCAGCTTGTCTCCTCACGCTGACGACAGAGACACACACTCCATTTTTTATCCAACTCATTTGATTCAGTTTACTTTCACGCTAAAAGATGACGTGGATTTGAAGGAAATATTAAATACTTGAGATAGTTGGACGAGGTTATCAAAAAAGATTATCATTTTAAAATCATTGTACTTCATGTTTAAAGTTGTATTATGCACAGTAGTTATGCTTTATAAACCATTATTAACACCTGTGTGTGTGTGTGTGTGTGTGTGTGTGTGTGTGTGTGTGTGTGTGTGTGTGTGTGTGTGTATACCTTAATCTTATTTATTTTAACGTGACTTTATGTTTCCATCAGAGGGAAATATTGTACCTTTTTCCACACTTAATTTGCTTAACTTACATGTTGTGTTAAGATCATATTAGCCTATAAAATACAACATATTGAGAGTGGCTGATTCTAACATGACATACATTAAGAGACATTTCATGCAGTGATGCTAGTAAGTAGTAATGATGAGAAGTATTTGTACCTCAGTATTAAAATGAAATGTTCCAGAGAGCTTTTCTGCTCTGCTGCCAGGACTAAATGCACCCTGACAGAACATAAATATTGTAAACCTCAGCAAGGAACTTTTTTCAACGCCGCCTGAAAACCCAATGAACTCCTCGGGTTATTATTGAGCCTGACTCCAAGTTTATACAACACGATAAAGAGATAAGACATAAGACATGCTACTGCAGAGAACATTTTCATATTTTCTCATTAAAATGCAGTTACACAACGTGAACAGTTTAGGGTTTTATGCAAAGCAATCTGTGGTCCAATATCTTTCCCAAGGACACTTTGGGCTCAGCCCCGGACAGAGGATGATGCTCTGACGTCATCACCCTCGCTCATTTGTCATATGTTTACAAAAACTATATATTAAAACTTTTCTCGTTCTTAATATAGACTATATTTAAGGTCGACATGTGTTGACTTTACTTTAAAATATCAGATCACTGTGACAAGATAAATATTTCGGCTTAGTGACCATGTGTCTCTGCTCTGATCAGGAGCCCAAAGTACTTTACAAAATAAGAAAAAATACATTTAAGAACAAACACAGAGGAAGCACATTATAAAAAGGCATTTAAAAAGCAAAGATAATAAAATCAACACCAACAGGTATAAAATACATGGATAAAAGCCATACTGCAGTTAAAATGTGAACAAGTCTTCCAAATGCAGCATAAAAAAGAAAAGTTTTCAGTCTCGATTTAAAAGTATCAACAGTTGCAGCTGACCTGCAGGATTCAGGCAGTTTGTTCCAGATGGTCGGGGCATAACAACTAAATGCTGCTTCTCCATGTTTAGTTCTGACACTTGTAGCAGAGAGCAGACCTGAGACTCCAGGATGGTTCATATTTTTGCAGGAGCTCGTTAATATAATTTGGTTCTAAACCATTTAGTGCTTTAAAAACCTGCAATAGTACTTTAAAATAAATTCTTTGGTCGACTGGAAGCCAGTGTAAAGACTTCAGAACAGGAGGGATGTGATCCACTTTCTTAGTGTCAGTAAGGACTCGAGCAGCAGCGTTCTGAATTAGCTGCAGCTTTCTAATAGATTTTTTAGTGAGACCTGTGAATACACATTACATTCAGTGCTTTGACAATAAATCCATACAAAAATGTAATCTGTGGAAGCCGTGGCGCTGTAAAAAGCACGACCAATCATTTTAGTCGGCCCGGCTAAAATAACTGGATGGCCTACCTGCCTGTCAGCCTTCCATCTGTGCACAAACTTATCTCGTGCCCTCATTGGTCATGTGCGCGTTCGTGTGTGTTGGAGGAGGGGCTCTGTAAGGAAGTGGCAGATTTTTTCCGGTTGTGTATTTTCAAATTCTAGCGCACTCAAGCTGGCTTCTCCAAAAGGACCTACCCCACCTTTAAGTGAGATCGTGTTCATTTTATTTAACATCATTGTTTAACATGATTTAAGTAAGACAAAAATATTAAAAAACTTGTAAAATGTGTATTTTCATTCTCACAGAAACAGGGCAACAGAAATACTTTGTAATTGATGAACGAAAGAATTGGCTTCAGGCTGAGAGCTACTGCAGAAAACATCACACAGACCTGGTCAGTGGAATCACACAGATCAATAAACTCGTTGATCAGGATAGCTCTAATCAATTCCTGTGGATCGGCCTGTTCAGAGAGATCTGGAGTTGGTCAGATGGGGAGAATGTCTCTTTCAGACACTGGGATCCGGACTCATTTAAAGACGTGCTATCACTACGCCAAATGGAAAATGGAGCTCCGACAATCGCATGGATAAAAAAACCCCTTCTACTGCTATGAAGGTGAGTTTTGCAAAAGTCTTTGAAAGTATATTAATATGTTGTGTTTAGTTAGATATTCATAAAGGTATGTTGAATTTACCTCAGTGGTGAAAATATTTCCTATATACACAGAATTGCAGATTTCAATTATGTGTTTATCCCTACTATGTATAAAAGATGATTTAATTACAATTATAAAACCAGTAAAGACCTGAAAGTTTGAATATCATTTAGTCTTTTTTTTATTTCCCCCCTAACATCTTTTTATCCTTGCTTTTACTGTACACCAGGTACCATGTCCTTTACTTTGATTTATTTACAGAACAAAATGAGGATTGAATGAAAGGTGCTATGTTTATATAATTGAGAGTTCTTTTGTTATGATTACTTGTAATAAGTGGTTACTTTGACCCAAAATAATGATCCATTTCAATGCCAGACAAAGTGATCCTGATCAAAGTGAGAAAGACTTGGGATGAGGCCCTGGTTTCCTGCAGAGAGAAGCAACGTGACCTGGTCTCCATCACTGACAGGCACCAGCAGAGATGGGTCCAAGAGAAAGCAGAGATGGGTCCAAGAGAAAGCAGAGATGGATCCAAGAGAAAGCAGAGATGGATCCAAGAGAAAGCAGAGATGGATCCAAGAGAAAGCAGAGATGGATCCAAGAGAAAGCAGAGATGGCCGACACTGAGTTCGTCTGGCTGGGAATGCGCTACACCTGCACTCTGGATCTGTCTTTCAGGGTCAGTGATCGTTCGGTCTGCAATCCCAACTTGGCCCCCAAAAAAAAGACTGTTCGTTGTGACAGTGCTGTAGCGATGAAGAGAGATGGAGAGTGGTACAAAAAGGCTGACAGTGAAAAGTTTAATTTCATCTGCGTTAAGTAAACCCATTAGTATATTTACTGCAACAAGCTCACTCCTCTCTAATATGTAATCTGCTCTTATGGTTTATTGAATGGCTCTAGTTCAAATATAGAAATCACAGCCTGAAGACGGGAGAAACTAAATTACTAACTGAGGATTAGAACTTGAGAAAAAGGGGCGACACTACATTTAACATGTTTTTGTCTTTGTGAACATCTGAATGACTTTATATGTTTTTGTTGTAATAGTTATTCATAGAGTACATATTTATCCTCTTAAAGTGTGAAACCTGTCATCTTGATTCGAATTGTTGTTATATGTTTATGAGAAGAAAATATATATATACTCTATATGTTTTGCATTTCATAAATATTTTATATTATGGTTGAAATTTGGTGATGGTTATAATATGTGTTTCACAATTGTTGTCATATTTACCTTTTGTGGAGTTTTAACAGGATTTGTAACCTAATCTAAAGCTGAATGAACGATCTGACCCAAAAACAAGATGTTGTTCTTTCATTCACTTTAAATAGTCATGTTCTACATGTACCTAAAACGTGACCCATCTACCTCCTGAGCCACGGCTGCTCATCTTTCTGCGAAACGACCATTACACACGAAAATGTGCCTTAGTGGAGGAGACCATTCTGAACATTTTGACGAAATGGAAAAAGGGTTCATTGGGTAAAAACATTAAAGGGGCCCTGTTATGGTTTTTGCTGTGTTTCCTTCATCCTGTAGTGTGTTATATAGGTTTTGTGCATGTAAATGGTCTGCTAAGGTTAAAATCCCTTTGTTCATGGACTCTTTTGTTTACTTCAAGAACATAGTGACATCACTATGTAACACTTGCCTTCTATTGGCTAGCACTCCAACACATAGGGCTAAGGGGCGGGACATCTCTAACTATTTCTTGAGTTTTGACCATTTTAAGTCTTTTAAAAGTATGTGCTTTTTTTTATAAATGTTTACATGGACTGGCCCCGCCTCCCTTAGGGGAATTCATCCCATGATTCATCCACACAAAACACACTGGACGCTGCACTAGGTCAGACACCAGAGGAGACTGTGAAGTCCACCGTAGACGGACCACTTTTGGACAAAATGTCCTCTCCATTAAGGGCAGCTCATTGTGGAATAGCCTCCCAACTGAGATACGGGATTGTCCCTGAGACTGCCAAGGCACACNGCACTAGGTCAGACACCAGAGGAGACTGTGAAGTCCACCGTAGACGGACCACTTTTGGACAAAATGTCCTCTCCATTAAGGGCAGCTCATTGTGGAATAGCCTCCCAACTGAGATACGGGATTGTCCCACTCTTTTAAAGTTCAACTCAAAGAATGGTTGAGAAACAAACAGACGTGCAATCACCGCTAAATTTAATCTTTTATCTTCTCTTGCACTTTACATGTCGTTGCTGCTATATTGTATTACCATGTGGTAAATACTTGTGTATGCTGCTCTTGATCTTTTTGCATATCATGTATTTATTTGTTGTTATGTTTATAAATGTCATGTTCTTATATGTGTCAGGGACTACGGATGGAAATTAGCTCAAAAGCTAAAATCCGGCATATTTACACTTGAAGCATTATTTGTCTTAAGTGTTCATTAATGTGCATTGTCCCTCTTCAAATAAACGATTAAATGAAAATGAAATAAGCGGTTGACCAATCACAACAGAGCCAGCCAGCTAACCAATCAGAGCAGACTGGGCTCTGGTTTCAGACAGAGGTGAAAAGAGGTGCTGCAGCACAGGCAGTATGAGAAACATAAAGAGCTTTTTGAACATTAAAGCCTGGAGACATGTCCCAGTAGAGACACTACATGCTGATATGGATCTGAAAATGAGCAGGATATGTCCCCTTTAAGGAGGATGGTGAGGAGAAGAAATGGTAAAAAGGAGNGAAGTACAGCGGGAGGGCCAGTTTCAGGGATGTGTGAGAGGAGATTATCTAATTCCTCCAAGAAGTCCCCCAAGGCGCCTGGTGGACGGTAGAGAACAACAATTGTTAATTGTATAGGATGGGTTACTGTGACGGCATGGAATTCAAAGGTGGAAGGAGTGAAGTTAGGTAGCTTGAAGAGGGAAAAGTTCAATTTGGGAGAGAGCAGGAGACCAGTGCCACCTCC
>NW_011333040.1:8867739-8870683 GCF_000735185.1 Notothenia coriiceps
GGAGTAATCCAGGTCTCAGTGAGAGCAAGGAAATCCAGAGACTGCAGGGAAGCGTAGCCAGAGATGAAGTCAGCCTTAGGAACAGCTGACTGGCAGTTCCACAGGCCACCTGTAACTAGATGTTGGATCTCACTGGAGCATGTGGGATAGACGAGAGCACGCCGGTTATATCGAGTAGGAGATACACAGGGCCAGTGATAATTGCGAGAAGACACATAAACAGGAATGGAGAAAATAAACATGATTATAGGATGAGGGGCTAGAAAACCAAATGAAATAAAACACCAGCGATACTTAGCTCAATCAAAGTAGGATTTGCCTCCTCTTTGCCTCCCTCGTGACTCCCGCAGGACTCTATTGTCTTTGTCAGTCTTCGTCTGTCTGATGCTGAAGCTGACGCGAATATAGCTGTTAGATTAGGCTACAGGGCTGGTTGTACATCTTTCTATGGTTTGTTTTTCTACTGTAAAATGATGGAATATCCATATGGATATGGTTTATGGAATTACTATGAAACATTAATCGTTTTAATCATTGAAGGAGGAAATCAAATATGTAAGTTAAATGAAAGCCTACAGAATCCTACATAAAATACAAACTTAACTTAACCAATACAAAGAGTATTTGACACTCAAAAGATGTTGAGAAGTGTCCCTTCCAGTAGTGATAGTCTACTTACCAGCGACTTCCACGATGTCTCCAGGAACGATGTCTCGGGCTCTGATTCTCTGGACGCTCTTCTTGTCCTGTCGGTACACCTTGCCCATCTCTGGCTCGTACTCCTTCAGAGCCTCAATGGCGTTCTCTGCATTACGCTCCTGGCGGACACAGGAACATAGAAAGGTTCTTTCAATGGTCGATGTGGAAGCTAGGACCGTTGATGGAAAAATTCCTTCCAGCAAGGTTGCCCTCATGTGAAGACGGAGACAGCAGGGAGGCTTTTAAAGTATATCAGGTCTTGCTGGGACAGGCATTTCTCAGTTTGAGATAGACGTATTTTCAGTACTGATTTAAAAGGAGGAAATGGTCAAGAATCCACAAGCAGTACAGAAAAATAATATACACAGACAAGTAACTTTTGTTTGATTTTCAGCATCTATGTGAACGATTAAATGTTAGAATCCAAACTTGACACCACGAGCAGAGAAATGACACACAGAAGCTAAACCAAGTAACAGAAACACATCCAACCAGTCTAAAATAACTTGTGGCTGCCCTGGCTTGTTTTTGATAAAACCCAAACGAGGTCAGCAGGAAACAACAGACCAAATATAAACAAAAAAAACATTGTGTTGTTGTTCCACGTCTAGCCTGAGTCCCTGAAAAGAAACAGAGAATACTAAGCCCCTAAATGACTATCAGAGACGTGTTTCTATAATCTGCCTACTCCCATTGATATAAACATGTTGAAAAAATAAAAGGGGTAAGAAAAGTTTAAACCAACACTGAACATTGAGAAACTTAATGAATAGAGTGGTGCAGTGATTATGTATTTTTAAAAGGCAAACCTATAAATTAGATGTTTCCATTGGATTTCAGCTATTGTTAGGCTATAAACAAACTACAGCCTTTCACATGGCTGAGTATCACAACCAATAAGCTAAAGGCGGCTAATGTTTGGGGTGATTATGTTTAGTAGTCTTATTTAGTCACTTGTCACACAAATTGAAAATCTCATTAACTTGTGTTAACCTCAGACCTTAGTTTAGGCTTCCAATCATTAAAACGTAAAAGGAAACATTGACATTGAGACGAGGGAACTTAAAGTGGTCAAATTGCTAACTCATTTCCAAGTTCAAAAGAGGATTCATTGCATGATTGTTGTACTTGCGTTAGGTTTGTGTATTTTATAAACTGTCATCTGAATAGTGCACCACAGATAAAGGAAATGATCTGCACTAATGTAGCACTTTTTCAGTCTACTGCTGATAACATACCAGGAAATAGCTAACTGTGTCCCTCTGCAACAGTTAAACATTTCTGTCCCATGGAGGGAAACAGAAATATGAAGGGAAGAATTGATATAGAACATAAGAATACATGTCTGAGGAGTTACAGGATTGGTTACTAATTGGCTTTGGGTATTATTTCGCCACTATTCCCCACAGAAAATTAAACTAGCATTTAACTTAAAGGAGACCTATCATGCTCATCAATCAAGTGTATGACCATACCTATACTGTATAATGTATATTTATATATTTTATTTTTCAAAATACCAAACAGATCCTTTTTTAGCCATGCCTCGTTTCGCTCTATTCCAAGCCTGTCTTTGAAAATTCTGAGCAGCAGCTGACCACGCCCCCCTCCGTCGACGAAGAAAGGGGGGCGGGGGACTAGTAGGACCGGGCNAAACAGATCCTTTTTTAGCCATGCCTCGTTTCGCTCTATTCCAAGCCTGTCTTTGAAAATTCTGAGCAGCAGCTGACCACGCCCCCCTGCAGAAGAGGGGGGCATGAGCCGGCGAGAGTCACGTTACCATGTTTGCTGTGATTACGAGTGTGGAATAAACATGTAATCTCAGAGTAATGCATGTGTTCAAGCATATTATCAATTTGATCCAGAAACTGACCCTGAAGCAGCGGAGGTTTTGGTGGAGGTGCAAACATCTCGGTTGCAGCAGGACGTTTCTGAATGGTTAGTTGACAAGCTGTTGTCCCTATTTATTTTACTCTGTTTGTTACGATGCTTGCTACTTATTCTGTTCTTATTTTGGCTAATTATCAAGAATGCAATGTGTACAGTTTGTAACTTAGAGTTTGACCCAGCAATAAGTCTCTGAAAGGCGGGGAAAAGTTGTGTGGATAGAGGGAGAGCGCAGCGGCAGGCAGGCAGAGAGGAGCAGGCTGCGATACCCCCCCCACAGAGCGCACCCAGAGGACAGGCTGCGTCACCTCACTTTGTAACCCAGGAAAGGAGCAGGAATCCTGGGTACGTGAGTGTT
>NW_011333040.1:8870723-8872328 GCF_000735185.1 Notothenia coriiceps
CACATGCTCTCAGGAGGGACACACACACACACACACACACACACACACACACACACACACACACACACACACACACACACACACACAGACTGAGAATACAAAAAAAACACCAGCTTCAGCAAACTGCCTCTCCTAAGGTCAGAGCAGACATCTGCAGAAAATCCCCTCTGACTTTACACACACTGCGTCCCCATCCCACACAGTTTGAGATTACAGAGTGACAGGATTGTACAAATCTTACATGCTGCAGATTTGTTTTCAGAGCTTCCTGTTGCCTTGATTTTTTTCATTCCTGTTTTATTTTGCTGACCTGCATTTTCAGTTATATTTTGGTACCAAGATGAATTTATTCCAGTAATTTGGAAAGCCTATTTAGGTCAGAAAGCTCCGTCTTGCATTACATTATATTTTATTTAGCTGGTGCTTTTATATAAGTGCAATAAACCATGAAGATACAAATTCAGAACAGCAAGAAAAACCTGCAGGTGCCTTAGCTTTAAAAGGGTTACACTCATTTCCAGGTTCATATTAGTGTGTTGAGCCTCTACTGTGACATGTCTCCATGCTTTAACCTGTTAAGCCCTGAGCCTGTTTTCCAGGTCTCAGGCTCGAAAATGACATTTCCAGAACAAATGACTATATCTTCACTTCTAAAAGGGGTAGATTAATAATCTTTTTGCTCAAAGCAATTATAAACCTGTGAGTTGGATGTAGAAGAGTCAAAATCAATATAGCATTTTTTTATTTTAAAGTAAATTCAGATTGAACATAGTAAAAAAATGTAAATTATAGTGTCCGTCCAAACATAAACCATTACTTACAGTGAAAACCACCCTTGAATGATGGGTTGGTAGACTAAAAGCTTTAGGAATCCAAACTATAACATATAATAAGTACCCTGTATCAAGATTGATGCAAAACAAGTGAAATTTGACCTTTTTAGAGAGGTTTAGCAAAGAAAACCACTTCTGGGGTCATTTGGGTGCATTTTCCATATCTCTGGCCCCCATCGGTCGATGTTGATGATTGACACCTCTTTTGAACCGTTAGAGCCAATAGAATCGAGGGGAAGTTCCTAAAATCCATCTAAACATTACCCATTGGTGAATGAGTGATGCGTAGCCAGAATGCCCAAAACCGGAAGCTATCATAGCAAATATGAAAACTCTGTTATTGACATAAATATGAAGATGGATTATCAGTAATCATTTCAGACACATTGGATTAACCTTCAGCAGCGCTTATCGTTTGAATGCAATGCGGGCGGGGGCCTCCGGGTTGAACAGGTTAAAGGTTCCATGTCATGCTTTTCTGGTTATTACCCGTCCCCTTGTCTGTTATGAAGCTTTTTCTGCATGTAAACGGTCTGCAGAGTCACGAACCCTCAAAGTACACCCTGTAGCGAGTAAAACTAATAACACAGAGAAGACCTGTCTATGCTGCCCCAGAACGCCTCGTTGGACATTTCTCTCAGCCACAGCTATGAGTATGTGTGTGTGCTCAGGCTGAGTTTCGCCGCGTCTCGCTGACCCCACGCAGCAACCAGGAAACAACACCAGTAATCCAGCTCACACTGTCCGCTCCTCGAGCCTCAAAGCAGCGAGC
>NW_011333040.1:8872366-8876674 GCF_000735185.1 Notothenia coriiceps
TCCTGCAGTGCCAGACGTGTCCCCCTCTCGCTTACAGCCAGTACACTGTCCAGGCCCATCTTGAAGTTTGCTAGAGACGCATTTAGATGATCACAAAGAGGATTAGGAGAATGCATATGGTCCCAAAACCATAATACGAACTTTTGGTAAAATACACTAGACACTGTTGGTGGAGAAAGAATGCTGAGTGCATCCAAAGAACACCATACCTACTGTGAAACATGGGGGTGGAACATCATGCTTTGGGGCTGTTTTCTGCAAAGGGACCAGGGAACGACCTGATCCGTGTAAAGGAAAGAATGAATGGGCCATGTATTCGTGAGATTGTGAGGACAACTTCCCTTCCATCAGCAAAGGGCATTGAAGATGAAACGTGGCTGGGTCTTTCAGCATGACAATATCGCCAAACACACGTCGCCCGCTCGCCGGCAACGGAGCGAGTGCTCGTAAGAGCATTTCAAGTCCTGGAGTGGCCTAGCCAGTCTCCACGATCTCAACCCCATAGAAATCTTTGGAGGGAGTTGAAAGTCCGTGTTGCCCAGCGACTGCCCCAAAACATCACTGCTCTAGAGGAGATCTGCATGGAGGAATGGGCCAAAATACCAGCAACAGTCTGTGAAAACCTTGTGAAGACTTACAGAAAACGTTTGACCTCTGTCATTGCCAACAAAAGGTATATAACAAAGTATTGAGATGAACTTTTGTTATTGACCAAATACTTATTTTCCACCATAATTTGCAAATAAAGTCTTTAAAAATCAGACAATGTGATTTTCTGGATTTTTTTTTCTCATTTTGTCTCTCATAGTTGAGGTATACCTAGGATGAAAATTACAGGCCTCTCATCTTTTTAAGTGGGAGAACTTGAACAATTGGTGGCTGACTAAATACTTTTTTGCCCCACTAGGTACTTTATTGATCCCAATTTGGGACATTTTTGTACGGTACGATACGGTATTGCAAGTTAATAGTGCACATGATATAAGTAGAAAGTGTTTGTAATGATGACAATGCTATATTTACATTGGTTAAAAATAAGAAGAAAGACATTATGTGGCAGGACTGTAAGGCTGAGTCTTCTACAAACGGCTGAGTACTAACAATGTTATTTTCTTACGTTCATTATGATATGTTAAAGTTCATAGTGATTTAGGAGTTATGCCTAAAGGGAGAGGCTGTTGTTGTTGTAATTCTTTCAGTGTTGGGAAAGATTTAGCAACATTGCGCTCTGTGTTTTTGGTTGGACTATTTAAAAAAAATCCACATGACTCGCGCTTGCTTCTCCGATGTACCCCTTATTCAAGTATATGCTATATTCTTTAAGTATACACTATATTTAAATATTCACTCTGCTTTAAATTGCCATCAAAAAGCCATATAATTTATCCCTACATGTACTCAACTGTACTTTGGGTATGGAGGAGCTGTTTTAAGATCAGGCTGGAATCCAATAGAGTATAAATATACCGTACACTACAGATGGTATACTTTTTATTTAGGTGGGTCTATGTTTTAGGTGGTTGTAAAAACCTATGTTTTGCTGCTTCCAATGAACGCAGCAGTTCTTTACTTAGCTACTGTACTTCTGACTTCGCTGAATTTGTATAAGTACCTCATACGAGACACTACCAGAACAATCCCTTTTAATCAAAAGGAGTTATCAAGAAACTGCCTCAATTTCCTATTATATTTGATCTTTCTCTCTGTCTGGTTCTGTTTGATGATACATTCCTCTGGATCGTTTCTTGCTGTCTGTCCTCTAGTGACCGCCTCTTCTTTTATAACCTCCTCTCCGACAGACTATTGCTTTGTTATCCAAATAAAATTCCGGTCCTTTTTGGAAAATGTGCTATCCGTGAGCATTCCCTAATTAGAAAGCCTGTTTTTTATTTTAGCTCAGTGTGCTATGGGCGCCTCAGGAAATAGATACTGTGACTCATGTAAATGGATATCTGTGGATTGGGTTAAGAAGTGTTTCATGTGGGCTCATTTGTGTTTTCAGTTATCTCAGCACTTGTTTTGGTTCAAGGATGACAGGACAGTTAGGAAGGGAGGTTTTGGAAATTATTTATGCAATGGAAAAATGAAAAGGTCACTGTGTCTTTGTTTTTTCCAGACATTTGGTTGTCAGAACTGCCAAATCATGCACAAGTTCAGACATTTTCAGGGAAAATTGGTCCAGATCCTGGGTAAAATTAGAATTGTGGTGCCAAAATAGGTTTTTTATTTATTATATAAATTATAAATTATAGATTTTTTATTTTATTATATTAGCACTTTGTCTTGTTCCAGGGATGGCTGGACGTTTTATTTCCACTAAATATATGCAATGGAAAAATAAGAAATGTCTCACTTATAACGAGGTCAGACACTTTCAGGGGAATGTGGTCCAGTTCCAGGGTAAAAATAGAAAGTGTGATGTGAGATTCAAGCATTAGAATAAAGGACTCGATAAATCCTCCCTCCATGTTGTATTTAAAGCTTCCCTTGTGTTAAGCTAGATAATTGAAGTTTTGGATCCATATAAGAGAAAACAGGCAATGGTATTAAGGGAATGAGAGAAATGAAGTCCAGCTGTGCTTACGAAGGCAAACAGGATGCATTACGCAACCCTGACCTGGATTCAGATCCACAACATATTCAAATATTTGAGAAAACTTAGTGTCTTTCAAAGTCATATAATGTAGCTATTAAATGGCTGTATTTGAAGATCCACAAATACCTTGCATAGGTTATTCAAAGTTATACTGTAATTGGATTGGACCAAGTTAAAGCTAATACAGATTCCACCCTCATCAATCACTAAAATGTAGAGTCAATTTAAAATAAGACTGACCCAGGTAGGTCTGCTTTAAGAAACGCTGAACTGTCTTTATACCTCATCCTGTCTCTGGGGGGCTGGTTCAGACCTGCTAATGCAATCTATACTCACATCCTTCCTGTCATCTTGAAATGCCATCAGCAGGTCTGCTTCGACAGGGTAAAAGACACAGAATAGAAACATCACCATATACATGATAGCCAGACACTCTGAACGTCACATTTGCACATCAAATATTCCTCGGAGATGTCTTACTGTCAGGTAGAAAAGGTATTTGAATCTCTTCACAGTTTGACACTGAAAATCCTTACAAATGATTTGACAGAAGCTTTAACAACCACAAAAACAAAACTGTTATTGAGGATTCATGTTAAAGCCTCTACACACCGAGCCGATTATCGGCGTAGATAGATGTCGATAGATGTCGGGCCGTCGATGAGCGTCGTGTCGCCCTACTCAGATTGGTGTGTACTGCACCGTCGTGCACCGTCGTGTCTTTTCGGCCGTGCCGACACCTTCCGCCGCCGATTCGACTTGTTGAATCGGTAGGCTGTCGGCCAAAGAAATCACTCTGATTGGCTGTTCAGCTTAGCGAATCAGTGCATGAGAAGCGAAACAGAAGTGAGGGACCCAAACAAACTATTAAGAAGGCAAATCTGAGATTTCATTTAACTCCAGCTCTCGACACAGGTTCGGGAAAGTCCCATGAGCTTCTCGCTGTAGAGTGAAAATGGAACGCACACGCTATTTGTTGTTGGTTTATATCACGCAGTCTGTCTTCCGGTTGTTGCCTCTTTTGAATGACGAATACACACTACCGCCGCCTTCTGGTAAGGAGAGTTATTGCCACTCAGGCATGCGCAGTTCGTACGTCCACTGCGACACTGGCCAAGACACAGCAGTGTGTTCCAGACGATTCCCACTTCGATTATCAATTCCTGGGGGGCTTGGGTCTCACTCCTACAACCACTCACCGCGGCGGCGATGCCTGGCTTCGTTCGTGTTTAATCTTAAACCCTCCTGGCCATTGGTTTCCGTCTCTACCTAGGTCCGGAACCATCGTAAGGAAGTATCATCTCCTTACAACGGGCTAAACGTGGTCACCTTAGTGGGTAGCAAGTCTCTATATGACCGCGTTTTATGCCTATACGTCCTCTGTCTCCCGTCGGTACCAGTCTATCCTTTTGTAAGTCCTCGTTAACCTAGTCAGAATACCTTACTTTGACTTGGTTTCTCTTGTAAAACTTTGAAATCGTCAGTCGCACTAGACGTTCGTCCCTCCCCGCCCGGCCCGGGACGCTGATCATTTCTTCATTTCATTGCTCATTTCATTGCTCAATGAAATACATCTCCCATTGCTTCATCACATTATATAATGAAAAAAAAATTTCCTTATACATTATATAATAAAAAAAAATCATTGCTGGCGGTAGAGACCAGAACCGGTACAAAAACGACCTTGTGTGGCGTTTCTTGAAGTCGGTGCC
>NW_011333040.1:8876719-8900249 GCF_000735185.1 Notothenia coriiceps
AATACAATTTGTGCCGGTTTTACTTACAATAACATGAGCCGGGTTTCTTTTAGATGCTTTTTTTTAATAGATTTCTATATGATCAATACCTACCGTAAGTAAACCGGAGTACACCTCTTGACATTCCTTAGAACCCCAATATAACTTAATTCCTAAATAGGAAATTGGCGGTGTATTTTAGTTAAAGTCTGGCAGATGAAGGAAGATGGAATTGTATCGTTTTTATCACGTATAGAACGGAGTTTTGCTAACGTCTCTTTGAATCAGGGTACTTAAACAATTGAAGTCCGACCTAAATAACATTTGTGAAATAATAGTCCCACATGGTTCTTCAGTCAATTTACGAAGTCGGACTAAGTTTTACTCGGCGTGCACATGATTGATTCTCAATCCTTTTCCCTGGTGTTAATAGGACAGACAATGTTGACCGAGGGATATGCTTGTGTACATCTTAGATTTTAAGAGAAGGTAGCGTGTTTCGGGAATACTCGTCCGCGGTAGGAATGGGAAATTTATTTGAGTAATGGGGATGACAAGGGTTTGATCCCGTAACGCAAGGTTCTTCGTCCCAACAAACCCAATAAGGATCTTCAGAGATTTTCATTTTTCACCCGTTCCGGGTCTTCGGAAAAGGGGAATAGTTCGATGTGTAAACACCTTAGTCGTAAGGTCAAACCACAAGCCCGCCGTCTGTGGATTAGGCAAAAATTCTCCGGATTCTGGAGAAGAAAAAGGATTCGAAATAATTCAATCCCGGAATTAAATCTAAGTCCGTGATCAAACGTACGATATCCGAATTCTGACAGCCCCCTGTGGAATGAAGAAGGAAGGTTTTTGACAGCAAGGACACATGAGAGTACAGGCTTTTATTTGGGTCGGGAAGGGGATTTTAAAGAAAAACCAAAGAAAGATACCGGGCCCTAGCGACTCAGCACCGAACTAAGAACAAACGACACCAGGACCTAGTATTCAGGACCTACCTTATAGGAGCACCTAAGTAGAAGAATATATGTGTGTACGTAAAGGTTTGTAACCTAGGTGGATAAACATTTAACAAATAAGAAAAGTTAAATGTTGGCCGTTAAGATACGTTGCAGACAGGGCAAGACCCTCTCCTAGCGGGAGGAGAAACGGAGAGAAAACTCCAAAGAGAGTCATCCACATTTTTAAGTTCTTGAGGCAGTCTTGAATTTTATTTAGATGATTAATTTCATCAGGCTTGATTGATAAATATAGTTGAGTATCATCCGCATAACAATGAAAATATACAGAATGATTCCTTATAATATTGCCTAAGGGAAGCATATATAATGTGAACAAAATAGGTCCAAGCACTGAGCCCTGTGGCACTTCATGGCTAACTTTGGTTTGCATGGAAGATTCATCGTTGACACATACAAACTGATACCGTTCAGATAGATAGGACCTAAACCAGCCTAAAGCAGTTCCCTTTATGCCAACTAAGTGCTCTAGTCTTTGCAATAGGATATCTTGGTCGATAGTATCAAATGCAGCACTAAGATCGAGCAAGACAAGAATAGAGACAAGTCCCTTGTCCGAGGCTATTAGAATGTCTTTGTGACTTTAACCAGAGCTGTCTCTGGAGCAGAGAGAGGAGCTGTGGATTATTGTTATTGATATCGTACAGTAACAAAGTATTTGTTTCATTGTTGTATTCTGTCAAATTCAATACTGTAGTTCAAAACCGCGGTACCTGCTCACCATCTGAGTTATTTTTAGAATGCGCACGCTACGTTCGTTGTCGCGTTCACGCGCGTCCACCTGGGCAGGCTGTGTGTGTCCTTCTCCCGTGACGATAACGACTTGCGGTTTAAAAATAATAATAAACAAATTTGAAACTGGGGGGGGACACACACACACACACAAATGGGCAGACAGCAGAGCTCGGGGCAATAATGCAGATTTGTTTGACTTTTTTACACTTTGTTGTTCTCCTCCTTTCCTCCGCTCTTGTCTTTGATTATGAGTGTGTGCATTCGTGTGTGTGTGGTGGGGGAGAAACATAGCGGAGCCCCGCCCTTCTGAAACAGAGCAGAGGGAGAATGTGAATACGCAAGCAGTGGACACTGAAACATGCACATACATTGGATAAATAACATAGGCGTTTAGTTTATTTAATAAAAGAGCACATGTTCAATGTGAAAAGTGACCGTAGATAGATTACTTCCGTTGCAATTTGGTGCTATATATATATATTTTTTTAAATTCAATAAAAAACTTGAATTTCAGGTGGAGCGCGGGGCGTTGGCAGGGCGCAGCGCCCCGCCAAGACAATGGTAGGGGAAACACTGGGATCGAGGTTGTGCTTTTTAAGAAGAGGTTTTATCACTGCTACTTTGAATTATTGTAGAACATAGCCTGATAATAAAGACATATTCATAATATTTTATAAAGAAGTGCTAATTGGAAAAACTTCCTTTAACAGCTTAGTTTAACATCCAAGGCTTCCATTTGTTTCAGACATACTTCTGTTTGTAATTATTTTTAAATAACGAGCAGCCGAGATGGGGAAATTGAGCTTCACATCAAGATTCAATCACAGATACCTGACAGGTAGGTATTATGTAAATTGTCATCAGACGTCAACCGATGGGTTCCTAGATTGGATTTCCACTAATTGCAAAGGTTTCTAGCTTTTTATTTCACGTTTAACCAAAGCCTGGTTGACAACAGTTAGTTAATACTACAAGGAATACAAATGGACGCCAGAACAATTAGTGTCCCATTGGTCAGTTGCTACAGATTCTTTCATAGACTTCTATTATTAAAACTGTACATGCACATTTCTTAACACAAATCAATCTTTGCTTCTTTCAATTACTTCTCCCTTCTTTTAACAACACAGGACACAATTTGCCATTCAGTTTAAGCCTAAACCTCAGAAACACAGCTAAATGAATAATTGGAATATCTACCCTTAAGCCTGACTGAAAAGTTATTTCAGAGGGATCACTTTGTATTACAGCAATGTACTAGCTAGGTCAGAAACATAAAATTACAGTAGCTTTAAAGGAAGCAGAGATTGAAACATTTGTTTTTATCCGCCCAGATCCCAATCTCCCCCTTTCATGAATCTCCCTCCACATGATGAAACGCCTACAGCTATCTTTAGGGTAAGAAGTTACTTTAGCTAGTGATATTCGGATGCAATTAAGCGAAAAATATTCTTTATCTCAAAGGGGCGCTTGATTCTCGGAAATGTGAAACAGCTCAAAAGTTAAATCTATCAGAACAGAACAACATATTACAGTATTAGGGATTTAGCTAAAGGGAGACCCTTGTGCAGGTGCATGTGGGCATTTGACAGCTGACATTGAAATACTTTTTCCACTTCTTACTATCTGCTGATAATCTTTAGGGGGCTGGTACAGACACGAGAGGATCTGCAACCTTCAGCACACACCGTTAAAAGTATAGCTGTAACAAATGAAAGAAAGCAAAAGCATTTCCAGATGCATGTGCACATGTACATCTATGCGTACACGTGGGCGTACAAATGCATACATTATCTAAGTTAGTTTCGAAATGTTCTACTGTGCTTGTTTCAACTTTTAACCTGGGAAACATGAATATTTCAAAAACCCAAAGTGGACTTTTTTCCAATATGCTGCTCGAGTTATCCACTCTTTTATGCTCACAAATGTTCCGCAGCACAGACCTAAGACCCGTCCTTCTGTTAAGTTTTAAGTTAAGTGTATTAATTTCATAAAGTAGAAAAGATTAGGTGGGAGTCTAGCAGAAAGACCCACTTCCTTATTGTAAAGTTCAACTCTCTGCAAGTCCTAGTACATTTCTGCATTCATCGCAATAAAGAAGTTGATTTAATAGAAAAAACGTTTTCACATCACACATGGCGGTTATTGTGTTGAGATACATGTTGGCATCAACTTTTTTTTAAATGGAGTGCGAGAATCAAGGTTGCTCGGCTCATGGAAGAGGATGTTAAAGCAGCACTTCTGTTGATCTTTTTCAAAAGGACGAATAGTGGTATTGTGCCGAAGAGAAAAGACCCTCTAGTCATTGGAACAAGTAAAGGTCCTCACAACCACACACACACACACACACACACACACACACACACACAGCAGAGTAGCAGCAGCATCACTCTCGCCTCTCAAACACAGGCTAGTACACACACGGCCACAAGCAATGAGGGCTGTACTGCCAACACCTCGAGGCAGCGGAGGATGAAGGGAGGAAAAATATTCATTGGGGATAGAGAGAGTGACATCGGACAAGATTTAAAAAGAAGGGGAGGCGGAAACCGGTGAAGGGAGAGGAGGTGGTGTGGGAGGAGAGATGGAGGGAGAGGAGAGAAACAGCGAGACGTAGAGGTGGAGGTATGAGGAGTGTGCGAGGAGTGGGAAACACACTTTTTGAAAAAAAAGGGACTGAAAGTAGAGCCGCTTTTGGAGGTACTAAGTGACTCTGAGGACAGGGGGGGAGAAAGGGGGATGTGTTCTGTATGCGTCCCGGATGAGAGCGAATGAGACAAGAAGATAAACTGTCAGGAGACGCCAGTGGATCCGGGGCGACAGAGAGAAGGGAGCATGTATGCATTTAGATGTTAGTCTCGCATGTGAGGCTAAAATACCCGGCGAGAGATGTCTGAAAGGGAGGCAAAGAGGGACAAAGTGAGCGCGAGAGAGATGGTGGCGGTGATGCGTCGATGCTATCTGGGCACGGGGATCTGCGTGTGACACAATCTCAAATTGGAAATCGCTGTTTCAATCTCGCCTCACTCTGCGTGGCTACCCGCTCCACTGATAACAAGCAGCCTAATTCTATTAAAAATATCCCCTGAGTGCAGAGACGAAGACAGCGAGAAAGAGAAAGGGGAGAGTGGAGGAGGAGGAGGAGGAGGAGTGACGGTGGGAGACAGAGGCCAAACAGGGGGAGGGGGAAAAGAGAGGCGGCTGACTGACTGGAGAAACAGAACCCAAAGACAACCGTGGGCCTTAAAGCGCTTGCACGGGGAGAAAGTTTTCGCCTGTCTTCTTTCATATCTCTTTACCCCATCTGCCCATCATCTCGCTCAACCTCTCCATCTCTGCGAATCAGCCCTCTCCATCTATCTAACTGCCCATCTGTCTGTGTATCGCTCTCCCCATCTGCCAGCTCTTATCGCTCCCCACAGGTGACTGTTCTCATTTAGGACGGCTCTCTCTGCCCTGTTCACTCTTTCCCCAGCTCTTCAAATCCATTTGCTCTCCTCGTTGCTGCGTGATAAGTTAGCTAACCTCACGTCGGAAAGCCTGTTTTTCTTTCATCTCGCCCTCTTCAAACTCCTAGGCCAACTGGAGTGCTCCGAAAAAGTACTCTGTTTTCCACGTTTGACTAAAGATAGGATTAAGTGTCCGGCTAATCACCAATCAGCCTTGAGGATCGATCTGAATCTCACTGAGGGGCTGCAGAGGGAGTTGGTTTCTGGTTTATCTTGTACTCGGCCAAATAAGACTTTAAAAAGTCCAGAACGGTTGGCAAGCTGAGAAAGAGATTGTACGTAAGACAGAGGATTTGATGGAGATGAAAAAAAAATAGACTCTCAGAGCCAGCAAAAGAGCACTCCAAGATAAGACAGTAAGTATCATCTCGTTTTGGCCGGCTAAAATCATCATCTTTTATATTGCGGTTCTAAGGCTGTTGAGATTAAGTGAAAAAGAAAGTGCGAGAGATAAAGCAAAGTGTGTACACGGGGTCCGTCTGTAATGAAAAAGTAAACAGAAATGACTCCAGCAGCCGGGCAATGAAGTGTCAGGCTAATGAATTAATCAGACGGTCATTATTTTCTATCTGCTGAGGTCCGAGATGGCCACTTTCTTTTCCTTCTCTCTCCCTTTGCAGCCAGAGAGAAGCGGGCGCACAGGGAGTGAATGCTCATTCAGCTGTGAAAGAGACTGTGTGTGTGTGTGTGTGTGTGTGTGTGTGTGTGTGTGTGTGTGTGTGTGTGTGTGTGTGTGTGTGTGTGTGTGTGTGTGTGTGTGTGTGTGTGTGTGTGTGCACTTTTATGTTGAGCCGCGGATGCTAGCGTGTGAGTGCGTGCAAGCAGCCATTACGCTGTGTAGCTTCTGTTGATGATCGCCTGTCATACCAATAAACTCAATCTCAGGCCCGAAACATAGAAAGAGGGAGGGAGACGGGTGGTGTAGAGCACTGAGGCAAAGTCAAGGAGGAAGAGGGGAGGATGGAGTAGGAAGAGGGGAGGAGGGAGGAGGCAGACAGAGAGAGGGAAAGAATTAGGTGGACAGTTGGGAGACAGTCGAAGCTTAGAGATAAAATACTTGGATTAGCGAGGAGAGAGTGAGTGAGAGATGAAGAGGTTGAGATACGGAGAAGGGCAGTTGTGTAATCTTGGGTTTTAAATGAGTTGGCTACTGCTGTGGTCAAAGGAGGATCTCTAAATTGAGATTATAGCAGAGGGATTGCTGGAGAAATAGGCGAAGATACGGAGATACTAATAATGACAAAGATAAAGGACTATGCGAGCCGAGGATCAAGACAATAGCTGTTTACGAATCTGCATGCCGGCTGATACTTAATCCCCTTTCAAATATCACTTCATTTAGCTCAGGCGGTACACAGTGTACAGTACACAAACTCACAGAAATGCTTTAAATAAAAAATCCCAGTGTTTGTCTGAGAACATTTTATTCCTCTCTGTGGCTGCCTTTGTGCCAAAAATCGTTCAGAGTTGTAACCTGTAACACTTACCTCGGTAAACGACACACACTACACAGGCGGTGTCAATGATGTATGCAAATTGAATAGAAATGAGCAAAATAGGCTACAGATCCCAAAATAGCAAAACAAATAAGACAGAATAATGAATTTAAATTGTTATGGGTCCAACCGGCGCGGAGAAGATTATAGTAACAACAGTGCAACCACTTAACACCAAGCTCTCTTCGTCTAAACAATAACAGCCAGAAGTTTCAGACAGAGCTCTCACTATCAATCGATGGACTAATAACCGGGGATATGGAGCTGGGTAGAGCCTAATAAATTACTTCAGTTAAGTATATTAGCAAGAGAGATGTTAGCCACCCTAAAACAGGCCTGAGGCAAACTTTCAAACATGATCTTTAAGGGGCATTTTCACACCTAACCAAACGACCATTGGCCCATGTGGCTGGGTGAATTTAGGGTGATGTGAAGGCTGTCAATCACACTCTGCTGGGGGCTAAATAACAGATTACTTTCACACCTGCAGTTCAATTCATTTGGTCAGGAAAGGATAAAATAAGAAACATTCTCTTTCACCCAGGAGACTGAAGTCCATTTCCAAAACCAAAAGCCAACTCGTTATGTTGGGTTACGGACATAGCCACGTCATGTTATATGTCATGTACGTAAATACTTATTTGAACCAAGGACATATTTTCCTGAATCTAACAAAGTAGAACAGTCAGTGGAGTAACAGTCAATGCTGCATTGTGACTGTATAACATTAAAAAGAGGGGTCATAAGTATTTATTTGTAAGTCACTGGCAACAATCTATGCTGCTGTTTTGTTTTCAGAATGTGTTTGTTAAAGTTCACCGAGAAATAATGGATTATACGCATTATTGGTCTGGACTGCAGCTGGAACGCCATCGTCAATACAAACAGTGGGGACAAAAAAGTGCATTGAGTACAGGAGGACAGTGACTATGTGGTTGATCAATTTATTAGGGAGCAGCTGATTATGGAGGACACAAGCTGATCACTTCCAACTGTCTGACCGATCAGGTAAAATCCTGGTACTTTGTAATACATCATGAAAACGCGTGTTTCAGTCCGCTTCAAGGCTATCTCAGTTTTTTGTGTTATTAAAGAAAGAAATCAGACCAACCAAAAGGTTTTGTCGTAGCAGATGTATGAATTAAAACATGAATTCAGTCCGAATTACTCATTGACTTCACACAAAAGACACTACACTTCTCTCCAGTTTTCAGTCCTTTTCTTCATAATTATTCAAAACACATGAGTGTGCTCATAATAGTTATTTCTTCATGCTCTTTGTCACACCAGAGAGCATTATATACACATGAGAAGCAATTTAATTTGACACACTTATGTCAAGGAGAGGACTATTTGTAGCAAATGGTTCTTCAATAAGATCTGCTAATAATAACTTCAAGTTACAATGAGGGCCCTTCTAAGTGCCCTGTGGTATACCTGGATGAATATGATTCTCCGCTGCGAGCCAAACAGCTGATGAATGAGCAGGTGATTGTAAAGTTTGTATACAACAGCTGCTTCTTATCATCTAAAACAAGCAATATTTAAGTGCTCTGATTATGCCAAGTGCCAGTCCATTTAACTTTACATTTAAGGCTCTTGGTTTGTTTGTAACAAAAAAAAGTCTTAAAGCCATAATCTAAGACAACATCTAAAAGCAGACTCTGAGTACATGTTGACATTGACAATTAATCGTTGTCGAGATGACCAGAAAAAGCAAGGATGATTGGCATTTGTAATGGATTTGATCTATCTGGCCTTTCCCACACCTGTCCCCTGTCTCCGTCTTGCAAAAGAAAAAAACTACTGATCAATGCGTCACATCGATGGATTCAAAGATTTAGCCTAAGCTTCTGCTCTGTCGTCAACAGGCTGTCATTCACCCATGGCTGCCCAAACACATCTTATTCCAACAGGAGACAGCTATTCACTTTCTGGCTTTCACCTGTCTGTGGAAAGTAAAGCATTCCCTGTCGTCCATTCTGACGGCTTCTGACAGGAGGTGATGGTGTGTTTTCAGGAGGACTGAGCGAAGAGATCGGAGCATGTGATAGGGATGGAAGGAAAGGCGGGGGGGGGGGCGGTGGCGCTGTGGAGAGTAGTACTAGGGAAACAGACGCCCGCAGAGGCGGATATCATCAAACAGCAGTTGGTTAAGGGTCTCTCTTGTTCCACAGCAGTAAAGGGACCCTGATGATGGGACACCAGGCAGAGCAAATGAATGCGACTTTTGGCTCTGGTTATAGATAGTCCTATTTAGTTCGACACAGCCCGCCTTTCTTCCACTGACAGCCAGCTGAATGAAGGCTTGGCATTTGAAAAGGCAGCTGAGAGATTTGCTGGCGGATTAATCCTTTCATTAGGGAAAGTGAGAAGTTAATTGCGGCAACAGCTGCATCCCTCATGTTTACACGACTGACAGTTTATACGCCGTCCCTTTAAACGGAAAAAAGCAATTATCAATAAATGCAGGGCAATTTTGCCACGATGAATTGAGCTCAAATTAGGCTTTCTTCTTCTCCGCTCCGCACATTCGGGTTGCATACAGCCGCGCTGAATTGTCACACAACAAAGATAAAACACTTGACTTTTTCATTATGTAGAGTTCCCAGGGTGTGTGATCAAAGGTGAGCCGGAGTCTTGATTTTCTAGCTGACGACGAAGAGGGGAGATGAGGTTCGAGCGCAGGGAGGGAGGAGGGGGGGAGCTCAAACTCACATGTGCAAGCTTAAGTGGGAAGAGTTGTGTTGATACACTGTGGAACAACAACTTCAACAGAAGAAGAGCTTGCCAGAAAACTAGAAGTCAAGTCATGCTGGTAATTGAGAAACTGAGACAGTGTGTCTGTCTACATCCTTAAGGTTCAATTTAAATACAACACAGAGAAATTCAACAGGGGAACACACAGTGACGGAGAGTGGGAGAAGGATGGAGGTTGAGGGATGAAAGTTAAGACAAAAAGTAAGTGGGTGACTGGAAACAAGGGCAGGAGGGACCCCGACAGAGAGAAGGGATTGATGGAGGACAAATAAGGAGCGGAGCACAGCGGTAGATAGAGATGACAGAGGAACTTAGGAGCTGAGAAAGGTTGGGTAACATTCACCGTTAGAGCCGATCAATTTCCTGTCCCCTCAATAATAGATGTGACGAGCACGGTGGGCTGTTATCTGCCAGGCTTGACCGACCGAAATACAATCCCCACCGGGAGCCAACACACACCACTACAGCCGCACGTACACTAGTGCAAGCTCCAAAACGTTCAGATTTCATCACATTCTCGAAAACAGAACTTATGAGTCAACCTTGAAGCACATGGTGGAAAGAGAAACAGAGAAATGGGATTTAACACAACATGGAAATGGTTTGTGCTTGCCGAGGCCTTCGTCGTCGTCTCCATGGTCACACACTGATGCACTGATGGTACTGATGCTCTCATTCATCAACGGAACTTTCTGTCCATTAAACACACACACACACACACACACACACACACACACACACACACACACACACACACACACTAGAATCAGGTTACCTAATAGCTAGCGGGAACGTCAGGGAGACGGTGGAAGGCAGGCATGTGGAAGAAGCTTCTGTGACAGAGCACAACAGAAACAGGCTCTCATTCAGCCCCTATCTGTCAGGACCCCCCTCGTGTCGCTTTACCCAGATGTGTCACACCACAACACACAGACACACACTCAAACACACACACACACACACACACACTCCACATGTGCTTTTTTCTCCAGCTGTTCCCACTGAATACAGTATGTAGAGGGTGGGGGTTTTGCACTTCAGGCTTGCGATTGTGTACATGCCTGCACCTACAGATCAGCAGTGTATCTGTTCATGTTGACGTTTGCTATATTGGGTATGTCACAGCATATCTGCGTGGATGCATGCAACCAGAGGATGACAAAAGTAGAACAGTGGAATATGTTAATGTGTATGGCGTGGAGATGACACAGGAACGAATCAACAATTGTAAACATGTCAGTTTGACGCATTGAAAACACATCAAACACAGGCAAGAAAAGAAGGAGCAGCTGATACATGTTGAACCCAAGCACCATCATTTCCCCTAAAATATATATGTTTTTGTTATTAGGCACTTTGTGTTAGTCAGTTGAATGACAGCAGAATAGTCACCATCACAGCCTGCGATCAAAGACGAACATAGAGCCAACACTGGCAAAATGAAAAGCATCTCAAACGTAACCGCCGGCTACAGGTGAGCAAACACCTCAGTCATCAAGCACACAATAACACGCAATTACTGTGTTTGAGTACAACTATTTATTCACTGGTGGAGAAAATGTCAAGCAGCTATAGGAACAATCTGTTCCTGCTGTGCTGTACTGGAATTTATGCTTGCTGCAGGCTTTCAAATGATGTGTCATTCGTGGTTTAAAAAGAGGGGAGCCACAGGAAAGAAAAAGGACCTGCACTGCCATACAGGTATTTTTCAATAAAACTATTTCATGTATTTATTTGGGAAGATTGAGCTATAACCAAACACATATTTTGCCGTGTTTTGTCACATGCTTTGTTGACAAGTCTGCTGCTAAAAAGTAGCTTGAAACCTCTTGACTGTTAGGGGATGTATTGTGAATACTCTTAGGTTCACACTTGTATTTTTGGGTTTGTACTAGAACATGTGTACATGCTTTAGTTCGAACGTTTACACTTACATTTTCTGATACGGTCTTTCTGAATATCCAGTATTTATCATTTTTCTGAAATGCTCCGTTTTAGCTCCCGTCTCTTTAAGCATCCCTCCCAAAAAAAAGCCCTGTTAGCTCTAATTGGATGGTGAGAAAACGATGAAGGAGTTTTACGAAGGTTCTCAAACAGGGGGTGGAAATACCCATGGGGCGGTAAATTCTGCACATGAAATAGGAATGGGGCCAAATGTGAAATGGCGTTTTGAAACCCACCTAATGTAAAAACTCAAAAAGGCCCTTCCTACAGTAGATCTAGTAATTAGTTTGTCTGTTCTGGGCTACCGTAGAGACATGAAGGTGGAACATGGTCCATAAGCTGGTTCAGAAGTAGATATGAAGGGCTAATTTTAAGATAAAGAAAACACTGTTCTTGGTTTAATTCGATCAGACACAAATAAAAGAAAATTATACAATATTGTGTACCATTTCTGCCAATAAATCCCCATGAATTTGACACTGGTCCTTTAACCAAAATTATTTGGCACCTGCTGAAAGTATATTTAACTTTTTACACTACCCAAAAGTGGGAACAGTTTCAATGCCAAAGAATAAAAAGTGTGAAAACAAACTGATCCATTCCATAGAGAATATCATGAATGTCGTCCAGGTGCCTCATACTAAAATAGCCTAAGAAGTGTAAATGTACTTTTATCCATTTCTAATAACGATGGAACTCCATTATCTTCTGGCTCATTATTGTCGCGTGTACATTTTTCCAATATTCTGTCTGGTGCAGGGATAAATCAATGGTGTACATACTCTTTAAATATTCCCAAATGCAAGTTGCATTGTATGACCTTTGCAGCAAGATAGAATATCAGGAACTAGAGTTTGGTAATCAAACCTACTTCCACCAGAAATAGATCAGTCAGTGTGTATTAAGTATTAATTCAACTCATGGTGGCACTGAGTAATAACATTGATATTCAGCTTCATTGCACGGCGACATTACACTCTGCCCTACACACCCACACAGGTGTTTTCACTTATTGTGACCGATTAGATTGGAGTAAGGGGGAACTCAACTTCACTAGCTTAGTATCTTTAAGGTGTATAACAGGTGCATCAAGAATAACAGGAGGGGTACAGAGATGACAATCAACAATTTGTGAAGCTACACAACAATTGGTATATCCATTTCTAGATAAGCAAAAACTTATTTCAAGGACTGTTTTGTGCAGTATGTAGTGTACTGTAGACTATTTTATAGCCACACAGAAAAGTATTTCACAGGTTTAAGCAAGGATGGTTTAGCTAAGAAGTAGAAGTGTGTGTTTGGGGGGGATGTAGGCCTACTGAATAACCTTTTGACTATTTTGGGGGGGGTTCGTTTTCTGCTATAAAAAGAAAATGTTTTTAAGAACATTTTGTAGTTTTACAGCAGATTTGTAGATGTTAACAGTTAGCTGAGGCATCAGGTTAGCCGGTTAGCATGAAGGTTAAAACTTAGCAGAATGCTAACAGATTTACCGCCGGTAAAACAGCCGCTTTTGTAACAGAACAAACTGCTAAACAGGTGAGTGAATGTACCGAGCCAAAACCGTCAGCAGCTGTCATCTTTCACTACGGGAGAAATTTTAGATTTAGGAGCTATTTCTTCTATGTTTTATAAACATAGCTCGGCAGTTACAGTAGCTATATTATAAGAGGAAATCCACATCCTTACAAAAATGATGGTTGTGTGTGTCTTCGGGTCCAACAGAAACAGACGTTGATAGACACAACACGAGCTCTGGAAAACAGGCTATGCAGATGACTGCAGTCATTCTGTGTGAAACCTGAGGGGAGCCCGGTCTAATCAGCTAATTAAGTGGAAACACCTGTGTGAGTTAACTGTGCATGAATAGGGACTATAATGTAGATCTGCAGTGATTTTTATTTGACGCCTTTTTGCCTCTATTCAACCCTTTGTTTAGTAATTGTGTTCACTACAATGCTGTGTATCTGTCTATGCCCTGCGTGTGAACAATTATTGACTCCTAGACATAAAGCCAGAATTGCATTTTATACGGAGTCCATTGAAAGCACCATGGTTCACACTCTGCCTCCGTTATTAGAGGATTCAAGTGTTTTTAGTGTGTCTATCTGTACATGTCTGTCTGCTCTCACCCTGCGATACACCTGGCAACCAGCCCGGGATATTCCCTGCTTTCGGCCCAGTGCATGCTGGGATAGGCTTTGGCGAATGTATGACCCTAGACAGGAATAAGTTGGCATGTTAAACACGTCTTTTTTTACAGATCGGTAAAAATGTTTGCTGTGGTTGGAAAATGGGATCTGTTATGTGTGACTTAACAATACAGTATAAGGTGATTTATTTCCACATATTATGGAAATATACTAAAGGATCATGAAAAAAAATCAATTATGCATCATTTACTAGAAGCTCCCTCCTCTTTCATGTACTATATACATGTTTCACACCAACATTACTCAAGCTTTTATTAATAGTCTTGCGGTGTGCATAAAAATAGCTGGAACAATATGCTGGGGGGGAAAGTATTATGATAATAAAAAAAAATGTAAAAAGGCATTTCTAGGCCAAGGGAGGAAAACTGCTTCCGAAGAATCGAGCATGACTCCCCAGTGAGCTCACTGTGTGTAGCAGCCCTCTGCGTACAGAAAGGAAAAAAATGACAGTCCACTTGAAGAGAGACGAGTGACAAGACTGCAAAAGAACAAACAACCTTTTCAGCCTTACAACACCATGTAACAACAATGAACAGATTCTCTCTCTGTCGAGCTCTAAACATGATTCCGGCATTGAAGTCCCTGCCATGTAGGCCAGGCCAAACGAATGCGATGTCAATGCTGTAATAAACGAGCTTTGTGTTAGAGTGCGACCGTGATAATTAGTCTCAAGACGGTATGTTGGTAGAGAGAAGGCTCATAAAATGTAGAGGCCATTTGGCGTGCTCTCAAGAACAAATCTGTATTCTAGGAGCGTGGGCTGTTACACTAATGTTCGACATAGTTTAAATCTGGCAGAAGCACAGTCAGAAAACTTTGCTCGGAGGAAAGATGCCGACGGTTCCAGGCAGCGGGCTTGAAATATTACTGAGTCAGCATATGTACGTATATGTGCGCACCCGCCTTCAGACACACATAACAAACATGCCGCACGCTCCACTCACTGAAGGAACATCCTTTTTGTTGACAGGACTGCCCATTTGCCCGAGAGACCGCACGCATCAGCCATTCAAGGTTTTTTTCCGACGAAATTGGGGTCGCAGCTGAACAGCGCAGCAACTCAAGGTCGGTGAGATGATAATGATGTTTATGAAGTCTAAATCCACAAAATAAGATTCCCTCTATATCTTCCCAAGTGCCTACCTGCGAGCACGCCTCCATTGTGACCGAGTGTGAAAGGTTTGCTTCGCAATTTCTGCTGGAAGCCGCATCACATTGTGCGGCGGAGCTGAAGACGGAGGCTGAGGAGAGCACACATAAACCGGAAAATCCGAGGACTGCAGTGCATGTGCCATTTTCAGGCGGGCAGGTACTAGAGGCACTTTGCTACAGTTTCATGTTGTGAATTATGAGATTATAGTCCCAAGCCTCTAGCATCAACGGGGGACGCAGTGGCATTTTGACAACACTAATCACCTCATTGTGAACCTGTTCTGTTTGCTTAGGGAAGCGAAGAAGTCTCCAGTGGCCGAGCCCCAGGGAAAAATCGCAGGCAAAAATAAAAAAGGCAGAGATCTAGTCTGCCCGTTGGGTGGTCCAAAAGCCCCTGATGGGCTGTTAGGTTCAAGATGCTAGCTGTTTGCTCAAATTGTTGCATGGTGTGTTTTCAAAGCTTCCGTTCAAACAACACCCTCCCCTGCCATGACACCCCAGAGAGAAACGAAAAATACATCTTGGCCATTTTTCTCAGGAGCTGGCAAATTAAAAAGACACTTTGTATTTTCTTTTAAAGTTTAAGGCTGTTTTTCCGCTCAAGTCTGGATAATTTCAGTGGCCTTAATTATGCATATAAAAATAGACTTTTTGATTAAGGCATCAAAACACACCAGCGCAGTTTAAACATGGATTTTCAGAAGGAAAACTTCCCTAATTGAAGTGTGCTTTAATAGCAATCAAACACAAAAAAGAATCAGTGACAACGAGTCTGGATTGGTGTTGTTGTAAGCACCCGCAGCTGGGATGATGACACAGACGATGAAATGAACATTTAGCAGATCAATGTAGATAGGAATAAAGATGAACGAACATAACCAGGGAATTATATATAATGCTTCGGAAAAGCAACCATGCGCATCAGAGTATGACTTGGCCTGACCACCATTACCACAAAAGTACTCTCACACACTCTTACATGTACACACAGGCACAGCCTCAAACCCAAAGTGCTGCTTCACACCCAATTACAATTGTGTAATTCTGTGCCGGGCACTCCTGGGCCAGGGTATCGATGATTCATTTTGCGTTTTATCAAAGAAACAGGAGTGCCATTAAAAAGAGATCAGTCAGCCACCAAGCTTGAGGAGTCTGCTTCTAATTGGCCATTCATCAAAAAGCCTTCTCAAGTAGATCACAGCGCTGAAATATCATGCATGATAACTGAACAGCACTACATTAATTACACTACTGATGATCCTCGTGCTCCGCAGCTCGCCCATTGTGATTCTGGAGACGCTGGACAAACACACAGATGCACACACACCTGGACACACTAGGAAAGACGAGACGCCGTTGGATAAGATATTTTTCTTTAACAGGATAGAGTGCATGACAGCAAACGAAAAATCCAATGTAACCCGACATTGGGGTAAGCACAAACGAACATTTCTCTTTGTATTTTTAGCTTTTAAAAAAACGATCCCAGAGGTACAGCCTTTTCATCAGCTCAATATCATCAGTCAAACCTTTAAAAAACATGCTTCCCACCATTTCTCTACAAAGCAGGTCCTGCATGTTTGACGGTGACGTATCACTGATTTTGAAAGGTATTGTATTAGTCACTGTCTCTCGGTTGTCTTTGTTCAACTAAGCACTCATCAGGACACACAGAAGAAGCATTTTAAGCTCCATTTCTCTCTTCTCGCCACGTGCGGGGAATTCTCCCTTTCATCAATTTCCTGATGCACTCTAACTAGACAGTTTTCGGTCATGTCCCAGAATTGTTCGTGCTAGCTCTCGAGATTCCCTCACACACAAACACACCAACAGCTGCACATCTGCTGACAATTCATCCATCTCAGAATCTCTCATTTTCTGGTTTGAGCATTTTGGTGCTTTTTTTCCTCCCTTCCTTCTGAGCTGCCGGATCAGCTGGAGCCGGGTTCATTACTAAGCAGTCGCCTGGAGGCCAAGAAACAGAGAGGCAACCGCTGTTAGTGCGGTTACTGAGACACTCCGAGGTTAAAACAGGCTTAAAAAAAAAGTGCCACATGTAAGCTCGTTTGCATGTTCACGCTCACATAGCCTTTATCTGCGGTGTTTCCTTTAGGCGCAGGACTGATTAGGAAGGAATCTTCAAAGTAACGGAGTGAAACCCAGATGGCGTTTGATGTGTGGATAATGATTTAGGTGAGGCAAAGCAACACTTTCTTCATTTCCGAGCTCAATAGAAGCCTGAAACTGTTGTGAAGACTTCTGCCTGAAAACCAGAAATTGAGAGATTTACCAGGAACGGGGAAATGCAGATCTGAAGTCTTGGATGCACAGATTGTTCCTGTCTGTGTAACTGCTTTACATACATCAAACAGTAGGAACCCTGCACTATTAGAGAGGAATCCCTCTGGGAATCGAACTCATGCCCTTGCAGACTCTTGTGCATGCCAGTCCCCGTACAGAAGCTTCGGGTTACGCACTACAGCTATCATTTCATCATTGTCATACAGTAATTCAGTATGTAATGTGCCTCTAAGTCCCTAAGAAGCTGAGGAGCAGACACACTGTCTACATGGAGCATGCTTAGCCCAGTCAGTGTCCTGTAGGACCGGCTATTTAACACAGGAATAAGCCAATTATCTTCATGGAGAAGGCAAATTTACAATTGGATTTACACAATTCCTACAGGACTCCTATGTCAGGGGTTGCAGCTTATATTGTAGGTTTTTTTCTGTCATGGCCACACACACACACACACACACACACACACACACACACACACACACACACACACACACACACACACACACACACACACACACACACACACACACACACACACACACACACACACACACACACACACACACACACGTCTGCAGCTGAAGTGATTCATGCAGCCCTGCAGATGCACATTACCACCAGCCCAAGCAAACACCTACACCTTCACTCCTACCTTTCCAAGAATTACTGTCAGCCTTAATAAAGATGAGTTGAAATACAGAGGGAAGATATAATAACACCAAAAATATTTGCTACCTTCTGCACCAGCAAATATTATTCAAACGTTTTTATTTTTCAGAAAAATAGTTAATTTCCTAGGCATGATATTGAACTCAAAACAATGCAAAAACACTCAAACACTCATTGGCACCTTTTGTTGCAAACTTATTAATCCCTTCCTAAATTGTGTTAAACCATGGTGAAATAATTTATGTTGCTACAGTTTCTGCTTTCAATTTCCTGTGTGCTTCCTAAATAGAGAAATAGTAACAAGCAAATGGAAAGCCAATGATAGTTATCAAATGGAACATTTCTGTTTCGCCACTTGTTATAAAGATATGCGCTAATGCTAACCAATTCAATGTGATGCATGAATAGAGAAAATCTAAATTAGCACGAAATATTTTTGATTCTATTTCCCATGTGCTAAAGCACTTATTGGAGCCTCCTTCCATTTCATTACAGCTAAGTGAGATTTGACCCCCTTTTATGGATTCTACCTTCATTATCCTTGGGGCTATGGAAATGGTGACAAAACCATACTAGTGCGGTCCGGGGGATCGTCCCCCGGAATAATGGGGGNTTTATATGTTATAAGGACTGGTTATGGACAGGTTAGAACAGTATAGTCGTGCAAATACATATAATACTGTGGTGTTGGTTTAACAGCTTATTATCAATACAGGGCGATGTGCATAGGCTATGCACTGAAAAAACTGAAACTTTGACTTTATGAAAATGTATACATTAGGTTCAGTTCAACGTTTCAGTCTTTTCAGTGTGTGATATTCTTTGACTGTGTTAATGTTTCTTCTGGGGCTGTCAGTCGATTAAAATATTTAATCGCGACTAATCGCACATTTTTTCTCTTTTCTAAATACCTTAGAGGGATATTTTTCAAGTTTTTAATACTCTTATCAACATATGAGTGGACAAATATGCTTCATGCAAATGTTAGTTTATTATCATTTGAACAATGACAAATATTCTCATGAATATTAAACATAACAACCTCTGAACATTACAAATATTCGCCTCAATTCAACCTGGAACCTCTCTCATACAATACAATAATACAATACAAAGTGTGTGTGTGTGTGTGTGTGTGTGTGTGTGTGATGGATCGTTGGAGCTATGTGCAACTCAAGGCATATGCTGGAACGGGAGCTGCCTGGACGCTGCAATCATGTTGCGCGGACTATCCGTGCTGAGTTTGCTGACTTTTCGTACAATGTCCCACTTTCTGGCTACCTGCATAAAGTCAAGTGCTCGGCACAGTTGTGGCGAAATGTCGATCCTCTGTTTTCATTTAAACAGCTCCTTATATCCGTTAGCACAACTAGCTAGCACCAGATGCTAACAACAACAACAATACACGTAAGGTCTCTCTCTCGCGCCACACATACACACACCCTCCCGGTCCTCCCGATGGCCAATCGGTGCCTGCCGGTGAGCGTGGAAGTGTGGTCTGCCGCAAGCGGACGGCAGGAGCGGGGCTGTCATCATCAGCTTGTAGATGGTATTTTAAACTCGATGCGCTCTGAAACTACGTGGCGGCTGAGGAAAAAAAATATGCGTTAATCGCGTTAAAATAATTAGTGGCGTTAATTTTTTTTTGCGTTAATGCGTTAACTTGACAGCCCTAGTTCTGGCACATTTGTGTTTCTTTAATATTTGCATTGTTCTTGATATTGCAGCACGTGTCTTCTAATATAAATGTTTTGCGCCATTGTACGCGTTTGCACCTGTCGGCCACCGTATATTTTCCTTCACTTTAATCACAAACTTCTGGTTGTTTCTTTATAATTCTCAGTTCTTCTCATTTTCCTGTATGGCATGAAAAATTATTGAGAAATTGAGTTCCCCATTAACTAATACAGTCTCCAATATTTTGACGGATTGTATTTATTTTGTCTTAAAAATGTCTGCTGTTGTTATTAGCAATGTAAAACATGCTGAAAAGTGGAATTGAACTCAGATAGGTGTGTCTTGGTTTTAACTTTAGATTTGATGTCTAATGGGTAGAATGAGCTTACACACACACAGGACCTGACGCTGCAGGATGTGAATTCATGTTTGCCTGTCAGACGGAGACATCATGGTTTTCCTCGGCGTGTTTTGGCGGAGCAGCGGGGTGTAACTGGAGCTTCAGGGGCGGAGATTCTGTAGAAAACCTCAAACTGCTCAGCATTTGTGGTTGTGATTTACATGCATACTACAACCATGAGAAAACTGTACTACAGAAATGACTTACAGCCCTCCACCCATATATTCATCTCAATACACACACTTTCAACTGCTAATCCCTAACATGAACGTTTTTCTTAACTGTCTCAAGTTTAGGTTCTATCTCTTCTATTTTAAGTTTCCTATCTGAAGTCTTGAAGCGACCAAACAAGAAAACAGGAAACTGCAGATTAAAGGAACATATTGATTTTTTACAATATGGTCCCTTTTCCTATTGATGGGGATTATCATCATATAATATGTTTAGCAGCAACAGATTTTCACAATCACATACAAAATCTAAACCACTAATTAAAAGAATATATAAAAAAATATTCAAAAACGAAAACATTTGCTTATGCAAAAAGTATGGTAAGGGTGAAAGGGCCGAATTAAACCAGGAAGCATGTTTGAAAAATGTAATAATTATTTATTTATAGGTGTATCTTTTACGTTTTTCTTTGCTTCATATTCTAAATGATGTCGTTGAAATGTGAAAAATATGATTCTGTGTGATAGTAATTTAAATCACGATAGAAAAATAAAGTTTATGTCACGATTCTTATGTCATGTCACGGTTTTTAGTTTAGTCTGGTAATGGGTTTTTGCTGTTCTGTTCTCCCTGTCATGTTTTCCTCCTTGTATATTGTCTGGTCATTCTCCCTGTGTTTTCCTCCCTGTCGTTAGTTTCCCTGGTGTGTCTAATTGTCTGATTGTGTTCACCTGTTTCCCTTGTGTGTCTCCTGTGATCATCAGTTCCAGCCTGATTGTCCCCACCTGTGTCTTGTTATCCTGTGTTTAAATTCCCCTGTCTCCCAGTGTTCAGGGTCAGTTCGTCTTGTCTCTTGCCATAGTCAGGTCTATGCTCTCTTTGTGCTCTTGAAAAGTTTTGTTCCTCACTACGTGAGCGATTTCATTTTGTTCTCATTTTTTGTCCTCTCAACCTGAGATTCGATAGTGACCATTTTTTGTTCATCTTGCTTTTTTGGAAAAATAAAGTATCTTACCAATACTTTACCTCTGTCTCCAGGGTCGTGCAATTGGGTCCTAAATCCTGAGTGTCTGAGTTCATAACAGTTTATTCATTCACAGAATTGTGATTTTGATGCCGGTGACAGTCCTAATCAGGAATAATGTTAATATCGGAATACTGTATATGAATGTACATAGTCAGAAAAGCACCAATCTCTCTGTGTGTTTAGTACATACAACAGGTCAGTTTTAAACAGCTTTCAAATGTAATTACTGCAGTAAAGTGTTTGCTGAAGAATCAGTCAGACACGTGGCTGCATGTTAGGGGCAGATAAGCTTCTGCTTCATAACTGTCAGAGGACAAACAGAAGTTTTGTTTACATTGTTGCACATATCTACTCATTTTGTGTCTTGTCCCTGCAAGTTCTATGGACTTCTCTGCTTTAGATTTGGAATAATGATTGTAACCTAAGCATTAGCTTAACTGTCGTCTTAGGATGTTTTATAAACAGACTGTCAGCAGGTCAGCAACAAGCACGTTGACACTTGTCGGCCAACATAGAATGTCATGAATAAAATTGAAATGTAAAAAAAGTCCAAATGTTGGACATAACGTGTGTGTGTGTGTGTGTGTGTGTGTGTGTGTGTGTGTGTGTGTGTGTGTGTGTGTGTGTGTGTGTGTGTGTGTGTGTGTGTGTGGTGTGTGTGTGTGTGTGTGTGTGTGTGTGTGTGTGGTGGTGCACAAACTGAGCCTTTATTGTATTTTCAATGTTAGCCCAACTGGACACGAATTCTCTTTTTTTATTGGAGAAGTGGACCAGTATTGAAAGGGGGAGAGAGAGGGGATGACACGCGTAAATGGTTCCAGGCCTGGATTTAAATCTGGGTCCTCGCACACAGGAAGTGAACCCCAATGCATGGGCCGCCAGTTCTACCAAGTGAGCTCTACGCCAGCCCCGAATTTCGCTCCCTAGTGTTGGCCTGCTACTGCTGCCACCGTGATGCAATGGGTGTTCCTCGTAAAGCATGTGCAGACAGGATCCTCTTTCTGTTTTGAGTCCTTCACTCATAACCGGTGCGGCCTGCGGGCGTTTTCCACATTAAAACTAGCATTAATCACATTCCACGAGCAGCTTTAACACTCAGAATCAATCTTTCATATGCTTTAAAATTCAATTTCTACCCGCGGTGCATCCATTGCCTTATATCTTGCTTCCTTTCCTCATTTGAAAGTAGGGCCTTTTTCCAACATCTGAAAATCTTGCCCTTGTTGGCTTCAGAATTGACACAGTGAGGATGAATGCGACACTTCGCTAACATAACAGCTCACCACCAGGCCAAGTAGCATTTGTCTGCCCCTTAATAAGCCGACCCTGGCTCACCACCATTCCTCTCATCAGTCAGGAGCGACTAGTCACATAGTTCAGTCGATGCCTTGTGGCGTCTTTGTCGTAAGTGTCAAGCTACCTTTACTAGTACAGTGCCTGTTTCCATTTGACAACCTACTTATCACCTGCTTGCGTCTGCTGACTCGCATTTGGCTTCTTTCCCGTTGTTGCCAACGCCGTCACACAAGTATGATAAACATAGCCATATGATTGTGACAGAAATCCCATTGAACAAATTCCCGTGGTGCCACAATTCATAGTTTAAGATACAACCAACCCGTGGTCCTGCCATCAAATAGGAGCTATATAAAAGTCTTGTTGATGTTTTAGCAGAAGAAGAAGATCCTTTCTAAAAACAGACTTTGTTAAATAAAACCAATTACTAGTTGGCAATGTTTGTGTGTGTGTGTGTGTGTGTGTGTTGTGTGTGTGTGTGTGTGTGTGTGTGTGTGTTGTGTGTGTGTGTGTGGTGTGTGTGTTGTGTGTGTGTGTGTGTGTGTGTGTGTGTTGTGATGTGGGTTAACTGTAACTGTAACATTCTTACTGTACTTGAGATGTAATGTACGACAGATTAACTGGACAGCCGAGAGATAATGAAAGGAGAGAGAGGATGAGAGAACGAAGACATGAACTACTGATTTGTTCCTTGTCATGGTATTTCTTTGTTGTTTTTTGTTGGCGTAGCCTCTAAAATTCACAGACTGAACGCATTTTAATCTCACCCTGACCTGGACAAAGCGCTGCTCAATCCTGAAAGGACCACAGAGGGAGCAAACACGGTCATTTTCTGGTGCGCGAAGAAATTGCAAGTTCTGGATGTGGTTCATGCGCCGGGCGGGGGCAAACCAGGAGCTTTAGTTAATCTGGTGGAGTAAAACTGCTCGGTTAGTGGAGCATGACTCCATTCCATAAGCACTTTTTATGTCTTTAGATGCATTTCAAAGAGAGTTAGTTTGTGTGGCATGTATCGACGTGAAGGCTGGGTGTGGGAGAACCTGACCTCATTAAACAAACTTAGATTGATACATTTAGCCACCAGCTCTCGGGTGGAAGAGGCGATATTGGCCAGTTTAATAGGGCCCTTTATGCTAATTGTTGGTTAATATTGTGTAAATATTGCATAGTGTCTCTACG